>NC_091364.1:7298965-7341465 GCF_038502225.1 Cherax quadricarinatus | reverse complement strand
ATGATGTGGCCACTTATAGCACTGGATGATGTGGCCACTTACAGCACTGGATGATGTGGCCACTTATAGCACTGGATGATGCGGCCACTTAAAGCACTGGATGATGTGGCCACTTACAGCACTGGATGATGTGGCCACTTATAGCACTGGATGATGTGGCCACTTACAGCACTGGATGATGTGGCCACTTACAGCACTGGATGATGTGGCCACTTATAGCACTGGATGATGTGGCCACTTACAGCACTGGATGATGTGGTTACTTACAGCACTGGATGATGTGGCCACTTATAGCACTGGATGATGTGGCCACTTACAGCACTGGATGATGTGGCCACTTACAGCACTGGATGATGTGGCCACTTATAGCACTGGATGATGTGGCCACTTACAGCACTGGATGATGTGGCCACTTACAGCACTGGATGATGTGGCCACTTATAGCACTGGATGATGTGGCCACTTACAGCACTGGATGATGTGGCCATTTACAGCACTGGATGATGTGGCCACTTACAGCACTGGATGATGTGGCCACTTACAGCACTGGATGATGTGGCTACTTACAGCACTGGATGATGTGGCCACTTACAGCACTGGATTATGTGGCCACTTACAGCACTGGATGATGTGGCCACTTACAGCACTGGATGATGTGGCCACTTACAGCACTGGATGATGTGGCCACTTATAGCACTGGATGATGTGGCCACTTACAGCACTGGATGATGTGGCTACTTACAGCACTGGATGATGTGGCCACTTATAGCACTGGATGATGTGGCCACTTACAGCACTGGATGATGTGGCCACTTACAGCACTGGATGATGTGGACACTTACAGCACTGGATGATGTGGCCACTTATAGCACTGGATGATGTGGCCACTTACAGCACTGGATGATGTGGCCACTTACAGCACTGGATGATGCGGCCACTTACAGCACTGGATGGTGTGGCCACTTACAGCACTGGATGATGTGGCTACTTATAGCACTGGATGATGTGGCCACTTACAGCACTGGATGATGTGGCTACTTATAGCCCTGGATGATGTGGCCACCTACAGCACTGGATGATGTGGCTACTTATAGCACTGGATGATGTGGCCACCTACAGCACTGGATGATGTGGCCACTTACAGCACTGGATGATGTGGCTACTTACAGCACTGAATGATGTGGCCACTTACAGCACTGGATGATGTGGCTACTTACAGCACTGGATGATCTGGCCACTTACAGCACTGGATGATGTGGCTACTTACAGCACTGGATGATGTGGCTACTTACAGCACTGGATGATCTGGCCACTTACAGCACTGGATGATGTGAACCATACCCCCGGCCGGGATTGAACCCGCGGTCATAGAGTCTCAAAACTCCAGCCCGTCGCGTTAGCCACTAGACCAGCTAGCCACAATAAGATTCATCCAACTAGGTATATTTCTACACCATAGGAAAGTTAGCACAGGCACCTCTGTGACCACAAATGCAAGTTTTTACAGACGAATCTCCAGCTAGCGTGGCCGTGACGAACTCTAGCTCAAGTCCCTTCACTGCCGTCAACATGACTCAAGAAATCGTAATGACACGATTGCAAAGTCATGTTGACGGCAGTGAAGGGACTTGAGCTAGAGTTCGTCACGGCCACGCTAGCTGGAGATTCGTCTGTAAAAACTTGCATTTGTGGTCACAGAGGTGCCTGTGCTAACTTTCCTATGGTGTAGAAATATACCTAGTTGGATGAATCTTATTGTGGCTAGCTGGTCTAGTGGCTAACGCGACGGGCTGGAGTTTTGAGACTCTATGACCGCGGGTTCAATCCCGGCCGGGGGTATGGTTTATTTGCAATCGTGTCATTACGATTTCTTGAGTCTGGATGATGTGGCTACTTACAGCACTGGATGATGTGGCCACTTACAGCACTGGATGATGTGGCCACTTACAGCACTGGATGATGTGGACACTTATAGCACTGTGTGATGTGGCCACTTATAGCACTGGATGATGTGGCTACTTACATCACCGGATGATGTGGCCACTTATAGCACTGGATGATGTGGCCACTTACAGCACTGGATGATGTGGCTACTTACAGCACTGGATGATGTGGCCACTTACAGCACTGGATGATGTGGACACTTATAGCACTGGATGATGTGGCCACTTATAGCACCGGATGATGTGGCCACTTACAGCACTGGATGATGTGGCCACTTATAGCACTGGATGATGTGGTCACTTACAGCACTGGATGATGTGGTCACTTACAGCACTGGATGATGTGGTCACTTACAGCACTGGATGATGTGGTCACTTACAGCTGTGATGATGACATGATGGTCTATGCAATGTGGCAGTAGAAAATGGAAGACAATCTAGCCTGTGGGTTTTAGGACTAACTTGCCTTCGGTTCAAATCCTACCCGTTCCGTGATCTCACAGTAAACAGGTGATATCATAATATGCAAAAGAACCACTATGAAAAAAATGGTGAACTTCCAAGCGCTTTTTGTAATTTCTCAGAGTATCAAGAAACTGTTCCTTGAAAATCTGAGAAATCACGAAAGCGCCAGGAAGTTCACTATTTTTTTACACAGTGGTTTGTTTTGCATTCTTCATGACGTTCTGATAATGTCATCGACCGGGCCTCATCATATCTTCATCTATGAGTATAATACTGGAAATCAAACAACCTGTCATGCGAAGCTGTTTGCAGGGTAAACACAAATTCTAACTTCTGTCTTCCAGTCGTAGAGTAGACGTAGCCGTCAGTACGTCCACCATACCACAGCTGACGTAGGCAAAGACAGACCAGCACCGTAAGAACGGCGAGAACAATGTGTACGGCCTATGTTAGATGCTTAATTAATTATGCTGCGCTCGTGTTAATGCTAGCCAAAGAAAATTCTCTCCGGTGCTTTCAGCTACACAAAGCTAAGCCGTCGGCTGTCCTAACACAGCTCAGGTTTCTAATATGAGGAAGGAGAATACCCTAACTGGAACAATGCAGAAATAACCCGTACATAGGAGAATGAAATTTTTGGCGATGTTTCGGTCCGACGTATGACTAGTTAATGGCCCGAGACGTCTTCATAATTTTTATTTTCCTATGTGCTGGTTATTTGTGTGTTAGGAAGGAACCTGGTGTCCCTAGTATGACTGTTAGCATTACTGAGATAAACACTGTACTTTGAATATTAAAATATGACGCTGACACTATTACTATTAATATCAATAAATGTCTAGAAGTAAATAAACTGATTTAAAAGGAATGTAAAACTATGCATTAATATTCAGTTTATTTTAGCCTGCATGAACTGAGTCAGTCTAGACAACAAGAACGAGTTACCGCTCCATGGAAGCCGCGTTCATTTAATATCACGTATCTTAAAGCCCCTACCAAGAAGCTTATCACTAGTACTCCTTTCTTAAGTCAATTGCATGAAAAAATTCTCGTTTAACTCTTTAATAAGAAAATAACAGAAGTCTAAGTTGGAGTCTTCTGGCAGGGCTGCGTCTGCTCTTGTTGCCACCTCTCTGTGTAGGAACTACAGCAAGCATTAACTATATGATTATTGCCGATTCTTAACTATATGATTATTGCCGATTCTTAACTATATGATTATTGCCGATTCTTCATCACTGAAAGCTCTTCGACTCGCATAATAACTAACAGTGTGCTCATAAGAGAAGTCAGGTATAGATACTGATTAGTCAGAGAGAAACGGATAAGTGTACAATTCTCATGGATTCCGTAATGCATTGAACTACTCCGACCTGATAAACTTTATAAATTAGGCAAAGAAAGTACCCTGCATGAGAAAGACGAATATAATTTGGGTATATCTATGTCATGCATTAGAAATAATATTAAGAGAGACGTAAATGACGAAAGAGAATGTCATAGGGATACAGTTAGAAACCTGAGTAGATATAACACTCACGGTGATAACACGAAGGTACGTAAGTACCTTACCATGCAACTTGCAGTGTAGTCTGACTGATGTAGTACTAGCCAGACTTAGGCTTACAAGTACTTTTGGCAGTCTAGCAGACACAAACTGACTAATGTTACAGGAGTAGCCAGACTTAAGCTTGGTTACAAGTACTTCTGACAGTCTGGTAAACACACAGATGATGACCAAACTAACTGAAAAGTATATGGCCAACCATACGGTCACTATCTTGAACACTATGTGCTTATTGTCCACTTACAGAGGAATATAAAGATAAACAGTATAATGAACTATATGATACGTCAATGTATCTCATTAATGAAAACAAGATACCAGACATATTAACCAACTAAAAAGAACTGTAATTAATAAAAAATAAACTGTAGGTATAAATCCGGATGTACTTCTGTTAACCCTTTTGGGCGCCTAGTTTCTAGGCCTTGTGTGTATGCACATGCTCGCGTGACACCATCCACAGGATGGATGTGGGACAGACAGTAAACTAGCCACTACGTTCCATAGGATAGATACAGGGAACACAATGAACTCTCCGCCTGAGTTATTCCAGTAGATTAACGTTATCACTTTATGAAAATAACGAACTGATATGAAAAATTCCCAAGTCATTACTAAATTATAAGGATGGTGTCTCTCAGAACTGAACATTTCTAAATGCATCATTCAAATATATTTTCATGATATCGAATATGGATGTTAAATTCACTTGGGAGCGCTCAATCCGTAGGGGTCATACTCTTAAAAAAAAGTGTATTTTCTTGATTACTCTTCCTAGTGTCTTTTCATTCTTCTTCTTCTTCTTCTTCTTCTTCTTCTTCTTCTTCTTCTTCTTCTTCTTCTTCTTCTTCTTCTTCTTCTTCTTCTTCTTCTTCTTATTATTATTATTATTATTATTATTATTATTTGCACACTGCGTCTGTCAGCTATATACACTATCTCCGTCAACTCTACATCAATTATACACACTACTGTCAACAATACACACACACAGAATCAATGCCAGCTATGACCAATATTCTTGTTACTCTTTTAAAAATTGCTTAAAAATCTAAATATTTAAAAAAGGCTTTATTTTCGTTGGTTTCTGCAGTTTTTATGTTCCATTGGTGTTGGGAATGTTAATGTGTTTTGCATGGTACTCGTAGACAAGGGCTCACAACCGATAGGTCACAAGTTCGACGACCGGGCAGGGGGATACGCATGGAGATGACAGTCTTCAGTGAGGAAAGGTTCCGTTCTGTTTAAAGCATGATCAAGCTCTACACAGAGCGAAATGTTGGCTTCTCACCTAGCAGAAACTAGGTGCCTGGGTGTTAGTATGCTTACACTTGCTTCCTCTGCTTGCCTAGTAGTAATAGGTGCTTGGGTAAGCCAGCCCTTTCGTTCTGCTCACAGCCTCACGCACCTCCACCACACTCACATCTGGCTCTTCCTCACTCCTACATGATGTTATACTTCCCTGCCCAATGTACGAAATCGCTGTCTCCCTCTCTTCATTAACACTTAACAGCTCCTCAAAATCTCCCCTACATCCTCCCAGCTCCTCCACCTCCCCCTCCCCCTCCAACAGCTCCTCTACCACCCCCTCCAACAGCTCCTCCACCACCCCCTCCAACAGCTCCACAACCACCCCCTCTGACAGCTCCTCCACCTCCTCTTCTAACAGCTCCTTTTTCCTTGTTTTAAACTGTTGAATCCATTTCTACCCTAGTCTTATTTAGCTTAAAAATCTCCCAACCATTTTCACTGTTTGAGCAACTTCAGAATTTCCTTCCCCTACTTTTAGCAATTAATACTGGAGAAAGGGTTAGTAGCCACTTGCTCCCGGTATTTTAGTCGCTTTTTAGTACACGCATGGCTTACGGGGGAAGAATTCTTTCTTACTTCCCCCACGGAGATGAATGGAAACACTGAAAGGACAAGAGCTATTAAGAAATTAAAGTGAGACATTAGCGTGTATTTACACATGCACAGCCGAACCTGTGAACTAGTGTAGGTGTAAGAAGCAGCAGCAGCAGCAACAGCAAGATGAAACTAATCTTACACATTTGTGAGAGAAAAGTAACCAGTAATCCTGTCTGTGTAAAATATTTAATAGATGATCGTTTGACACGTATGGAAGGAAGGCAGCACCTCCCTGGATGGTTATTATCCACCAACCAATACCTGCACACAAGTCTCCCCCCCAAAAAAATTGCAGTCTCGAATGCACTCTAGAATACAGTGGAAAAATTCAGTAAGTTAGGTGTCTGTTCCTTGGACACATACATTATTCAGGGAAGCGTCTGCTTCACATGTTAAGAAACAGTATTATGCGGAATTTTCAATGATATCATTCGTCAAAACATTCCATATACTTTTTGTCCTCAAGAATTTCTTCTATTGGTATAAATATTTTTGTTTGTGCATCCTTACGCTGTCGAAGTTGTAGTTTTAACGATTATTATTATTATTATTATTATTATTATTATTATTATTATTATTATTATTATTATTATTATTATTATTATTATTATTATTATCATTATTATTATTTTACAACATTAATGTAAACAAACACAAACAATAACAAATATCTTACAGGACACAGATGTATCCAAGTGACACATACACACAGCACGTATCCCACACACATGGGACATACACACATGGCATACATACTCACACACAGCACGTATCCCACACACATGGGACATACACACATGGCATACATACTCACACACAGCACGTATCCCACACACATGGGACATACACACATGGCATACATACTCACACACAGCACGTATCCCACACACATGGGACATACACACATGGCATACATACTCACACATAGCACGTATCACACACACATGGGATGTATCCCACAAATGAGACAGTGGTTCGGTCTCAGAATGCTTAAGGACACATAGCCTAGCCTCTTATGACACATATTCATTGAAGTATAAAACACGTACAGAGGATAAGCCATTAATCGAACGGCCTCTTGACCTCGTTGTAACGACAGGTCGTTGTATGGAAGTTGTACTCATACTACGTTGCGTACACACATACATAATATTGCATACACACATACATGACCCTGCATACACACATATGCATAATACCGCATTCACACACACACACACACACACACACACACACACACACACACACACACACACACACACACACACACACACACACACACACACACACACACACACACACACACACACACACACACACACACACACACACACACACACACATACATACACACACACACACACACACACATACATACACACAAGTACTTATCCTTAAATATTAAACATTTTTAAACATTCAACACTACAAGTATAATAATCTATCGGCCACGTTTCGCCCACACGGAGGCTCGTCTATAATAAAGCTCCTCCCAGAAGCACTGTTAAAAATAAAGCTCTAACCAAGCTTTATTTTAGTGACAGAGCTCTAACCAGAGATTTATCAATAAAGCTTCACCCTTCAAAAGAACATCGCTGCAACGTTTCGCCCTATGGAGAGCTTTTTAAGTCTTAGAGCGATAGGGATAAGCATTAAGCCGATATTCACTCAATAAAAAAAACTTTATTAAGAGGTCTAAAAAAAATCTCACTATGGAAATGGACATTTTTATTTACCCAAAATAAAGAGTGAAATAAAGAGAGTTTCTTGTAGAAACTCTTTTTTCCACCAAGAGTTTCGACTCTCAGTGTACCAAGAGCAGTAGACTATCGCAAAATATTGATAGTTTTCTTACGATATCCTAAGAAGAGCTGAGAGTTATGCAGAGTATCGACTCTTGGTTAAAGTTCTTAGAGCAGAGAGCTGGCTAAGCTTAAGATGCTTAAAAGACACTCTGGGGGTCAGTTTAAGGTTAGGTTAGGTCAGCTCTATCAGCAAACAGGACAAGTGTTTCTTGACGAGGGTCTAAGTCTTATGATGAGTCGTAGCTGGAGCTTTCAGTCATCTGACTGAGGCCTTCCGCTGGCTTACCCCTCCACCCCTTTAAATATCATTGGTTATAATTCTAACCTTTCAGGTTAAACTGCTCAGAGCTTAGAGTGGTACCTGCACGAGCATACTACCAGTACCAGTACCAGTACCAGCATGAGCATACTACCAGTACCAGTGCCAGCATGAGCATACTACCAGTACCAGTGCCAGCATGAGCATACTACCAGTACCAGTGCCAGCATGAGCATACTACCAGTACCAGTACCAGCATGAGCATACTACCAGTACCAGTGCCAGCATGAGCATACTACCAGTACCAGTGCCAACATGAGCATACTACCAGTACCAGTGCCAGCACGAGCATACTACCAGTACCAGTACCAGCATGAGCATACTATCAGTACCAGTACCAGCACGAGCATATTACCAATACCAGTACCAGCACGAGCATACTAACAGTACCAGTACCAACACGAGCATATTACCTGTACCATTACCAGCATGAGCATAGTATCAGTACCAGCATGAGCATACTACCAGTACCAGCATGAGCATACTACCAGTACCAGTACCAGCATGAGCATACTACCAGTACCAGTGCCAGCATGAGCATACTACCAGTACCAGTGCCAGCATGAGCATACTACCAGTACCAGTGCCAGCATGAGCATACTACCAGTACCAGTGCCAGCATGAGCATACTACCAGTACCAGTGCCAGCATGAGCATACTACCAGTACCAGTGCCAGCATGAGCATACTACCAGCACCAGTGCCAGCATGAGCATACTACCAGTACCAGCATGAGCATACTACCAGTACCAGCATGAGCATACTACCAGTACCAGCATGAGCATACTACCAGTACCAGTGCCAGCATGAGCATACTACCAGTACCAGTGCCAGCATGAGCATACTACCAGTACCAGTACCAGCATGAGCATACTACCAGTACCAGTACCAGCATGAGCATACTACCAGTACCAGTGCCAGCATGAGCATATTACCAGTACCAGTACCAGCATAAGCCTATTACCAGTACCAGTACCAGCATGAGCATACTACCAGTACCAGTACCAGCATGAGAATACTACCAGTACCAGTGCCAGCACGAGCATATTACCAGTACCAGCATGAGCATACTACCAGTACCAGTACCAGCATGAGAATACTACCAGTACCAGCACGAGCATATTACCAGTACCAGCATGAGCATACTACCAGTACCAGTACCAGCTTGAGCATACTATCAGTACCAGTACCAGCATGAGCATATTACCAATACCAGTACCAGCATGAGCATACTATCAGTACCAGTACGAGCATACTAACAGTACCAGTACCAACACGAGCATATTACCTGTACCATTACCAGCATGAGCATAGTACCAGTACCAGCATGAGCATACTACCAGTACCAGAATGAGCATAGTACCAGTACCAGCATGAACATACTACCAGTACCAGCATGAGCATATTACCAATATCAGTACTAGCATGAGCATATTACCAGTACCAATACCAGCATGAGCATATTACCAGTACCAGCATGAGTATAATATCAGTGCCAGTACCAGCATGAGCATATTACCAGCACCAGTACCAGCATAAGCATATTACCAGTACCAATACCAGCATGAGCATATTACCAGTACCAATACCAGCATGAGCATATTACCAGTACCAGTACCAGCATGAGCATACTACCAATACCAGTACCAGCATGAGCATATTACCAGTACCAGTACCAGCATGAGCATACTACCAGTACCAGTACCAACATGAGCATACTATCAGTACCAGTACCAGCATGAGCATATTACCAGTACCAGCATGAGCATACTACCAGTGCCAGCATGAGCATATTACCAGTACCAGTAGCAGCATGAGCATACTACCAGTACCAGTACCAGCATGAGCACACTACCAGTACCAGCATGAGCATACTACCAGTACCAGTACCAGCATGAGCATACTACCAATACCAGTACCAGCATGAGCATACTATCAGTACCAGTACCAGCATGAGCATACTATCAGTACCAGTACCAGCATGAGCATACTACCAATACCAGTACCAGCATGAGCATACTATCAGTACCAGTACCAGCATGAGCACACTACCAGTACCAGCATGAGCATACTACCAGTACCAGTACCAGCATGAGCATACTACCAATACCAGTACCAGCATGAGCATACTATCAGTACCAGTACCAGCATGAGCACACTTCCAGTACCAGTACTAGCATGAGCACACTTCCAGTACCAGTACTAGCATGAGCACACTTCCAGTACCAGTACCAGCATGAGCACACTTCCAGTACCAGTACCAGCATGAGCACACTTCCAGTACCAGTACCAGCATGAGCACACTTCCAGTACCAGTACCAGCATGAGCACACTTCCAGTACCAGTACTAGCATGAGCACACTTCCAGTACCAGTACTAGCATGAGCACACTTCTAGTACCAGTACTAGCATGAGCATATTACCAGTACCAGCATGAGCATACTATCAGTACCAGTACCAGCATGAGCACACTTCCAGTACCAGTACTAGCATGAGCACACTTCCAGTACCAGTACTAGCATGAGCATATTACCAGTACCAGCATGAGCATATTACCAGTACCAGCATGAGCATATTACCAGTACCAGCATGAGCATACTTCCAGTACCAGTACTAGCATGAGCATATTACCAGTACCAGCATGAGCATACTACCAATACCAGTACCAGCATGAGCATACTATCAGTACCAGTACCAGCATGAGCACACTTCCAGTACCAGTACCAGCATGAGCATACTTCCAGTACCAGTACCAGCATGAGCACACTTCCAGTACCAGTACTAGCATGAGCATACTACCAGTACCAGCATGAGCATACTTCCAGTACAAGTAGTATCACGGGCATATTTGTGATATACCTATTACTGTTTTTTTCACACCTTGCAACCCGATCTGGGGACCAGGCCTTTCGGTTCAATCGGGGTGTTGCTGCTGGAGGTAGGTTGGAAAATACATCCATCACAGCCTAGTTGATCTGGCACCTGGCGGAGGTAATGGTCCAGTTTCCTCTGAAACACTTCTGCGGTTGTTACAATAATATTTCTGATGTTTCCTGGCAACAAGTTGAAGAGTCTTGGACCACGGATGTTGATACAGTGTTCTCTTATTGTGACCATGGTGCCCTGCTTTTTACTGAGTTTATTATACACGTCTTCCCATATCTCTTACTCCAGTACATTGTTATAGCAGTGTGTAGATTTAAGACCAGACTCTGCGGTATCTTCCACGTATATATTATCAGTTATCTCTGTCTTCTTGGCTCCAGAGAGTACCTTCATAGTGCTGGAAGACATTCCATGTACTTTTATCTCTGTATGTTTCCCAGCTGAGATATCTCTCCTCCCCTGAACGATGCCGTCAACACCCAGTAATATTAATAACAAGGGAACGCTAGTTATTTTAATAATGTCATCACGGGCATTATTTCTCTTGTTTTGAGAATTCTCATTATCCAGCTTCTCATTGTTCGATCTTCACAGTGTTTGTCTTACTGTGTTATCTACATAATAAGTCATTTAACACTATTATGCTCAAGTGTTTTACGTGTTCCTTTATTCTGTAAGACCGCTATCCAGTGTTCCTTTATTCTGTAAGACCGCTCTCCAGTGTTCCTTTATTCTGTAAGACCGCTCTACAGTGTTCCTTTATTCTGTAAGACCGCTATCCAGTGTTCCTTTATTCTGAAAGACCGCTATCCAGTGTTCCTTTATTCTGTAAGACCGCTATCCAGTGTTCCTTTATTCTGTAAGACCGCTATCCAGTGTTCCTTTATTCTGTAAGACCGCTATCCAGTGTTCCTTTATTCTGTAAGACCGCTATCCAGTGTTCCTTTATTCTGTAAGACCGCTATCCAGTGTTCCTTTATTCTGTAAGACCGCTATCCAGTGTTCCTTTATTCTGTAAGACCGCTATCCAGTGTTCCTTTATTCTGTAAGACCGCTATCCAGTGTTCCTTTATTATGTAAGACCACTCTCCAGTGTTCCTTTATTCTGTAAGACCGCTATCCAGTGTTCCTTTATTCTGTAAGACCGCTATCCAGTGTTCCTTTATTCTGTAAGACCGCTATCCAGTGTTCCTTTATTATGTAAGACCGCTATCCAGTGTCCCTTTAGAGTTCTTCATTCTTTCCACATCTCAGCAGTTGGAATTTGTCACCAGTGAACATCACGCTATTCTCTGTTGCCTACAGGAAGACTTTTTTGACATATTTTGCCATTTTACCGTGCCTTTTACCGAGGTAACTTTCATGCTTTAGTATCGTCCTTGACAGGATATTACGAAGCTGTGGTGGTTAGTGCTCTTGTTTGTGTCTAATGTGAGGATGAGAAGCAGTCAAGGTGTCAGGATTGTGTCTTGATCCTCTGTACTTCCTGGAGGTTGTTCCGGGGGTCAACGTCCCTTCCCCTCCGCCCGGTCCCCAACCAGTCCTCCCCTAGGTTTGATTCTGTGTATGTGTGATAAATGGTTTAAAAAACCTACGAGTTGAAGATTGAGACATTTATGCAACAAATGTGAATCTTTACTGAGGAAACGTTTCGCCACACAGTGACTTCATCAGTCCAATACAAAGGAGAAAGGTGTAAGGTTTGATTCTACCGCTTCTCTCTGTACTGTTATTTAGATAAGTGAATATTCGCTTTGATAATATACCTTTTATACCAGTTAGCCGCAATTTACGGTCTATCACTCAATGATCGCATTTATCAAACGATTTCGCGATATCCGTAAAGATAATCATTCGCGTTTTGATTTTTGCTCCAAAACCTCCGTAGTTTTACCACAATGGGATAATATCTGTGATAGGTAGTATCCAACACCTTCACATCCATACTGACTTACGTTATCTACGTCGTCATTATCCAAGAAATTTCCAATTTGGCTTCTCACCGTCCTTTCAGAGACTTAAAATTCTGAAGGAATTAACCAGGAACAGTGGCACCAGTAGCAAGCATAAATTCTGAAGGCATGAATTCTAAAGGTGTAAATTCTACAGGCATAAATTCTAGACGTAAATACTAAAGGCATAAATTCTGAAGACGTAAATTCTACAGACGTAAATTCTACAGACGTAAATTCTACAGACGTAAGTTCTACAGACATAAATTCTAAAGAAAAATTTATAGGCATAAATTCTACACACATCAATTAGAAGCAACGGTACCGGTAACAGGCATAAATTAGCGGGAATTCGCAATACGCAATCTGCGATTCGCAATTTGTAATTGACAAGCTGCAACTTGCAACATATGAGTCAGCCTCGTCAAGGAAAATAATGAAAACAGTTGCAAATTCACTCTAAATATTAAGCAGTTGCAGCTTGCAATTGTTCGCTCTTAATGACATGATTCTCCTTCTGGCGGATCGCGAAATTCATTTTTTTTGCGCTCACGGAACGACCTTCCCTGTTGGCATTGTAACCTTACTGTTGGCGTCGTGATATTACTGTTGGCGTCGTGATCTTACTGCTGGCGTTGTGACCTTACTGTTGGCGTCGTGTTCTTACTGTTGGCGTCGTGATCTTACTGTTGGCGTCGTGTTCTTACTGTTGGCGTTGTGACCTTACTGTTGGCGTCGTGTTCTTACTGTTGGCGTCGTGATCTTACTGTTGGCGTTGTGACCTTACTGTTGGCGTCGTGATCTTACTGTTGGCGTTGTGACCTTACTGTTGGCGTCGTGATCTTACTGTTGGGGTCGTGATCTTACTGTTGGCGTTGTGACCTTACTGTTGGCGTCGTGATCTTACTGTTGGCGTTGTGACCTTACTGTTGGCGTCGTAATCTTACTGTTTGGCGTCTTGATCTTACTGTTGGTGTCCTGATCGTACTACTGGCGTCCTGGCCTTTTATGTTTCTTTCTCTTGACATCCCATTTTGGCATCCATCCCTGTTGGCCTGTTGACCTCTGTTGTGGCCAGACCTTCTCTTTTGTGACCTGATCGTCCCTGGCGCTCCCCCGTACCTTTCCTGTTGTTGAATTATAACAGATTGTACCAAGATTATATCAAGAATATTCCAAGACAGATTATACCACGACAGATTATACCACGACATGAAGCTCCCAGGGCGCGTTGAAGTGTGGAATTATAGGCAATTATAGCACGACAAAATTCAGAGGCACTATGTTATATAATTGTAGGGTAAAGTACATAAAACATGGTAGATGAGTAACAGATGGTAGATGAGTAACAGATGGTAGATGAGTAACAGATGGTAGATGAGTAACAGATGGTAGATGAGTAACAGATGGTAGATGGGGAACAGATGGCAGATGAGTAACTGATGGTAGATGAGTAACAGATGGTAGATGAGTAACAGATGGTAGATGAGTAACAGATGGTAGATGAGTAACAGATGGTAGATGAGTAACAGATGGTAGATGAGTAACAGATGGTAGATGAGTAACAGATGGTAGATGAGTAACAGATTTTAGATGAGTAACAGATGGTAGATGGGTAACAGATGGTAGATGAGTAACAGATGGTAGATGGAGAACAGATGGTAGATGAGTAACTGATGGTAGATGAGTAACAGATGGTAGATGAATAACAGATGGTAGATGAGTAACAGATGGTAGATGAGTAACAGATGCTAGATGAGTAACAGATGGTAGATGAGTAACAGATGGTAGATGAGTAACAGATGGTAGATGAGTAGCAGATGGTAGATGAGTAACAGATGGTAGATGAGTAACAGATGGTAGATGAGTAACAGATGGTAGATGAGTAACAGATGGTAGATGAGTAACAGATGGTAGATGAGTAACAGATGGTAGATGAGTAACAGATGGTAGATGAGTAACAGATGGTAGATGAGTAACAGATGGTAGATGAGTAACAGATGGTAGATGAGTAACAGATGGTAGATGGAGAACAGATGGTAGATGAGTAACTGATGGTAGATGAGTAACAGATGGTAGATGAGTAACAGATGGTAGATGAGTAACAGATGGTAGATGAGTAACAGATGGTAGATGAGTAACAGATGGTAAATGAGTAACAGATGGTAGATGGGTAACAGATGGTAGATGGGTAACAGATGGTAGATGGGTAACAGATGGTAGATGAGTAAAACATGGTAGATGGATAACAGATGGTAGATGAGTAACAGATGGCAGATGAGTAACAGATGGTAGATGAGTAACAGATGGTAGATGAGTAACAGATGGTAGATGAGTAACAGATGGTAGATGAGTAACAGATGGTAGAAGAGTAACAGATGGTAGATGAGTAACATATGGTAGATGAGTAACAGATGGTAGATGAGTAACAGATGGTAAATGAGTAACAGATGGTAGATGGGTAACAGATGGTAGATGGGTAACAGATGGTAGATGGGTAACAGATGGTAGATGAGTAAAACATGGTAGATGGATAACAGATGGTAGATGAGTAACAGATGGCAGATGAGTAACAGATGGTAGATGAGCAACAGATGGTAGATGAGTAACAGATGGTAGATGGGTAACAGATGGTAGATGGGTAACAGATGGTAGATGAGTAACAGATGGTAGATGGCTAACAGATGGTAGATGGGTAACAGATGGTAGATGAGTAACAGATGGTAGATGGGGAACAGATGGTAGATGAGTAACTGATGGTAGATGAGTAACAGATGGTAGATGAGTAACAGATGGTAGATGAGTAACAGATGGTATATGGGTAACAGTTGGTAGATGGGTAACAGATGGTAGATGAGTAACAATGGTAGATGAGTAACAGATGGTAGATGAGTAACAGATGATAGATGGGTAACAGATGGTAGATGGGTAACAGATGGTAGATGGGTAACAGATGGTAGATGAGCAACAGATGGTAGATGAGTAGCAGATGGTAGATGAGTAACAGATGGTAGATGAGTAAGAGATGGTAGATGGCTAACAGATGGTAGATGGGTAACAGATGGTAGATGAGTAACAGATGGTAGATGGGTAACAGATGGTAGATGAGTAACAGATGGTAGATGAGTAACAGATGGTAGATGAGCAACAGATGGTAGATGAGTAACAGGTGGTAGATGGGTAACAGATGGTAGATGGGTAACAGATGGTAGATGAGTAACAGATGGTAGATTGGTAACAGATGGTAGATGAGTAACAGATGGTAGATGAGTAACAGATGGTAGATGAGTAACAGATGGTAGATGGGTAACAGATGGTAGATGAGTAACAGATGGTAGATGAGTAACAGATGGTAGATGAGTAACAGATGGTAGATGGGTTACAGACGATAGATGAGTAACAGATGGTAGATGAGTAACAGATGGTAGATGGGTAACAGATGGTAGATGGGTAACAGATGGTAGATGGGTAACAGATGGTAGATGGGTAACAGATGGTAGATGAGTAACAGATGGTAGATGAGTAACAGATGGTATATGGGTAACAGTTGGTAGATGGGTAACAGATGGTAGATGGGTAACAATGGTAGATGAGTAACAAATGGTAGATGAGTAACAGATGGTAGATGGATAACAGATGGTAGATGGGTAACAGATGGTAGATGGGTAACAGATGGTAGATGGGTAACAGATGGTAGATGAGTAACAGATGGTAGATGGGTAACAGATGGTAGATGAGTAACAGATGGTAGATGAGTAACAGATGGTAGATGAGCAACAGATTGTAGATGAGTAACAGATGGTAGATGGGTAACAGATGGTAGATGGGTAACAGATGGTAGATGAGTAACAGATGGTAGATGGGTAACAGTTGGTAGATGGGTAACAGATGGTAGATGAGTAACAATGGTAGATGAGTAACAGATGGTAGATGAGTAACAGATGGTAGATGGGTAACAGATGGTAGATGGGTAACAGATGGTAGATGGGTAACAGATGGTAGATGAGTAACAGATGGTAGATGAGTAGCAGATGGTAGATGGGTAACAGATGGTAGATGAGTAACAGATGGTAGATGGGTAACAGATGGTAGATGGGTAACAGATGGTAGATGGATAACAGATGGTAGATGGGTAACAGATGGTAGATGGGTAACAGATGGTAGATGGGTAACAGATGGTAGATGAGCAACAGATGGTAGATGAGTAACAGATGATAGATGGGTAACAGATGGTAGATGGGTAACAGATGGTAGATGGGTAACAGATGGTAGATGAGCAACAGATGGTAGATGAGTAGCAGATGGTAGATGAGTAACAGATGGTAGATGAGTAACAGATGGTAGATGGCTAACAGATGGTAGTTGGGTAACAGATGGTAGATGAGTAACAGATGGTAGATGGGTAACAGATGGTAGATGAGTAACAGATGGTAGATGAGTAACAGATGGTAGATGAGCAACAGATGGTAGATGAGTAACAGGTGGTAGATGGGTAACAGATGGTAGATGGGTAACAGATGGTAGATGAGTAACAGATGGTAGATGGGCAACAGATGGTAGATGAGTAACAGATGGTAGATGAGTAACAGATGGTAGATGAGTAACAGATGGTAGATGGGTAACAGATGGTAGATGAGTAACAGATGGTAGATGAGTAACAGATGGTAGATGAGTAACAGATGGTAGATGGGTTACAGACGATAGATGAGTAACAGATGGTAGATGAGTAACAGATGGTAGATGGGTAACAGATGGTAGATGGGTAACAGATGGTAGATGGGTAACAGATGGTAGATGGGTAACAGATGGTAGATGAGTAACAGATGGTAGATGAGTAACAGATGGTATATGGGTAACAGTTGGTAGATGGGTAACAGATGGTAGATGGGTAACAATGGTAGATGAGTAACAGATGGTAGATGAGTAACAGATGGTAGATGGATAACAGATGGTAGATGGGTAACAGATGGTAGATGGGTAACAGATGGTAGATGGGCAACAGATGGTAGATGAGTAACAGATGGTAGATGGGTAACAGATGGTAGATGAGTAACAGATGGTAGATGAGTAACAGATGGTAGATGAGCAACAGATTGTAGATGAGTAACAGATGGTAGATGGGTAACAGATGATAGATGGGTAACAGATGGTAGATGAGTAACAGATGGTAGATGGGTAACAGATGGTAGATGGGTAACAGATGGTTGATGGGTAACAGATGGTAGATGAATAACAGATGGTAGATGGGTAACAGATGGTAGACGAGTAACAGATGGTAGATGAGTAATAGATGGTAGATATGTAACAGATGGTAGATGGGAAACAGATGATAGATGAGTAACAGATGGTAGATGAGTAACAGATGGTAGATGGGAAACAGATGATAGATGAGTAACAGATGGTAGATGAGTAACAGATGGTAGATGGGTAACAGATGGTAGATGGGTAACAGATGGTAGATGGGTAACAGATGGCAGATGGGTAACAGATGGTAGATGAGTAACAAATGGTAGATGGGTAGCAGATGGTAAATGAGTAACAGATGGTAGATGAGTAACAGATGGTATATGGGTAACAGTTGGTAGATGGGTAGCAGATGGTAGATGTGTAACAGATGGTAGATGGGTAAGAGATGGTAGATGGGTAACAGATGGTAAATGAGTAACAGATGGTAGATGGGTAACAGATGGTAGATGAGTAACAGATGGTAGATGAGCAACAGATGGTAGATGAGTAACAGATGGTAGATGGGTAACAGATGGTAGATGGGTAACAGATGGTAGATGAGTAACAGATGGTAGATGGCTAACAGATGGTAGATGGGTAACAGATGGTAGATGAGTAACAGATGGTAGATGGGGAACAGATGGTAGATGAGTAACTGATGGTAGATGAGTAACAGATGGTAGATGAGTAACAGATGGTAGATGAGTAACAGATGGTATATGGGTAACAGTTGGTAGATGGGTAACAGATGGTAGATGGGTAACAATGGTAGATAAGTAACAGATGGTAGATGAGTAACAGATGGTAGATGGGTAACAGATGGTAGATGAGTAACAGATGGTAGATGAGTAACAGATGGTAGATGGGTTACAGACGATAGATGAGTAACAGATGGTAGATGAGTAACAGATGGTAGATGGGTAACAGATGGTAGATGGGTAACAGATGGTAGATGTGTAACAGATGGTAGATGGGTAACAGATGGTAGATGAGTAACAGATGGTAGATGAGTAACAGATGGTATATGGGTAACAGTTGGTAGATGGGTAACAGATGGTAGATGGGTAACAATGGTAGATGAGTAACAAATGGTAGATGAGTAACAGATGGTAGATGGATAACAGATGGTAGATGGGTAACAGATGGTAGATGGGTAACAGATGCTAGATGGGTAACAGATGGTAGATGAGTAACAGATGGTAGATGGGTAACAGATGGTAGATGAGTAACAGATGGTAGATGAGTAACAGATGGTAGATGAGCAACAGATTGTAGATGAGTAACAGATGGTAGATGGGTAACAGATGGTAGATGGGTAACAGATGGTAGATGAGTAACAGATGGTAGATGGGTAACAGTTGGTAGATGGGTAACAGATGGTAGATGAGTAACAATGGTAGATGAGTAACAGATGGTAGATGAGTAACAGATGGTAGATGGGTAACAGATGGTAGATGGGTAACAGATGGTAGATGGGTAACAGATGGTAGATGAGTAACAGATGGTAGATGAGTAGCAGATGGTAGATGGGTAACAGATGGTAGATGAGTAACAGATGGTAGATGGGTAACAGATGGTAGATGGGTAACAGATGGTAGATGGATAACAGATGGTAGATGGGTAACAGATGGTAGATGGGTAACAGATGGTAGATGGGTAACAGATGGTAGATGAGCAACAGATGGTAGATGAGTAACAGATGATAGATGGGTAACAGATGGTAGATGGGTAACAGATGGTAGATGGGTAACAGATGGTAGATGAGCAACAGATGGTAGATGAGTAGCAGATGGTAGATGAGTAACAGATGGTAGATGAGTAACAGATGGTAGATGGCTAACAGATGGTAGATGGGTAACAGATGGTAGATGAGTAACAGATGGTAGATGGGTAACAGATGGTAGATGAGTAACAGATGGTAGATGAGTAACAGATGGTAGATGAGCAACAGATGGTAGATGAGTAACAGGTGGTAGATGGGTAACAGATGGTAGATGGGTAACAGATGGTAGATGAGTAACAGATGGTAGATGGGCAACAGATGGTAGATGAGTAACAGATGGTAGATGAGTAACAGATGGTAGATGAGTAACAGATGGTAGATGGGTAACAGATGGTAGATGAGTAACAGATGGTAGATGAGTAACAGATGGTAGATGAGTAACAGATGGTAGATGGGTTACAGACGATAGATGAGTAACAGATGGTAGATGAGTAACAGATGGTAGATGGGTAACAGATGGTAGATGGGTAACAGATGGTAGATGGGTAACAGATGGTAGATGGGTAACAGATGGTAGATGAGTAACAGATGGTAGATGAGTAACAGATGGTATATGGGTAACAGTTGGTAGATGGGTAACAGATGGTAGATGGGTAACAATGGTAGATGAGTAACAGATGGTAGATGAGTAACAGATGGTAGATGGATAACAGATGGTAGATGGGTAACAGATGGTAGATGGGTAACAGATGGTAGATGGGCAACAGATGGTAGATGAGTAACAGATGGTAGATGGGTAACAGATGGTAGATGAGTAACAGATGGTAGATGAGTAACAGATGGTAGATGAGCAACAGATTGTAGATGAGTAACAGATGGTAGATGGGTAACAGATGATAGATGGGTAACAGATGGTAGATGAGTAACAGATGGTAGATGGGTAACAGATGGTAGATGGGTAACAGATGGTTGATGGGTAACAGATGGTAGATGAATAACAGATGGTAGATGGGTAACAGATGGTAGACGAGTAACAGATGGTAGATGAGTAACAGATGGTAGATATGTAACAGATGGTAGATGGGAAACAGATGATAGATGAGTAACAGATGGTAGATGAGTAACAGATGGTAGATGGGAAACAGATGATAGATGAGTAACAGATGGTAGATGAGTAACAGATGGTAGATGGGTAACAGATGGTAGATGGGTAACAGATGGTAGATGGGTAACAGATGGCAGATGGGTAACAGATGGTAGATGAGTAACAAATGGTAGATGGGTAGCAGATGGTAAATGAGTAACAGATGGTAGATGAGTAACAGATGGTATATGGGTAACAGTTGGTAGATGGGTAGCAGATGGTAGATGTGTAACAGATGGTAGATGGGTAAGAGATGGTAGATGGGTAACAGATGGTAAATGAGTAACAGATGGTAGATGGGTAACAGATGGTAGATGAGTAACAGATGGTAGATGAGCAACAGATGGTAGATGAGTAACAGATGGTAGATGGGTAACAGATGGTAGATGGGTAACAGATGGTAGATGAGTAACAGATGGTAGATGGCTAACAGATGGTAGATGGGTAACAGATGGTAGATGAGTAACAGATGGTAGATGGGGAACAGATGGTAGATGAGTAACTGATGGTAGATGAGTAACAGATGGTAGATGAGTAACAGATGGTAGATGAGTAACAGATGGTATATGGGTAACAGTTGGTAGATGGGTAACAGATGGTAGATGAGTAACAATGGTAGATGAGTAACAGATGGTAGATGAGTAACAGATGGTAGATGGGTAACAGATGGTAGATGGGTAACAGATGGTAGATGGGAAACAGATGGTAGATGAGTAACAGATGGTAGATGAGTAGCAGATGGCAGATGGGTAACAGATGGTAGATGAGTAACAGATGGTAGATGGGTAACAGATGGTAGATGGGTAACAGATGGTAGATGGATAACAGATGGTAGATGGGTAACAGATGGTAGATGGGTAACAGATGGTAGATGGGTAACAGATGGTAGATGAGCAACAGATGGTAGATGAGTAACAGATGATAGATGGGTAACAGATGGTAGATGGGTAACAGATGGTAGATGGGTAACAGATGGTAGATGAGCAACAGATGGTAGATGAGTAGCAGATGGTAGATGAGTAACAGATGGTAGATGAGTAACAGATGGTAGATGGCTAACAGATGGTAGATGGGTAACAGATGGTAGATGAGTAACAGATGGTAGATGGGTAACAGATGGTAGATGAGTAACAGATGGTAGATGAGTAACAGATGGTAGATGAGCAACAGATTGTAGATGAGTAACAGATGGTAGATGGGTAAGAGATGGTAGATGGGTAACAGATGGTAGATGAGTAACAGATGGTAGATGGGTAACAGATGGTAGATGAGTAACAGATGGTAGATGAGTAACAGATGGTAGATGAGTAACAGATGGTAGATGGGTAACAGATGGTAGATGAGTAACAGATGGTAGATGAGTAACAGATGGTAGATGAGTAACAGATGGTAGATGGGTTACAGACGATAGATGAGTAACAGATGGTAGATGAGTAACAGATGGTAGATGGGTAACAGATGGTAGATGGGTAACAGATGGTAGATGGGTAACAGATGGTAGATGGGTAACAGATGGTAGATGAGTAACAGATGGTAGATGAGTAACAGATGGTATATGGGTAACAGTTGGTAGATGGGTAACAGATGGTAGATGGGTAACAATGGTAGATGAGTAACAAATGGTAGATGAGTAACAGATGGTAGATGGATAACAGATGGTAGATGGGTAACAGATGGTAGATGGGTAACAGATGGTAGATGGGTAACAGATGGTAGATGAGTAACAGATGGTAGATGGGTAACAGATGGTAGATGAGTAACAGATGGTAGATGAGTAACAGATGGTAGATGAGCAACAGATTGTAGATGAGTAACAGATGGTAGATGGGTAACAGATGGTAGATGGGTAACAGATGGTAGATGAGTAACAGATGGTAGATGGGCAACAGTTGGTAGATGGGTAACAGATGGTAGATGAGTAACAATGGTAGATGAGTAACAGATGGTAGATGAGTAACAGATGGTAGATGGGTAACAGATGGTAGATGGGTAACAGATGGTAGATGGGTAACAGATGGTAGATGAGTAACAGATGGTAGATGAGTAGCAGATGGTAGATGGGTAACAGATGGTAGATGAGTAACAGATGGTAGATGGGTAACAGATGGTAGATGGGTAACAGATGGTAGATGGATAACAGATGGTAGATGGGTAACAGATGGTAGATGGGTAACAGATGGTAGATGGGTAACAGATGGTAGATGAGCAACAGATGGTAGATGAGTAACAGATGATAGATGGGTAACAGATGGTAGATGGGTAACAGATGGTAGATGGGTAACAGATGGTAGATGAGCAACAGATGGTAGATGAGTAGCAGATGGTAGATGAGTAACAGATGGTAGATGAGTAACAGATGGTAGATGGCTAACAGATGGTAGATGGGTAACAGATGGTAGATGAGTAACAGATGGTAGATGGGTAACAGATGGTAGATGAGTAACAGATGGTAGATGAGTAACAGATGGTAGATGAGCAACAGATGGTAGATGAGTAACAGGTGGTAGATGGGTAACAGATGGTAGATGGGTAACAGATGGTAGATGAGTAACAGATGGTAGATGGGCAACAGATGGTAGATGAGTAACAGATGGTAGATGAGTAACAGATGGTAGATGAGTAACAGATGGTAGATGAGTAACAGGTGGTAGATGAGTAACAGATGGTAGATGAGTAACAGATGGTAGATGGGTTACAGACGATAGATGAGTAACAGATGGTAGATGAGTAACAGATGGTAGATGGGTAACAGATGGTAGATGGGTAACAGATGGTAGATGGGTAACAGATGGTAGATGGGTAACAGATGGTAGATGAGTAACAGATGGTAGATGAGTAACAGATGGTATATGGGTAACAGTTGGTAGATGGGTAACAGATGGTAGATGGGTAACAATGGTAGATGAGTAACAGATGGTAGATGAGTAACAGATGGTAGATGGATAACAGATGGTAGATGGGTAACAGATGGTAGATGGGTAACAGATGGTAGATGGGCAACAGATGGTAGATGAGTAACAGATGGTAGATGGGTAACAGATGGTAGATGAGTAACAGATGGTAGATGAGTAACAGATGGTAGATGAGCAACAGATTGTAGATGAGTAACAGATGGTAGATGGGTAACAGATGGTAGATGGGTAACAGATGGTAGATGAGTAACAGATGGTAGATGGGTAACAGATGGTAGATGGGTAACAGATGGTTGATGGGTAACAGATGGTAGATGAGTAACAGATGGTAGATGAGTAACAGATGGTAGATGAGTAACAGATGGTAGATGAGTAACAGATGGTAGATAAATAACAGATGGTAGATGGGAAACAGATGATAGATGAGTAACAGATGGTAGATGAGTAACAGATGGTAGATGGGAAACAGATGATAGATGAGTAACAGATGGTTAGATGAGTAACAGATGGTAGATGGGTAACAGATGGTAGATGAGTAACAGATGGTAGATGAGTAACAGATGGCAGATGGGTAACAGATGGTAGATGAGTAACAAATGGTAGATGGGTAGCAGATGGTAAATGAGTAACAGATGGTAGATGAGTAACAGATGGTATATGGGTAACAGTTGGTAGATGGGTAGCAGATGGTAGATGTGTAACAGATGGTAGATGGGTAAGAGATGGTAGATGGGTAACAGATGGTAAATGAGTAACAGATGGTAGATGGGTAACAGATGGTAGATGAGTAACAGATGGTAAGTGGGTAATAGATGGTAGATGGGTAACAGATGGTAGATGGGTAACAGATGGCAGATGAGTAACAGATGGTAGATGGGTAACAGATGGTAGATGAGTAACAGATGATGGATGGGTAACAGATGGTAGATGAGTAACAGATGATGGATGGGTAACAGATGGTAGATGGGTAACAGATGGTAGATGGGTAACAGATGGTAGATGGGTAACAGATGGTAGATGAGTAACAGATGGTAGATGGGTAACAGATGGAAGATGAGTAACAGATGGTAAGTGGGTAATAGATGGTAGATGGGTAACAGATGGTAGATGGGTAACAGAGGGTAGATGGGTAACAGATGGCAGATGAGTAACAGATGGTAGATGAGTAACAGATGGTAGATGGGTAACAGATGGTAGATGAGAAAGAACATGGCAGAGGAGGCAGATATGGTTCTTAAAAAGACACCAGCAGTAGAACATGGTGAACAGAAAAGTAACGACAATAGAACACAGAAAATTGATAGATCACACAGAAAATTAACGAAACACATAGAACAGTAGAACACAGAGAACAACGTTAAAACACGCAAAATAAAAACAGTAGATGACACACAATAGCAGAACACAGAACAGAGAGAGGCTGCAAGAATTTGTCAAACTCGACACAACACATCGAAAAATATACAAAATTTAGATGCCACATGCATTAAAAATAGTTCAGAGACAAGAAGAATATATATATTGGCTGGTGCCACCGCGCTATAACACTCTGAAATAAACTTCCCCTATTTCTCCTGTTGCTGCCCCTGCAGCATTGTACAGCTCCTGATGACGCACTGAGAAGTGTGAAAGTACTTGAGCTAAAGATTTCCTCCGCCCGTGGCTTGTCTTGCACACATATATATATATATATATATATATATATATATATATATATATATATATATATATATATATATATATATATATATATATATATATATATATATATATATATATATATATATATATATATATATATAGTGACGAATAGGCAAAACTTGCGATTTTGGCTTAAATAGCAACGATCTTCTTGCTGAATAAGGCAAGCGAAAATTTGTGTATACAATAATTTCGTAAAAAACATTCTGAACCTAACGAAAAAAAAATATTTTATTGTGTTTGTTTATTATTAAATTATTGTAAACTTATCTAAAATATATTTAGTTGGATTAGGCTAAATTAAATTGTGCTTGTTATAATAAGGTTAGGTAAGTTTTGTAAGTTACTTTTGGTACAAAATTATTAATTTTTACATAAACATAAATGAAAGAATATATCTTTAAATGTATAAGAGAAATTTTTATAAAGGACTTAATTTTAAATGAGTTATTGCTAATTGACCAATTTTACCTATTCGACACGATATATATATATATATATATATATATATATATATATATATATATATATATATATATATATATATATATATATATATATATATATATATATATATATATATATATATATATATATATATATGTGTGTGTGTGTGTGTGTGTGTGTGTGTGTGTGTGTGTGTGTGTGTGTGTGTGTGTGTGTGTGTGTGTGTGTGTGTGTGTGTTTATGTGTGTGTCTGTGTGTGTATCTGTGTGTGTGTGTGTGTGTTTATGTGTGTGTCTGTGTGTGTGTGTGTGTGTGTGTGTGTGTGTGTGTGTCTGTGTGTGTGTCTGTGTGTGTGTGTGTGTGTGTGTGTGTGTGTGCGTGTGTGTGTGTGTGTTTATGTGTGTGTGTGTGTGTGTGTGTGTGTGTGTGTGTGTGTGTGTGTGTGTGTGTGTGTGTGTGTGTGTGTGCGTGTGTGTATGTCAACACACCACTGGGAGGTGGACCCATTGCCATCCCAAATAATTGCCTATATGTACTGTTGCAAAGTAGTAAGTAGCAGATCTCTTCGTAATGTGAGTAGCCATTGAAACAGCTGACCATTTCCACCAAGTGATGAAAATGTGCTCAACGTAACGTTGAAGACAACTTCATACTGAAAACCAATAATCCTGCCAGAGTGTGAAGCTTTTAACAGCCTTCCCGTGATACAACAGAGTTTCAAGCCCATTTAAGATTACACTTCCTACTCTCCATCATTAAGACCCAGCCATAATTGCTCTTTAATTCCCCACTGAAGAATGCTTCTAAGTGGGCGAAACTGCGTTCCCCAATCTGGCATAGATTACGAGGCCAGCAGTGTTTCTTTTTTTTTGTTATTCTTTCTGACGTTTATTAGAAGAGAGACAACATTGTTATAACTGGTGAGGGCTGTTAGCGTCTCTCCAAAAGTTGGAAGCAATTCATTAATTTCTCTGTGAAAGTTTGGTTCTTCTCTCTCTCTCTGTCACTTACAGTTCTCTTAGTTGGCTCTTTTTCTCCTGGGAGTGTGTCTGTCTGTCTGTCTGTCTGTCTGTCTGTCTGTCTCTCTCTCTCTCTCTCTCTCTCTCTCTCTCTCTCTCTCTCTCTCTCTCTCTCTGTGTCGTGGACATGTTTCTTCCTGTTAGTTCTGTCTTCCCTCCTGTCTATTTTTCTTTCAGTCTCGTCTATCTCTGTGTTTCTCTGTTTGTACCTGCTTGTTCCTGTCTGTCTGTTTACTCTGTCGTTCAATATAACCCTCTCTGTCACTCTATACCTTTTTATATTTAACCTGCATCTTCTCTCTATCTGAACTGCCAAGACAGCTATTAAGCGAATGATGGGGAATATATTTCTTCTTTTTTAGGGAGGAGGATGTGTGTTAATGCCAGTCACTCTGTGTCTACCTGTCTATCTGTCACCATATCCCTGTCTGTGTCTATCTGAATGTCAAGACGCCAAGATTGTGTAGAGATTCCGTGGGTGGAGGATCAAGTCTTGAGATTATGTGGACAGAGGATTGAGCCTTGAGATTATGTGGACAGAGGATTGAGCCTTGAGATTATGTGGACAGAGGATTGAGCCTTGAGATTATGTGGACAGAGGATTAAGCCTTGAGATTATGTGGACAGAGGATTGAGCCTTGAGATTATGTGGACAGAGGATCGAGCCTATAACTTTTCTATTCTAAATCACTAGCGATAGGCTCTTGATACAAGAGAATTGAGCTGCCACTAAGTTTACTCGGATAATAATATTGATGATCATGATCATGATAATAATAATAATAATAATAATAATAATAATAATAATAATAATAATAATAATAATAATAATAATAATAATAATAATAATAATAATAATAATTCATAAATTTCAACCAAATTACTCAGAATTTTATCAGAAAATTCTCCGACGGTCAAGCGGTAGCGCTAAACCCGTAGGCTCTACGTAAAAAAAAAATCCGGAAACAAAAAAAAAGGTCGCGGAAAAAAAAATAATCCTGACTAAAAAAACCCATTTTTTTTTGCTTTCATGAAGAAATGATGTTTCCTTCGGCCAACGTTTCGCCCAGTGTCGAGCTGAGTCAAGCCTATGATGAGGCTCTGGACGGGGCGAAACGTTGTCCGTGTGTAAGCTTTTTTTCCATCTACAGTTTGTCTTAATTACTTAGTTTAGACTCAAATATATAAACACCTGAAGAAATATATAAACACCTGAAGAAATATATAAACACCTGAAGAAATATATAAACACCTGAAGAAATATATAAACACCGGAAGAAATATATAAACACCTGAAGAAGTATATAAACAACTGAAGAAGTGTATGAACACCTGAAGAAGCATATAAACATTATATAAACGCCTGAAGAAGTATAAAAACACTTGAAGATGTATATAAACACCGGAAGAAATATATAAACACCTGAAGAAGTATATAAACACCTGAAGAAGTATATAAACACCTGAAGAATTATATAAAGACCTGAAGAATTATATAAACACCTGAAGAAGTATATAAACACCTGAAGAATTTTATAAACACCGGAAGAAGTATATAAACACCTGAAAAAGTATATAAACACTTGAAGAAGTATATAAACACCTGAAGAATTATATAAGCACTTGAAGAAGTATATAAACACCTGAAGAATTATATAAACATGTGATGAAGTATATAAATACCTGAAGAAGTATATAAACACCTGAAGAATTATATAAACACCTGAAGAAGTATATAAACACCTGAAGAAGTATATAAACACCTGAAAAAATATATAAACACCTGAAGAAGTATATAAACACCTGAAGAATTATATAAACACCTGAAGAAGTATATAAACACCTGAAGAAGTATATAAACATCTGAAAAAAATATATAAACATCTGAAGTAATATATAAACCCCTCAAAAATATATAAACACCTGAAGAAGTATATAAACACCTGAAGAAGTATATAAACACATGAAGAAATATATAAACATCTGAAGAAATATATAAACACCTCAAAAAATATATAAACACCTCAAGAAGTATATAAACACCTGAACAAGTATATAAACACCTGAACAAGTATATAAACACCTGAACAAGTATATAAACACCTGAAGAAGCACATAAGCAAATAAACAAGTATATAGATGCCTGCACATGTAAAGAAAAGCCTGAACAAAAATATAAATCCATAACCAAGTATATAAATTCCCGACAAATCCTCTTAGAATATGACAGAGAAAATTCCATAATGGTGGAGAAATTGACTGCGAGTGTATATAGCAATAAAGTTATATTTGTTTAGATTTATATAAATATTGTAGGATTTATATAGAATTGAAGTTACACTAGAGTGGCTGGTACATTAATTATTATTATTATTATTATTATTATTATTATTATTATTATTATTATTATTATTATTATTATTATTATTGTTATTGTCGGCATTATTGTTATTATTATTATTGTTGTTGTTGTTGTTGTTGTTGTTGTTGTTGTTGTTGTTGTTGTTGTTGTTGTTGTTTACCTGGAGTTTACCTGGAGAGAGTTTCGGGGGTCAACGCCCCCGCGGCCCGGTCTGTGACCAGGCCTCCTCCTGTTGTTGTTGTTGTTGTTGTTGTTGTTGTTGTTGTTGTTGTTGTTGTTGTTGTTGTTGTCATAAGATATACAGTGAGGTGTATGTTTCTCAGTGTATACACTGAGAGTTCGCCTTAATCATTATTTTCTGTATCAAAGTATTCTTGACAGGTGGGGGGAAGCAGGTGACATGCAGCCTTAATGACACTCGTGTGGGTAGAAAGGCTTCAAACCCTCATGAACCAGCCACACGGCCCACCACACAACAGCCTATCAAACACACACAAGCACGCACGGTGCCAGGAGCCGTGACTCGACCCCTGCAACTACAAATAGGTGAGCACACACACACACACACATACAATTTAATTCACTAGTGAAAATATAAAAAAAAACAGCAAAAAAAAAAAAAAACAAGCCAAATTCCCAACCAAAAAAATTAGAACTTTTATTCCTTTATTCATTAAGCTATTTTTTTTCTGGCTTTGCCCTGAATATTATAAACCAAAATAAAATCTCTATTTTGAGGCAGATGAGAGAATTAATTGAGCCCAGGAAGAAAAGGTATCGGAACTCATGTAAATTCTGAGAGAAAGAGAGAGAGAGATCTAATCCCACTGTCATTTGATCCTGGTATTTATGATGTACAGATATATGTGAGAGGATTTAATCTGGAGTCGAGAGTAAATCACCTTCCAAAAGGGGATTAACATCGGATTTAACCAGTTCAAAAAAGAGAGGGTTGAATTTCCTGCCCACATCAACATGCCCTTTCATCTCCTCTCAGATTACTCGGCCGAATTTTTATAGACAGATACCCTGGTATTGATGACATGATAGATACCGTCACATAACGTAACGTAACGTAGCGTAACTTAACTTAACCTAACAGAACCTATACTAACCTAACCTAACCTAGCCTAACCTAACCTATACTAACCTAACCTAACCTAACTTAATCTAATCTAACCTAACCTAACCTAACCTAATTTAATCTAACTTAACTTAGCCTAACCTAACCTAACCTAACTTAACCTAACCTAACTTAAAGTAACTTAACCTAACCTACCCTAACCTAACCTAATGTAACCTAATCTAACGTAACATAACCTAACATAATCTAACGTAACGTAATGTAACGTAAAATAACATGATTAATTTGCATTTCAGCGGATTCTTTAGTTTTCTTTAAGCTTTAAAAAAGTGAGGGAAGAAAGAGGGAGAGAAGTGAGAAAGAAAGAGGGAAGAAAGAAAACAAAAGAATGGCTTCTTAGTTAAGGAGTAAGACGAGCAAAATAAAGGCGAAGGAAGAACTGAAAAAGGAGGTGGATTAAGATGGAAGGAAATAAAGACGGCAGGAAGACTCTCTTCTTCCTGGCGGAGCTACATGAAGACGCCAGAACTGTGCTCCCTGGAGTGCTAGTGTGGGCACACTGGCAGGGAGGGAGGGAACGAGAGAGGCAGGGAGGTAGGCAAGGAGGGAGGGAAGGAGAGAGGCAGGGAGGTAGGCAAGGAGGGAGGGAAGGAGAGAGGCAGGGAGGTAGGCAAGGAGGGAGGGAAGGAGAGAGGCAGGGAGGTAGGCAGGGACGGAGGGAAGGAGAGAGGCAGGGAGGTAGGCAAAGAGGGAGGGAAGGAGAGAGGCAGGGAGGTAGGCAGGGAGGGAGGGAAGGAGAGAGGCAGGGAGGTAGGCAAGGAGGGAGGGAAGGAGAGAGGCAGGGAGGTAGGCAGGGAGGGGGAGGAGAGAGGCAGGGTGGTAGGCATGGAGGGAGGGAAGGAGAGAGGCAGGGAGGTAGGCAAAGAGGGAGGGAAGGAGAGAGGAGAGAGGCAGGGAGGTAGGCAGGGACGGAGGGAAGGAGAGAGGCAGGGAGGTAGGCAAAGAGGGAGGGAAGGAGAGAGGCAGGGAGGTAGGCAGGGAGGGAGGGAAGGAGAGAGGCAGGGAGGTAGGCAAGGAGGGAGGGAAGGAGAGAGGCAGGGAGGTAGGCAAGGAGGGAGGGAAGGAGAGAGGCAGGGAGGTAGGCAGGGAGGGAGGGAAGGAGAGAGGCAGGGAGGTAGGCAGGGAGAGAGGGAAGGAGGGAGGCAGGAAGGTAAGCAGGGAGGGAGGGAAGGAGAGAGACAGGGAGGTAGGCAGGGAGGGAGGGAAGGAGAGAGGCAGGGAGGTAGGCAGGGAGAGAGGGAAGGAGGGAGGCAGGGAGGTAGGCAGGGAGGTAGGCAGGGAGGGAGGGAAGGAGAGAGGCAGGGAGGTAGGCAGGGAGAGAGGGAAGGAGAAAGGCAGGATTAAGGAATGAAGGGAGAAAATGATGGAAGGAATTAAGGGAGAGAGAAAGGGAGGGAAGGAATCAAGGAAGGGAGGGAATTAATGAAGGGTGAAAGGGAGGGAAGGAAGGAATGAAGGGTGAAAGGGAGGGAAGGAAGGAATGAAGGGATGACTAGGGAAGGGAGATACAGGGAGGAGAAAATGAAAAGATAAACTTAATAGAAAGGTAAATGTATGGAAAACTACGACACTATTGTTCATACTACACTATTGTTCATACTACACTATTGTTCATACTACACTATTGTTCATACTACACTATTGTTCATACTACACTATTGTTCATACTACACTATTGTTCATACTACACTATTGTTCATACTACACTATTGTTCATACTACACTATTGTTCATACTACACTATTGTTCATACTACACTATTGTTCATACTACACTATTGTTCATACTACACTATTGTTCATACTACACTATTGTTCATACTACACTATTGTTCATACTACACTATTGTTCATACTACACTATTGTTCATACTACACTATTGTTCATACTACACTATTGTTCATACTACACTATTGTTCATACTACACTATTGTTCATACTACACTATTGTTCATACTACACTATTGTTCATACTACACTATTGTTCATACTACACTATTGTTCATACTACACTATTGTTCATACTACACTATTGTTCATACTACACTATTGTTCATACTACACTATTGTTCATACTACACTCTTGTTCATACTACACTATTGTTCATACTACACTATTGTTCATACTACACTATTGTTCATACTACACTATTGTTCATACTACACTATTGTTCATACTACACTATTGTTCATACTACACTATTGTTCATACTACACTCTTGTTCATACTACACTATTGTTCATACTACACTATTGTTCATACTACACTATTGTTCATACTACACTATTGTTCATACTACACTCTTGTTCATACTACACTATTGTTCATACTACACTATTGTTCATACTACACTATTGTTCATACTACACTATTGTTCATACTACACTCTTGTTCATACTACACTATTGTTCATACTACACTATTGTTCATACTACACTATTGTTCATACTACACTATTGTTCATACTACACTCTTGTTCATACTACACTCTTGTTCATACTACACTCTTGTTCATACTACACTATTGTTCATACTACACTATTGTTCATACTACACTATTGTTCATACTACACTATTGTTCATACTACACTATTGTTTATACAACACTCTTGTTCATACTACACTCTTGTTCATACTACACTATTGTTCATACAACACTCTTGTTCATACTACACTATTGTTCATACTACACTATTGTTCATACTACACTATTGTTCATACAACACTCTTGTTCATACTACACTATTGTTCATACAACACTCTTGTTCATACTACACTATTGTTCATACTACACTCTTGTTCATACTACACTATTGTTCATACAACACTCTTGTTCATACAACACTCTTGTTCATACTACACTCTTGTTCATACAACACTCTTGTTCATACTACACTATTGTTCATACAACACTCTTGTTCATACTACACTCTTGTTCATACTACACTCTTGTTCATACTACACTCTTGTTCATACTACACTCTTGTTCATACAACACTATTGTTCATACTACACTCTTGTTCATACTACACTCTTGTTCATACTACACTCTTGTTCATACTACACTCTTGTTCATACTACACTATTGTTCATACAACACTCTTGTTCATACTACACTCTTGTTCATACTACACTCTTGTTCATACTACACTCTTGTTCATACTACACTCTTGTTCATACTACACTATTGTTCATACTACACTATTGTTCATACAACACTCTTGTTCATACTACACTCTTGTTCATACTACACTCTTGTTCATACAACACTATTGTTCATACTACACTCTTGTTCATACTACACTCTTGTTCATACAACACTATTGTTCATACTACACTCTTGTTCATACTACACTCTTGTTCATACAACACTATTGTTCATACTACACTCTTGTTCATACTACACTCTTGTTCATACTACACTCTTGTTCATACTACACTCTTGTTCATACTACACTCTTGTTCATACTACACTCTTGTTCATACAACACTCTTGTTCATACAACACTCTTGTTCATACAACACTCTTGTTCATACAACACTCTTGTTCATACAACACTCTTGTTCATACAACACTCTTGTTCATACAACACTATTGTTCATACTACACTCTTGTTCATACTACACTCTTGTTCATACAACACTCTTGTTCATACAACACTCTTGTTCATACTACACTCTTGTTCATACTACACTCTTGTTCATACTACACTCTTGTTCATACTACACTCTTGTTCATACTACACTCTTGTTCATACTACACTCTTGTTCATACAACACTCTTGTTCATACAACACTCTTGTTCATACAACACTCTTGTTCATACAACACTCTTGTTCATACAACACTCTTGTTCATACAACACTCTTGTTCATACAACACTATTGTTCATACTACACTCTTGTTCATACTACACTCTTGTTCATACAACACTCTTGTTCATACAACACTCTTGTTCATACTACACTCTTGTTCATACTACACTCTTGTTCATACAACACTATTGTTCATACTACACTCTTGTTCATACTACACTCTTGTTCATACTACACTCTTGTTCATACAACACTATTGTTCATACTACACTCTTGTTCATACTACACTCTTGTTCATACTACACTCTTGTTCATACAACACTATTGTTCATACTACACTCTTGTTCATACTACACTCTTGTTCATACAACACTATTGTTCATACAACACTCTTGTTCATACTACACTCTTGTTCATACAACACTCTTGTTCATACTACACTCTTGTTCATACTACACTCTTGTTCATACAACACTATTGTTCATACAACACTCTTGTTCATACAACACTCTTGTTCATACAACACTCTTGTTCATACTACACTCTTGTTCATACTACACTCTTGTTCATACAACAATATTGTTCATACAACACTCTTGTTCATACAACACTCTTGTTCATACAACACTCTTGTTCATACTACACTCTTGTTCATACAACACTCTTGTTCATACAACACTCTTGTTCATACAACACTCTTGTTCATACAACACTCTTGTTCATACAACACTCTTGTTCATACTACACTCTTGTTCATACAACACTCTTGTTCATACTACACTCTTGTTCATACTACACTCTTGTTCATACTACACTCTTGTTCATACTACACTCTTGTTCATACTACACTCTTGTTCATACTACACTCTTGTTCATACAACACTCTTGTTCATACAACACTCTTGTTCATACTACACTCTTGTTCATACAACACTCTTGTTCATACTACACTCTTGTTCATACTACACTCTTGTTCATACTACACTCTTGTTCATACTACACTCTTGTTCATAAAACACTCTTGTTCATACAACACTCTTGTTCATACAACACTCTTGTTCATACAACACTCTTGTTCATACAACACTCTTGTTCATACAACACTCTTGTTCATACTACACTCTTGTTCATACAACACTCTTGTTCATACAACACTCTTGTTCATACAACACTCTTGTTCATACAACACTCTTGTTCATACAACACTCTTGTTCATACTACACTCTTGTTCATACTACACTCTTGTTCATACTACACTCTTGTTCATACTACACTCTTGTTCATACAACACTCTTGTTCATACAACACTCTTGTTCATACAACACGCTTGTTCATACAACACTCTTGTTCATACAACACTCTTGTTCATACAACACTCTTGTTCATACAACACTCTTGTTCATACAACACTCTTGTTCATACAACACTCTTGTTCATACAACACTCTTGTTCATACAACACTCTTGTTCATACAACACTCTTGTTCATACAACAGTCTTGTTCATACAACACTCTTGTTCATACTACACTCTTGTTCATACAACACTCTTGTTCATACAACACTCTTGTTCATACAACACTCTTGTTCATACAACACTCTTGTTCATACAACACTCTTGTTCATACAACACTCTTGTTCATACTACACTCTTGTTCATACAACACTCTTGTTCATACAACACTCTTGTTCATACAACACTCTTGTTCATACAACACTCTTGTTCATACAACACTCTTGTTCATACAACACTCTTGTTCATACAACACTCTTGTTCATACAACACTCTTGTTCATACAACACTCTTGTTCATACAACACTCTTGTTCATACAACACTCTTGTTCATACAACACTCTTGTTCATACAACACTCTTGTTCATACTACACTCTTGTTCATACAACACTCTTGTTCATACAACACTCTTGTTCATACAACACTCTTGTTCATACAACACTCTTGTTCATACAACACTCTTGTTCATACAACACTCTTGTTCATACTACACTATTGTTCATACAACACTCTTGTTCATACAACACTCTTGTTCATACTACACTCTTGTTCATACTACACTCTTGTTCATACTACACTATTGTTCATACTACACTATTGTTCATACAACACTCTTGTTCATACAACACTCTTGTTCATACTACACTCTTGTTCATACTACACTCTTGTTCATACTACACTCTTGTTCATACAACACTCTTGTTCATACAACACTCTTGTTCATACAACACTCTTGTTCATACTACACTCTTGTTCATACAACACTCTTGTTCATACAACACTCTTGTTCATACAACACTCTTGTTCATACAACACTCTTGTTCATACAACACTCTTGTTCATACAACACTCTTGTTCATACTACACTCTTGTTCATACAACACTCTTGTTCATACAACACTCTTGTTCATACAACACTCTTGTTCATACAACACTATTGTTCATACAACACTCTTGTTCATACAACACTCTTGTTCATACTACACTGTTGTTCATACAACACTCTTGTTCATACAACACTCTTGTTCATACAACACTCTTGTTCATACTACACTCTTGTTCATACTACACTCTTGTTCATACTACACTATTGTTCATACTACACTGTTGTTCATACAACACTCTTGTTCATACAACACTCTTGTTCATACTACACTCTTGTTCATACTACACTCTTGTTCATACTACACTCTTGTTCATACTACACTATTGTTCATACTACACTATTGTTCATACTACACTATTGTTCATACTACACTATTGTTCATACTACACTATTGTTCATACTACACTATTGTTCATACTACACTATTGTTCATACTACACTATTGTTCATACTACACTATTGTTCATACTACACTATTGTTCATACTACACTATTGTTCATACTACACTCTTGTTCATACTACACTATTGTTCATACTACACTCTTGTTCATACTACACTCTTGTTCATACTACACTATTGTTCATACTACACTCTTGTTCATACTACACTATTGTTCATACTACACTCTTGTTCATACTACACTATTGTTCATACTACACTATTGTTCATACTACACTCTTGTTCATACTACACTATTGTTCATACTACACTATTGTTCATACTACACTCTTGTTCATACTACACTATTGTTCATACTACACTATTGTTCATAGTACACTCTTGTTCATACTACACTCTTGTTCATACTACACTCTTGTTCATACTACACTATTGTTCATACTACACTATTGTTCATACTACACTATTGTTCATACTACACTCTTGTTCATACTACACTCTTGTTCATACTACACTATTGTTCATAGTACACTCTTGTTCATACTACACTATTGTTCATACTACACTATTGTTCATACTACACTCTTGTTCATACTACACTCTTGTTCATACTACACTCTTGTTCATACTACACTCTTGTTCATACAACACTATTGTTCATACTACACTATTGTTCATACTACACTATTGTTCATACATCACTCTTGTTCATACTACACTATTGTTCATACTACACTCTTGTTCATACTACACTATTGTTCATACTACACTATTGTTCATACAACACTCTTGTTCATACTACACTATTGTTCATACTACACTCTTGTTCATACAACACTCTTGTTCATACTACACTATTGTTCATACTACACTCTTGTTCATACTACACTATTGTTCATACTACACTCTTGTTCATACTACACTATTGTTCATACTACACTATTGTTCATACTACACTATTGTTCATACTACACTATTGTTCATACTACACTATTGTTCATGCTACACTATTGTTCATACTACACTATTGTTCATACTACACTATTGTTCATACTACACTATTGTTCATACTACACTATTGTTCATACTACACTATTGTTCATACTACACTATTGTTCATACTACACTATTGTTCATACTACACTATTGTTCATACTACACTATTGTTCATACTACACTATTGTTCATACTACACTATTGTTCATACTACACTATTGTTCATACTACACTCTTGTTCATACTACACTATTGTTCATACTACACTATTGTTCATACTACACTATTGTTCATACTACACTATTGTTCATACTACACTATTGTTCATACTACACTCTTGTTCATACTACACTCTTGTTCATACTACACTATTGTTCATACTACACTATTGTTCATACTACACTATTGTTCATACTACACTCTTGTTCATACTACACTCTTGTTCATACTACACTATTGTTCATACTACACTATTGTTCATACTACACTATTGTTCATACTACACTATTGTTCATACTACACTATTGTTCATACTACACTATTGTTCATACTACACTATTGTTTATACAACACTCTTGTTCATACAACATTCTTGTTCATACAACATTCTTGTTCATACTACACTATTGTTCATACAGCACTCCTGTTCATACTACACACACACACACACAGACACACACACACACACACATACACACACACACACACACATACACACACACACACATACACACACACACACAATGGGGCAATGGGGCCGGATAACATCTCTCCATGGGTCCTGAGAGAGGGAGCAGAGGCGCTATGTGTACCCCTAACAACAATATTCAATACATCTATCGAAACAGGGAGATCGCCTGAGGCATGGAAGACAGCAAATGTAGTCCCAATCTTTAAAAAAGGAGACAGACATGAAGCACTAAACTACAGACCAGTGTCACTGACATGTATAGTATGCAAAGTCATGGAGAAGCGCACATCAACCAAATAACGGCTGCAGCATATGGGCGCCTAGCAAACCTCAGAGCAGCATTCCGACATCTTAATAAGTAATCGTTCAGGACCCTGTACACCGTGTTCGTTAGGCCCATATTGGAGTATGCGGCACCAGTCTGGAACCCACACCTAGCATAGCACGTAAAGAAACAAGAGAAAGTGCAAAGGTTTGCAGCAAGACTAGTCAAAGAGCTAAGAGGTATGTCCTACAAGGAGAGGTTAAGGGAAATCAACCTGACGACACTGGAGGACAGAAGAGATAAGGGGGACATGATAACGACATACAAAATACTGAGAGGAATTGACAAGGTGGACAAAGACAGGATGTTCCAGAGATTGGACACAGCAACAAGGGGACACAGTTGGAAGTTGAAGACACAGATGAATCACAGGGATGTTAGGAAGTATTTCTTCAGCCACAGAGTAGTCAGGAAGTGGAATAGTTTGGGAAGCGATGTAGTGGAGGCAGGATCCACACATAGCTTTAAGCAGAGGTATGATAAAGCTCACGGTTCAGGGAGAGTGACCTAGTAGCGACCAGTGAAGAGGCGGGGCCAGGAGCTAGGACTCGACCTGTGCAACCTCAACTAGGTGAGTACACACACACACACGCACACACACACACACACACACACACACACACACACACACACACACACACACACACACACACACACACAGACTCGACCCCCGCAACCTCAACTAGGTGAGTACACACATGGAGAAGATTATCAGGAGGAGAGTGGTCGAACACCTGGAAAGGAACAAGATTATAAATGAAAACCAGCATGGGTTCATGGAAGGCAAATCTTGTATCACAAACCACCTGGAGTTTTATGACAAGGTAACAGAAGTAAGACACGAGAGAGAGGGGTGGGTAGATTGCGTTTTCCTAGACTGCAGGAAGGCCTTTGACACAGTTCCCCACACGAGATTAGTGCAGAAGCTGGAGAATCAAGCGCACGTAAAAGGGAGGGCACTGCAATGGATAAGGGAATACCTGACAGGGAGGCAGCAACGAGTCATGGTACGTGAAGAGGTATCACAGTGGGCGCCTGTTACGAGCGGGGTCCCACAGGGGTCAGTTCTAGGACCAGTGCTATTTTTGATATATGTGAACGACATGATGGAAGGAATAGACTCTGAAGTGTCCCTGTTCGCAGATGACGTGAAGTTGATGAGAAGAATTAAATCAGACGAAGATGAGGCAGGACTGCAAAGAGACCTGGACAGGCTGGACATGTGGTCCAGCAACTGGCTTCTCGAATTCAATCCAGCCAAATGCAAAGTCATGAAGATTGGGGAGGGGCAAAGAAGCCCGCAGACAGAGTATAGGCTAGGTGGACAAAGACTACAGACCTCACTCAGGGAGAAAGACCTTGGGGTGACCATAACACCGAGCACATCACCGGAGGCACACATCAACCAAATAACCGCTGCAGCAAACGGGCGCCTGGCAAACCTGAGAATAGCGTTTCGATACCTTAATAAGGAATCGTTCAAGACACTGTACACTGTGTATATTAGGCCCATACTAGAATATGCAGCACCAGTCTGGAACCCACACCTGGTCAAGCACGGACTGACGACACTGGAGGACAGAAGGGTCAGGGGAGACATGATAACGACATACAAGATACTGCGGGGAATAGACAAGGTGGACAGAGATAGGATGTTCCAGAGAGGGGACACAGGGACAAGGGGTCACAACTGGAAGCTGAAGACTCAGACGAGTCACAGGGACGTTAGGAAGTATTTCTTCAGTCATAGAGTTGTCAGCAAGTGGAATAGCCTAGCAAGTGAAGTAGTGGAGGCAGGAACCATACATAGTTTTAAGAAGAGGTATGACAAAGCTCAGGAAGCAGAGAGAGAGGATCCAGTAGTGATCAGTGAAGAGGCGGGGCCAGGAGCTGAGTCTCGACCCCCTGCAACCACAATTAGGTGAGTACAATTAGGTGAGTACACATACACACACACACACACACATACACACACACACACATACACACACATACACACACACACACACACACACACACACACACACACACACACACACACACACACACACACACACACACACACACACACACGTACACACACACACATACACACACACATACACACACACACACTCATACATACACATACACACACACATACACACACACACACACACACACATACATACATACACATACACACACACATACACACACACACACACACACACACACACACACACACACACACTCATACATACATAGACACACACACACACACACACACACACACACACACACACACACACACACACACACACACACACACACACACACACACACACACACACACACACACACACACACACACACACACACACACACACGTACACACACACACACTCACGCACACACACACACACACACACACACACACATACACATACACACACACACACACACACACACACACACACACACACACACACACACACACACACACACACACACACACACACACACACACACACACACACACACACACACACACACACACACACACACACACACACACACACTCACACACACACACACACACACACACACACACATGCACACACACACACACTCATACATACACATACACACACACATACACACACACACACACACACACACACACAACATGTCAGGGACACAACCAGAGAGAGAGGGGAGGATGAGCCAGCAAGACTGGATCTTGTGTTCACCCTGAGCAGTTCAGACATCGAGGACATCACTTACGAGAGGCCCCTTGGAGCTAGCGATCATGTGGTTCTGACTATATAGTAGAGTTACAAGTGGAGAAGGTAACAGGAACTGAAGGGGACAGGCCAAACTATAAAAGGGGGGACTACACAGGTATGAGAAACTTCCTGCAGGAGGTTCAGTGGGACAGAGAAATGGTAGGAAAATCAGTAAACGAGATGATGGAATATGTGGCAACAAAGTGCAAGGAGGCAGAGGAAAGTTTTGTTCCCAAGGGAAACAGAAATAATAGGAAGACCAAGACGAGTCCTTGGTTTACCCGAAGGTGTAGGGAGGCAAAAGCTAAGTGCAACAGAGAATGGAAAAGGTACAGGAGGCATAGGACCCAGGAAAACAAGGAGATTAGTAGAAGAGCCAGAAACGAGTATGCGCAGATAAGGAGGGAGGCCCAGAGACAGTATGAAAACGACATAGCATCGAAAGTCAAATCTGACCCGAAACTGCTGTATAGCCACATTAGGAAGAAGACAACAGTCAAGGACCAGGTGATAAGGCTGAGGAAAGAAGGTGGGGAACTCACAAGAAACGATCAAGAGGTATGTGAGGAGCTCAACACGAGAT
>NC_091364.1:7283965-7286465 GCF_038502225.1 Cherax quadricarinatus | reverse complement strand
ACCTTATACAGAGGGGACTTTTTGATGACCTTCTTGCAGTGTTTGACATGAGAAACTTTGTTGATTTCCCTACTCATATCTCTGGCTCCTCCCTTGACCCAGTAGTGAGTGATCTGGCAGAAGGCATAGTCACTTGTCAACCCTCGGCTATGCTTGGATCGTCTGACCACAAGGCTGTTTTTACCACACTTAAGATCCCAACAGAACGAGGTGAGGAGTCCACACGCACAACCTGGCTATGGGAAAGAGGTAATTGGCCAGCCCTTTGCTCTGAGCTCGCCACCACCGACTGGAATGCTCTTCCTCCAGGGGATGTTGACAACCAAGTGAAAGCCTTCACTGGACACATCCTTAATCTGCAACAAGAACACATTCCTCACCGGCAATATGTGACAAAGCCTACAGATCAGCCTTGGTTTGGCTTTCGTTGTAGAGAGGCTGCTACTGCTAAGTACAAAGCATGGCGAAGGTATAAGAGACATCCTACCACCTATAACAGGAACTTGCACATGCAAGCCTGTAGGCATATGGGTGATGTTCAAAAGTGGGCCATTACTAAATGGGAGGTGGACACTAAAAGAAAGTTAGCATCAGGTAGGGTAGGCTCCAAAACCTGGTGGTCCCTGGTCAAGGACAGACAAGGTTATCTGCCTGATGAACTTATTCCACCTCTAAATCGACAGGATGGGACCACCTCTACTAGTAGTCAAGAGAAGGCGGACCTCTTTGCTGAACACTTTGCTACCAAAATGCAAGTTCCTGATCCAGCAAGGGACCCTCCTTGGCTAGCTGCAAGAACTGTGTCAAAACTGTCAGTGGTGACAATAAGGCAGGAGGAGGTGCATTTCCTTCTTAAATCACTTGACTCCAAGAAAAGGCTGTGGGCCCAGACAAGTTGAGCCCAAGATTGTTGAGAAGATGTGCAGACCAGCTAGCAGCACCTCTAACTCGCATCTTTCAGCACTGCCTAGTACAGTGTAAATGGTCTTCCATGGAAAGAGGCAAATGTAGTCCCTGTTCACAAAAAAGAAGAGCAGAGCAGAAATCAGCAACTACAGACCAGTGTCACCCTGTCAATCACTGGTAAGATCCTTGAGACAATAATCTCAAGACAAATGACAGATTTTTTTTGACTACCACTCACTACTTTGTGATCGTCAATATGGCTTCAGGAAAGGTTACTCTGCTGCTGATCTGTTGTTAAACCTCCACTAAGTGGCACCAGTCACTGGATGAATCCAAAGTCAGCTGTGTGGTAGCACTGGACATTGCTGGCGCTTTGACCGGGTGTGGCACCAGGCCTCTTAGCAAAACTTCAAGCACTGGGAATTGCAGGCTCTACGCTATGTCTCCTCAGTGATTACCTTCATGGTAGATCTCTAAGTGTAGTCCTCAATGGAACGGAATCAGCAAGGCATCCTATTGGGGCAAGCGTTCCACAAGGAAGTGTGCTGGGTCCACTGTTATGGAATGTCTACTTCAACGACCTTCTTCATCTCATCCCAGAATCACATGCATATGCAGACGACTGTACACTGACATTCACTTATCCAAGAGAAGAAATGCCAGCTGCTCTGTTACATCAATCACCAGCTGAGAGCTATATCAGCTTGGGGAAATAGATGGCAAGCAACATTTGCACCTGAAAAACGCAAATGATGTTCGTCTCTAGGCACCATGATGGTAATGCTGGCGCAGTAGTAAGGATGAATGGGACGATGTTGGCACCTGGAGAAGAAGTTGATATCCTTGGGGTGAAATTTGACTCCAAACTAACCATGAAGAACCATGTTGTAAATCTTGCAAACAAGGCAGCCAGGAAGCTTACAGCACTTCGCCGTATCTCGCATCTGCTTGACAGTAGGGGTTGCAAGATCCTGCACGAGGCACAAGTACGCTCACACCTTGAGTATGCTCCACTTTCTTGGTTTGCCTGCCCCCTCCTCATCTGCGACTGCTTGACAGGAGTAGAGAACAGAGCAAGACGTCTCATCTCTCGCCTGGACCCATCCTGTATGGATCTGTCATTTCAGCAGAGCCTTCAACATAGGAGGGATGTGGGTGGCCTTACTGTTATGTACAAGGCCAATACTTGTCAAAATACCACACTTGATCCACTTCGAGGACAGCGTGAAACAAGCTTTTATGCCACAAGACGGGCAGAAAGCAGCAACTTCACTCTGGCTGTACCCTTCTCCAGAACATCACTCCATCTGAGATCATACATACCCAGGATGACTCGAGTATGGAACACATTCGTACAGCATAATGATGTCAACGAGATAACGTCAGTTGATCAAATGAAAATGCTGGCCCACAGATGGCTCCAACTTCATCCTGTTCCCTACTTGTATGTCTCATAACAAAAATGCTTTCAAATGAGCTGATGTAGGTAACAGCCTTCTAGCTTCGCCAACAAAGTTAGGGAATCCTTAACCTGTAAATAGCTGTCAATAAAGCTAGGATCCTTAACCTTGTCAAACCCTGTGTAAAAAAAAAA
>NC_091364.1:7241465-7281465 GCF_038502225.1 Cherax quadricarinatus | reverse complement strand
GCCTTCTCCCTGAAAGCTGGCTGCCTTGGATCAAACGTGTAGCGCAAGCTACACGCCAAGGTATTGTCCAGTGTGGGTAGATTGGTAAAGCACTGCGTACCTTGTCCTAAGGTTCGTAGGTTCGAGTCTCCTTCAGCCAGAGATCAGTGTTTGTGTATATTTCTGCCTGCTCTCGTGAATTCCTTCATGATATATATATATATATATATATATATATATATATATAGGTAGTAGGTTGGTAGACAGCAAACTGCCCAGGAGGTACTACTGTCCTGCCAAGGTGAGTGTAAACGAAAGCCTGTAATTGTTTTACATGATGGTAGGATTGCTGGTGTCCTTTTTTCTGTCTCATGAACATGCAAGATTTCAGGTACGTCTTGCATACTTACTTACACTTAGGTCACACTACACATACATGTACAAGCACATATATACACACCCCTCTGGGTTTTCTTCTATTTTCTTTCTAGTTCTTATTCTTGTTTATTTCCTCTTATCTCCATGGGGAAGTGGGAACAGAATTCTTCCTCCGTAAGCCATGCGTGTTGTAAGAGGCAACTAAAATGCCGGGAGCAAGGGGCTAGTAACCCTCTTTCTCCTGTATATATTACTAAATGTAAAAGGAGAAACTTTCGTTTTTCCTTTTGGGCCACCCCTGCCTCGGTGGGATACGGCTGTGTGTTGAAAGAAAGAAAGATATATATATATATATATATATATATATATATATATATATATATATATATATATACATATATATGTATATATATATATATATATATATGCAAAACAACCACTCTGAAAGAATAGAGAAATTCCAAGGCAATTCCATTGCCTTTTCTAGATGTTTTAATTATTAAGGGTAATAATGAATTCAAATTTAAAATTTACAGAAAACCTACAGATAACTGTTCCTATGTCCACTATTATTCCTCGCATCAAGATAGAGTCAAACTGTCTGTTTTCTCATCAATGTTTTTGAGAGCTTTACGAATTTGTAGTCCTGAGTTCATAGATGAGGAAATATCCAAAATTTATGAAATAGGTAATGATTTAAAATACCCAAGAAATGTAATTGATAAATCTTTTAAAGTTGCTAGAAATACTTTTTACAATCCTAAAAGGGACAACCAGCCTTATTCAACTAAAAATATGTTGGTTCTCCCTTACCATGAAAACTTGGTTGATATGCCATCTTTTCTTAAGACTTTTAATATTAAAGTTGTATTCAAAAATCTTGATACAGTAAAAAACTTTTGATAAAGAATTTCCCAAAATGCTGATGGATGTGTCTATAAGATTCCTTGTAAAATTTGCGATAAAGTTTATTATGGTCAAACTGGTAAAAATCTCGAACTAAGATTAAAACAACATAAATATAGCATCAGAACTGGACAAGATTCCAATGCTCTATTTATTCAAGTAAGAGATTTTAACCATCCAATTGATTTTCAAAAAGTTGAGAGAGTAGTATGAAGCAAGTCCATGGTCGACAGGAATATAATTGAATCTTGTTTCATAAAAAGCAGTTTTGACAATAATATGAATATTTCCCTTGGTTTATATAAATTAGATCCATTTATAATTAATAGAATTTGGGAAGAATTTAATAATACACTGGACAAATAATAATTTTTAAATTTTATTGGATAGAATAGTTTGTTGGAGAGTTGTGCAAAGGACCTATCCAAGTTGGGTCGGCGCACGTCAGGTGTTTAACCGTTGTGGGATCTGATAGTGAGATGCTGGCCAGACCCCTTATATAGCTTCCTTGGATGCTTTACTTTCATAGTTCCTTGATAATGTGAGTAGTCACGAAAGCGCTTGGAATTTCTCTTATTCTTTCAGAGTGGTTCTTTTGCATTTTCTGAAATCACCTGTTTACTGTGACCTTATTGCATGTATATATATATATATATATATATATATATATATATATATATATATATATATATATATATATATATATATATATATATAAAGAGAAAGAGAGAGAGAGAGAGAGAGAGAGAGAGAGAGAGAGAGAGAGAGAGAGAGAGAGAGAGAGAGAGAGAGAGAGAGAGAGAGAGAGAGAGAGAGAGAGAGAGAGAGAGAGAGAAAGAGAGAGAGAAGGATTATCTCAGAGCAAGCATTCCTGACATAAAGACAACGTTTCGCTCGGCATCAGAGCTCTATAAACCCAGGATAAAGCTCTAATACAGAGCTGTGTGAAGTTATTGACACATGTTTTTTATAACTCACAACAACAAGAGACTGGCTCAAACAAAGACAAAAACAAAAAAACAGATTTTGAGTCAGAATCAAAAGCAATGGAATTCCTGCTTTCCATTTCTGAAGAAAATTTTTCACTGTTTTGGATGTTGAAGTTGAGGATCATAACAGCAACAGAGAGAGGTCACAGACAGCAACAGAAACAGCAACAGAGAGAGGTCACAGACAGCAACAGAAACAGCAACAGAGAGAGGTCACAGACAGCAACAGAAACAGCAACAGAGAGAGGTCACAGGCAGCAACAGAAACAGCAACAGAGAGAGGTCACAGACAGCAACAGAAACAGCAACAGAGAGAGGTCACAGACAGCAACAGAAACAGCAACAGAGAGAGGTCACAGACAGTAACAGAAACAGCAACAGAGAGAGGTCACAGACAGTAACAGAAACAGCAACAGAGAGAGGTCACAGACAGCAACAGAAACAGCAACAGAGAGAGGTCACAGACAGCAACAGAAACAGCAACAGAGAGAGGTCACAGACAGTAACAGAAACAGCAACAGAGAGAGGTCACAGACAGCAACAGAAACAGCAACAGAGAAAGGTCACAGACAGCAACAGAAACAGCAACAGAGAAAGGTCACAGACAGTAACAGAAACAGCAACAGAGAGAGGTCACAGACAGTCACAGAAACAGCAACAGAGAGAGGTCACAGACAGCAACAGAAACAGCAACAGAGAGAGGTCACAGACAGCAACAGAAACAGCAACAGAGAGAGGGCACACACAGCAACAGAAACAGCAACAGAGAGAGGTCACAGACAGTAACAGAAACAGCAACAGAGAGAGGTCACAGACAGCAACAGAAACAGCAACAGAGAAAGGTCACAGACAGTAACAGAAACAGCAACAGAGAGAGGTCACAGACAGTAACAGAAACAGCAACAGAGAGAGGTCACAGACAGCAACAGAAACAGCAACAGAGAGAGGTCACAGACAGCAACAGAAACAGCAACAGAGAGAGGTCACAGACAGTAACAGAAACAGCAACAGAGAGAGGTCACAGACAGTAACAGAAACAACAACAGAGAGAGGTCACAGACAGTAACAGAAACAGCAACAGAGAGAGGTCACAGACAGCAACAGAAACAGCAACAGAGAGAGGTCACAGACAGCAACAGAAACAGCAACAGAGAGAGGTCACAGACAGTAACAGAAACAGCAACACAGAGAGGTCACAGACAGTAACAGAAACAGCAACAGAGAGAGGTCACAGACAGCAACAGAAACAGCAACAGAGAGAGGTCACAGACAGTAACAGAAACAGCAACAGAGAGAGGTCACAGACAGTAACAGAAACAGCAACAGAGAGAGGTCACAGACAGCAACAGAAACAGCAACAGAGAGAGTACACAGAAACAGCAACAGAAACAGCAACAGAGAGAGGTCACAGACAGTAACAGAAACAGCAACAGAGAGAGGTCACAGATAGCAACAGAAACAGCAACAGAGAGAGGTCACAGACAGTAACAGAAACAGCAACAGAGAGAGGTCACAGACAGTAACAGAAACAACAACAGAGAGAGGTCACAGACAGCAACAGAAACAGCAACAGAGAGAGGTCACAGACAGCAACAGAAACAGCAACAGAGAGAGGTCACAGACAGTAACAGAAACAGCAACACAGAGAGGTCACAGACAGTAACAGAAACAGCAACAGAGAGAGGTCACAGACAGCAACAGAAACAGCAACAGAGAGGTCACAGACAGTAACAGAAACAGCAACAGAGAGAGGTCACAGACAGTAACAGAAACAGCAACAGAGAGAGGTCACAGACAGCAACAGAAACAGCAACAGAGAGAGGTGATAGACAGCAACAGAAACAGCAACAGAGAGAGGTCACAGGCAGTAACAGAAACAGCAACAGAGAGGTCACAGACAGTAACAGAAACAGCAACAGAGAGAGGTCACAGACAGCAACAGAAACAGCAACAGAGAGAGGTCACAGACAGCAACAGAAACAGCAACAGAGAGGTCACAGATGGCAACAAAAACAGCAACAGAGAGAGGTCACAGACAGCAACAGAAACAGCAACAGAGAGAGGTCACAGACAGCAACAGTAATAGCAACAGAGAGAGAGGTCACAGACAGCAACAGAAACAGCAACAGAGAGAGGTCACAGTCAGCAACAGAAACAGCAACAGAGAGAGGTCACAGACAGCAACAGTATCAACAGCACAGAGAGAGAGATCACAAACTGCCACAGTAACAGCAACGGAGAGAGGTCACAGACAGCAACAGAGAGAGGCCACAGACAGCAACAGAAACAGAAACAGAGAGAGGTCACAGAGAGCAACAGAAACAGCAACAGAGAGGTCACAGACAGCAACAGTAACAGCAACAGAGAGAGGTCACAGACAGCAACAGAAACAGCAACAGAGAGAGGTCACAGACAGAAACAGCAACAGAGAGAGGTCACAAACAGCAATAGAAACAGCAACAGAGAGAGGTCACAGACAGCAACACTAACAACAGCACAGAGAGAGAGAGATCACAAACTGCCACAGTAACAGCAACAGAGAGAGGTCACAGACAGCAACAGAGACAGGCCACAGACAGCAACAGAAAAAGCAACAGAGAGAGGTCACATACAGCAACAGAAACAGCAACAGAGAGAGGTCACAGACAGCAACAGTAACAGCAACAGAGAGAGGTCACAGACAGCAACAGTAACAGCAACAGAGAGAGGTCACAGACAGCAACAGAAACAGCAACAGAGAGAGGTCACAGACAGCAACAGTAACAGCAACAGAGAGAGAGGTCACAGACAGCAACATAAACAGCAACACAGAGAGGTCACAGACAGCAACAGTAACAACAGCACAGAGAAAGAGAGAGATCACAAACTGCCACAGTAACAGCAACAGAGAGAGGTCACAGACAGCAACAGAGAGAGGCCATAGACAGCAACAGAAACAGCAACAGAGAGAGGTCACAGACAGCAACAGAAACAGCAAGAGAGAGAGGTCACAGACAGCAACAGTAACAGCAACAGAGAGAGGTCACAGACAGCAACAGAAACAGCAACAGAGAGAGGTCACAGACAGCAACAGAAACAACAACAGAGAGAGGTCACAGAGAGCAACAGTAACAGCAACAGAGAGAGGTCACAGACAGCAACAGAGAGAGGTCACAGACATCAACAGAAACAGCAACAGAGAGAGGTCACAGACAGCAACAGAAACAGCAACAGAGAGAGGTCACAGGCAGCAACAGAAACAGTAACAGAGAGAGGTCACAGACAGCAACAGAAAACAGAGAGAGGTCACAGACAGCAACAGAAACAGCAACAGAGAGAGGTCACAGACAGCAAGAGTAACAGCAACAGAGAGAGGTCACAGACAGCAACAGAAACAGCAACAGAGAGAGGTCACAGACAGCAACAGAAACAGCAACAGAGAGAGGTCACAGACAGCAACAGAAACAGCAACAGAGAGAGGTCACAGACAGCAACAGTAACAGCAACAGAGAGAGGTCACAGACAGCAACAGAAACAGCAACAGAGAGAGGTCACAGGCAGCAACAGAAACAGTAACAGAGAGAGGTCACAGACAGCAACAGAAAACAGAGAGAGGTCACAGACAGCAACAGAAACAGCAACAGAGAGAGGTCACAGACAGCAACAGAAACAGCAACAGAGAGAGGTCACAGGCAGCAACAGAAACAGTAACAGAGAGAGGTCACAGACAGCAACAGTAACAGCAACAGAGAGAGGTCACAGACAGCAACAGAAACAGCAACAGAGAGAGGTCACGAACAGCAACAGAAAGAGCAACAGAGAGAGGTCACAGACAGCAACAGTAACAGCAGCAAAGAGAGAGAGAGAGATCACAAACTGCATCAGTAGCAGCAACAGAGAAAGGTCACGGACAGCAACAGTAATAGCAACAGAGAGAGATCACAGATAGCAACAGAAACAGCAACAGAGAGAGGTCACAGACAGCAACAGAAACAGCAACAGAGAGAGGTCACAGACAGCAAGCAGAAACAACAACAGAGAGAGGTCACAGATAGCAAGCAGAAACAGCAACAGAGAGAGGTCACAGACAGTAACAGAAACAGCAACAGAGAGATCACAGACAGTAACAGAAACAACAACAGAGAGGTCACAGACAGCAACAGTAACAGCAACAGAGAGAGTTCACAGACAGCAACAGAAACAGCAACAGAGAGAGGTCACAGACAGTAACAGAAACAGCAACACAGAGAGGTCACAGACAGTAACAGAAACAGCAACAGAGAGAGGTCACAGACAGCAACAGAAACAGCAACAGAGAGAGGTCACAGACAGTAACAGAAACAGCAACAGAGAGAGGTCACAGACAGTAACAGAAACAGCAACAGAGAGAGGTCATAGACAGCAACAGAAACAGCAACAGAGAGAGGTGATAGACAGCAACAGAAACAGCAACAGAGAGGTCACAGGCAGTAACAGAAAGCAGCAACAGAGGATCACAGACAGTAACAGAAACAGCAACAGAGAGGTCACAGACAGCAACAGAAACAGCAACAGAGAGAGGTCACAGACAGCAACAGAAACAGCAACAGAGAGAGGTCACAGATAGCAACAAAAACAGCAACAGAGAGAGGTCACAGACAGCAACAGAAACAGCAACAGAGAGAGGTCACAGACAGCAACAGTAATAGCAACAGAGAGAGAGGTCACAGACAGCAACAGAAACAGCAACAGAGAGAGGTCACAGTCAGCAACAGAAACAGCAACAGAGAGAGGTCACAGACAGCAACAGTATCAACAGCACAGAGAGAGAGATCACAAACTGCCACAGTAACAGCAACGGAGAGAGGTCACAGACAGCAACAGAGAGAGGCCACAGACAGCAACAGAAACAGAAACAGAGAGAGGTCACAGAGAGCAACAGAAACAGCAACAGAGAGGTCACAGACAGCAACAGTAACGCAACAAGAGAGAGGTCACAGCAACTAGAAACAGCAACAGAGAGAGGTCACAGACAGAAACAGCAACAGAGAGAGGTCACAAACAGCAATAGAAACAGCAACAGAGAGAGGTCACAGACAGCAACACTAACAACAGCACAGAGAGAGAGATCACAAACTGCCACAGTAACAGCAACAGAGAGAGGTCACAGACAGCAACAGAGACAGGCCACAGACAGCAACAGAAAAAGCAACAGAGAGAGGTCACATACAGCAACAGAAACAGCAACAGAGAGAGGTCACAGACAGCAACAGTAACAGCAACAGAGAGAGGTCACAGACAGCAACAGTAACAGCAACAGAGAGAGGTCACAGACAGCAACAGAAACAGCAACAGAGAGAGGTCACAGACAGCAACAGTAACAGCAACAGAGAGAGAGGTCACAGACAGCAACATAAACAGCAACAGAGAGAGGTCACAGACAGCAACAGTAACAACAGCACAGAGAAAGAGAGAGATCACAAACTGCCACAGTAACAGCAACAGAGAGAGGTCACAGACAGCAACAGAGAGAGGCCATAGACAGCAACAGAAACAGCAACAGAGAGAGGTCACAGACAGCAACAGAAACAGCAAGAGAGAGAGGTCACAGACAGCAACAGTAACAGCAACAGAGAGAGGTCACAGACAGCAACAGAAACAGCAACAGAGAGAGGTCACAGACAGCAACAGAAACAACAACAGAGAGAGGTCACAGAGAGCAACAGTAACAGCAACAGAGAGAGGTCACAGACAGCAACAGAGAGAGGTCACAGACATCAACAGAAACAGCAACAGAGAGAGGTCACAGACAGCAACAGAAACAGCAACAGAGAGAGGTCACAGGCAGCAACAGAAACAGTAACAGAGAGAGGTCACAGACAGCAACAGAAAACAGAGAGAGGTCACAGACAGCAACAGAAACAGCAACAGAGAGAGGTCACAGACAGCAACAGAAACAGCAACAGAGAGAGGTCACAGACAGCAACAGAAACAGCAACAGAGAGAGGTCACAGACAGCAACAGTAACAGCAACAGAGAGAGGTCACAGACAGCAACAGAAACAGCAACAGAGAGGAGGTCACAGGCAGCAACAGAAACAGTAACAGAGAGAGGTCACAGACAGCAACAGAAAAGCAGAGAGGTCACAGACAGCAACAGAAACAGCAACAGAGAGAGGTCACAGACAGCAACAGAAACAGCAACAGAGAGAGGTCACAGGCAGCAACAGAAACAGTAACAGAGAGAGGTCACAGACAGCAACAAAAACAGCAACAGAGAGAGGTCACAGACAGCAACAGTAACAGCAACAGAGAGAGGTCACAGACAGCAACAGAAACAGCAACAGAGAGAGGTCACGAACAGCAACAGAAAGAGCAACAGAGAGAGGTCACAGACAGCAACAGTAACAGCAGCAAAGAGAGAGAGAGAGATCACAAACTGCATCAGTAGCAGCAACAGAGAAAGGTCACGGACAGCAACAGTAATAGCAACAGAGAGAGATCACAGATAGCAACAGAAACAGCAACAGAGAGAGGTCACAGACAGCAACAGAAACAGCAACAGAGAGAGGTCACAGACAGCAACAGAAACAGCAACAGAGAGAGGTCACAGGCAGCAACAGAAACAGCAACAGAGAGAGGTCACAGACAGCAACAGTAACAACAACAGAGAAAGATCACAAACTGCAACAGAAACAGCAACAGAGAGAGAGAGAGAGAGAGAGAGAGAGAGAGACAGAGAGAGACAGACAGAGAGAGAGAGAGAGAGAGAGAGAGAGAGAGAGAGAGAGAGAGAGAGAGAGAGGTCACAGTCTGCCACAGAAATGTCATCAGAAAGGTCACAGATTGCTCTTACTTCACTTTATCTTCTGTCTGTACCAAACAGGACATATGTTTGGGTCACCAAAAACTCTTAAACTGCAGACACAGCACGCAGACACACAGCACGACGCAGACACAGCACGCAGACACACAGCACGACGCAGACATGGCACGCAGACATACAGCACGACGCAGACACAGCACGCAGATACATAGCACGACGCAGACAGCACGCAGACATACATCACGACGCAGACACAGCACGCAGAAATACAGCACGACGCAGACACAGCACGCAGACACACAGCACGACGCAGACACAGCACGCAGACATGCAGCACGACGCAGACACAGCACGCAGGCACACAGCACGACGCAGACACAACACGCAGACACACAACACGACGCTGACACAGCACGCAGACACAGCACGACGCAGACACAGCACGCAGACATACAGCACGCAGACACAGCACGCAAACACACACACGTCTCTCTCACTCATCGGTGATCCTCACCTTTGACGTATATATCCTGGACAGCCGGTTCAAAGCTTAAGCCATCTTCAACTAGAACTTCCCTGAACGCAAATTAAAGTGTAAGTAAACGATTGTCAATGAATAAACGAGAGTATGGATGGGATCTCGTTAATTAACCTTGCAGCCAGCTCTACCGTGTTCCCTCACACACGGGAGTCTTGCCAGGTGCATCCCTTCCCTGGTTGCTTCCTATAAGTTAGCAGCGACGTAGCAGCCGTTGCTTTGCCCTCAATCATCACCCACCATCCCTTCCCTTCCCAGCAGCGGTCTGCACCCCCAGTGGAAATCAAGGACTTCGGATGAAAATCAAGGTCCCGAATGGAAATCGAGATCCAATGAAAATTAAGACCCCAGTGGAAATGAAGGACCCAGTGAAAAACAAAGACTCCAGTGGAAATAAGTCACTGTTTTTTTTAGGGGTTATTCTAAGTAATTTACACAATGTACGACAATCGTATTTATGTGTACCTGTGCCTAATACAAATTTACACTATTCCTCGTGGACGCTGCACCAGGAAATACAGTGGTTTTAAAATTTACAGTCTTTATCATTCTTGATGGCCTGATCTTTCGAGAAATTCACGATTGCTGGCGCGTCTATAAACGCAACAACGATTTAAAAAAAAAAAAACGGAATGCAAGATTATAAATTCAAAGGTGACAGTATGGTCATCAGGACTGTGAGGGCTGGAAATGTGATGGGCTTTCTACCGTGTCTTAAAGCCATTATCAGATTTCTGTCTGGGAAAACAGGGAAAACGGCACGACTTGAGCAACAGCCGTCCTGAATAGGAACTCAAAGGGATACTTAATGAATTGATAGCAGGTATACTTTTTTCTTCTTATAATGTGACCTTAAAGGTTAAGAATTCTTGGAAGCCACAATGATAGCTGTAGCCAAGACTGTGAATTAAGATGGAAGTTACAGTATACTGACATCACAGGAAGAATTGATACCTGTTCAAGCCTCCCCACCACACGCACCCGCGTTGCATTCTGCTAAAGAGGACCTCAAATCAAGGCCGAAATATATAGACCTTTTTTCAATTATTATCTCCGTGTGAATTGATTCCTATGGCATACACGCACACACACACACACACACGCACACACACACACACACACACACACACACACACACACACACACACACACACACACACACACACACACACACACACACACACACACACACACACACACACACACACACACACACACACACACACACACACACACAATTGCAGGTATAGTGACACTGATGAAGATAAGGACACCACTGGGGGCTAATACATTCCAGTGATGAATACGAGAAGCAACTCAGTGTTTGTAACATGGTCAATTAATTTTGATGTAGTGTGTGTGTGTGTGTGTGTGTGTGTGTGTGTGTGTGTGTGTGTGTGTTTAACGCCCACACACATAACAATAACTGGACAAAAAACCATCTCTGGCTTTATTATTCTCTGTAAACCCACGAGATGATGTAACAACAGAAATATTACATACCTCCCTTTCACATTTCTACCAGCGGAGGACACCAGCTACACGTACCAACCAGGATACAATGACAGCAACCAGCCTGACAAAACGGGAAAAAAACATGTTTTAAACGAGACAACAGAACATCATTTCTTCACAGCTCCCGAAAAAAGCAAATTCTGAAACAAACGACCGTAAGATTCCGCCCCAAATTCTTTGTGTAAATTTATTTAATTCCATCTCCACACACAGACTTCAAAGCAGACGGAAGAAATATTACACACACACACACACACACACACACACACACACACACACACACACACACACACACACACACACACACACACACACACATACAAAGACAGAAAGGAAACGACAGTCGGAAATCTGACTGAAAAAAACACTGGGAGAGAGAGAGATACGTGAATAAATTTTTATTTTAGAACGAAATAAGGGGATATATTCAAAGAGATATGTATATACGTTGTTTATGTAAGGTTGTGTAGAGTGCTCGAGTTGGCAGTACCACTGTGGAGACATCCAACATTCAAGCATATATTTTTTTTATCACAAGGGGTTACTAGCCCCTTGATCCCGGCATTTTAGTCGCCTCTCAGGACACGCATGGCTTACGGAGGAAAAATTCTGTTCCACTTCACAATGGAGATAAACATATATACTCGAGATATTTTCTCGGTATGTACACCAGAATATACATTACGATAACACAAGTTCTTTAACAACACAACAATATGCTGTTTTGTGTTCTTGTGTTGAGTTTGGGGGACTGAGCAACTCAAGTCGTCCCTCTGACATACGATGCTCTTACCTCAATGTTTCTTCTTAAAAGAATCAATGTTTTCTTTCTGCTGATGAAAGTCCACCATCATTCTTCCGTACTGGTGATGGATGTGTGTGTACTCCCCTATTTGTGGTTGCAAGGGCCGATTCATAGTTCCTGGCCCCGCCTCTTCACTGATCCCTACTTGGTCTTCTCTCCCTGCTCCATGAGCTTTATTAAATTTCGTCTTAAAACTATGTATGGTTCCTGTCCACTACGTCACTTTCTAGGCTATTCCACTGCCTGATAACACTATGACTGAAGAAATACTTCCTAACATCCCTTTGACTCATCGGAGTCTTCAAGTTCCCATTGTGACCCCTTGTTTCTGTGTCCCATCTCTGGAACATCCTGTCTCTGTCCACCTTGCCAATTCCTCGCAGTATTTTATATGTCATTATCATGTCTTCCCTGACTCTTCTGTCCTCCAGTGTCGTCAGTCCAATTTCCCTTAATCTTTCTTCGTAGGACAATCTCCTTAGCTTAGGGACTAGTCTTGTTGCAAACCTTTCCACTTTCTCTAATTTCTTGACGTGCTTGACCAGGTGTGGATTCCAAACTGGTGCTGCATACTTCAATATGGGCCTGACGTACATGGTGTACAGAGTCTTGAACGATTCCTTATTGAGGTATGGGAACGCTATTCTTTGGTTTGCCAGGCGCCCGTATGCTGCAGCAGTTATCTAGCTGATGTGCGCTTCAGGAGATGTGCTCGGTATTATACTCACCCCAAAATATTTTTCTTTGAGTGAGGGTTGCAGTGTTTGGCCACGTAGACTATGCTCTGTCTGCGGTCTTCTTTGCCCTTCCCCGATCTTCTTGACTGCATTTGGCGGGGTTAAGTTCAAGGAGACAGTTGCTGGACCAGGCTTGTAGCCTGTCCAAGTCTCTTTGTAGTCCTGCCTGATCCTCATCCGATTTTATTCTCCTCGTTAACTTCACATCATCTGCAAACAGGAACACTTCTGAGTGTATCCCTTCCGTCATGTAATTCACATATACCAAAAACAACACAGGTCCTTGGACTGGCCTCTGTGGAACCCCGCTTGTCACAGGCGCCCACTCTGACACCTCGTCACGTACCATGACTCGTTGTTGCCTAACTGTCAGACATTCTCTGATGCATTGCAGTGCTTTTTCTGTTATGCGTGCCTGATCCTCTAGCTTTTGCATTAACCTCCTGTCAGGAATTTTGTCGAAGGCCTTCTTGCAATCCAAGACAATGCAATCTATCTACCCGTCCCTCAGTCTTGGAGTTAGCGAGTAGCAACGTAGTCTTGAAGAGTCTGGAGCACAGGCAAGGTTAGGTAAAGTTCGTCAGGAAACAGGACAAATGTTTCCTGACGCGGGTCTTAGTCATGTGATGACCCGTCGTTGAGCTTCTGGTTATCTGACCGAGACCTTCCGCTGGCTTATCCCCTCCACCTCTTCAAAAATTAGCCATAATTATAATCATTTATACACAGGTGTCAGGTGTACATGTACACTAGTAGGTGATTAATAGTTATAAGTAATTATTATTAACTAGCAATGACCTCTAATTACGGGCTATAGTAAGTGATTCCATTTGTCAGACATGTTTGATGAACACAACTAGACGATTAGATTAATGAGGTTTAAAGCCTATCTACTACACGGGGGTCATCAAGGCTGCAAATCATCTGTTCATTACCAGTCAAGAATACTCAGTGTATATACACTGAGAGATATACATCTCTCGGTGTATATTCAATACGCGTATAGTTTTGTTTTGTCTCGTAGATGGTATAAATTTCCATTGGAAACCCTATTACGAAGAAATGTACAATATATAAATTCTTCCCCAAATTCTGTCTCAGGCCATTTTTTATATATATATATATATATATATATATATATATATATATATATATATATATATATATATATATATATATATATAATATATATATATATATATATATATATATATTTTAGCTCAGAAGATATACAAGTTTGGTCGGGTAAGTCGCTATGAGTTTGGACAGTGTGAGATATATTAGTGTACAAGCACATGACCCTGGTACAACCATGTGTGTACGTGTGTGTGTGTGTGTACACACACACACACACATTCCCTTACATATGTCTTCTTCCTGGTTCATTCCCACACTTATTCATGATTTTTTATGTGGCCCCTTCTTCTTCCTCCTCCTCCTCCATTTCCTCCTTTTCCTTCTCTTCCTTTTCCTTCTCCTTTTCCTCTTTCTCTTCCTCCTCCTCCTCCTATTCTTCTCTTCCTCCTCCTCTTCCTCTTCTTCCTCCTCCTCCTCTTTTTCCTCCTCTTCCTTCTCTTCCTTTTCCTTCTCCTTTTCCTCTTTCTCTTCCTCCTCCTCTTCCTCTTCCTTTTCTTCTTCCTCCTCTCCCTCTTCCTCTTCTTTTTCTTCTTTTTTTCCTCCTCCTCCTCCTCTTCCTCCTCCTTCTCTTCCTCTTCCTTCTCCTATTCCTCTTTCTCCTCTTCGTTTTCCTTTATATTTCGTCAAATTTTCCACGTTTGTGATATATTGGAGACTTTAATGAGTTATCTTAGAGAATGAAGGAAGAAGGAAGAATGAAGGAGGAAGGAAGGAAGGAAGAATGAAGGATGAAGGAAGGAAGGAAGAATGAAGGAGGAAGAAAGGAAGGAAGAATGGGAGATGAAAACAGATGGGAGAGAGATGGAAGGGCAGAAGGAGGAGGAGGAGGAGGAGGAGGAGGAGGAGGAGGAGGAGGAGGAGGAGAAGGATGGAAAGGTCTTGGAGTTGATGGAGGGGTAGGGATTAGAGTAGGCAATGGTCAGAGAGCCTCCAGAGCAACCCCTAGCCTCACCCTCCTCCCCTCCTCCCTCCCTCCCTCCCTCCCTCCCTCCCTCCCTCTCCCTCCTCCCTTCTCCCTCCCTCCTCCCTCCTCCTCCCTCCCTCCCCTCCCTCCCTCCTCCTCCCCTCCCTCCCTCCTCCTGCATCCACCATAAGATGCCCCCATCCATCCCAGCACCAAGACAGATTACATTCACAACAGATTATATTCACAACACCAGATTACATTCACAACAGATTACACTAGCAACAGATAACATTCACAACAGATTACATTCATAACACATTACATTCACAACAGATTACACTCACAGCACCAGATTACATTCACGTCACGAGATTACATTCAACAGATTACACATGACAACAGATTACACTGACACCAGATTACACTCAGACCAGGTTACATTCACAAGAGATTACACTCACAAAATCAGATTACATTCACATCACCGGATTATATTCAACGGATTACACTCACAACAGGTAACACTGACAACAGATTACACTGACACCAGATTACACTCAGACCAGATTACATTCACAAAACCAGTTTACACTCACAGTACCAGATTACACTCACAAATTATCTTTTAATCTCCTCAGCATCCAGCCTCCCCCCAGCACAGCCTCTCTGGCTCAGATACGTTCATTTACCGACGTTCCAAGACCCTCAAAATCATCCCTTTAAATATAATTTTAATATAACTTTTTCCCTTCCTACAAACTTTTATGCCACGCTACAACGAACCCGCGATTATAGTTAATTAATTCATACCCTCCCACCAAATTATATTTGGGAATTATTTTATACTTGAAAAAGAGGAAGAATTATATTTTTTGGGGGGATGAGAAGTAATTTTAAGGGACTTTTTTTAAAGGACGGGAATTATTTGATGGCGGTTATTTGGAATTAAGTGGAGTGACGTTACTCGGAATTATAGGTGAGCAGAGTGGTAATGTTCAGAATTATGCCTCTTATAATAAAACACACACACACACACACACACACACACACACACACACACACACACACACACACACACACACACACACACACACACACACACACACACACAGCACCAGTTTGGAACCCACACCTAGTCAAGCACGTCAAGAAATTAGAGAAAGTGCAAAGGTTTGCAACAAGACTAGTCCCAGAGCTACGGGGATTGTCCTACGAAGAAAGGTTGAGGGAAATCGGCCTGACGACACTGGAGGACAGGAGGGTCAGGGGAGACATGATAACGACATATAAAATACTGCACGGAATAGACAAGGTGGACAAAGACGGGATGTTCCAGAGAAGGGACACAGACACAAGAGGTCACAATTGGAAGTTGAAGACTCAGATGAATCAAAGGGATGTTAGGAAGTATTTCTTCAGTCATAGAGTAGTCAGGCCATGGAATAGCCTAGAAAGTGATGTAGTGGAGGCAGGAACCATACATAGATTTAAGGCGAGGTATGATAGAGCTCATAGGGCAGGGAGAGAGAGGACCTAGTAGCAATCAGCGAAGAGGCTGGGCCAGGAGCTGTGACTCGACCCCTGCAACCACAAATAGGTGAGTACAAATAAGTGAGTACACACACTCAGAAATAACGTAAAAATACAGGCGTGTTTATTTTGCAGTACGTTTGTGTGTGTTTTACGAATGTGAAGTTCACTGTTTTCCTCCTGTTACTTATCTGAGGACAGTGTGTGGGCGTGGCGACAGCTGTGTGGGCGTGGCGACAGCTGTGTGGGCGTGGCGACAGCTGTGTGGGCGTGGCGACAGCTGTGTGGGCGTAGCGACAACTACGTGGGCATGGCGGCAACTACGTGGGCGTGGCGACAGCTGTGTGGGTGTGAAGATGGTGTTACTGGCAGGGTGGTCGTGGTAGATGGTGGTCGCTGTAGCAGAGTTACCATAAAAAGAACTATCACACGTTCGTTCAACGCCAGACGATGGTACTTCTAGTTAACGAAATAAGCTTAAGTTGAGACAGAGCCGGCGACAGTGTGTGTGTGTGTGTGTGTGTGTGTGTGTACTCACCTAGTTGTACTTACCTAGCTGAGGTTGCAGGGGTCGAGTCCTAGCTCCTGGCCCCCGCCTCTTCACTGGTCGCTACTAGGTCATTCTCCCTGAACCGTGTGTGTGTGTGAGTATACACACACACACACACACACACACACACACACACACACACACACACACACACACACACACACACAAATACCGGATGTATTACCATTCATTTTTATTTCAACGTTGATTTAAAACACGACAAACTGAAAAACTTCCCAATTTCCCTGCCACTGGAGAAGAAAAACCTCCCAATTTCCCTGCCACTGGAGGAAAAAACCTCCCAATTTCCCTGCCACCTGGAAGAACCTCCCAATTCCCTGCCACTGGAGGAAAAAACCTCCCAATTTCCCTGCCACTGGAGAAGAAAACCTCCCAACCTCCCTCTGCCACTGGAGGAAAAAACCTCCCAATTTCCCTGCCACTGGAGAAGAAAAACCTCCCAATTTCCCTGCCACTGGAGGAAAAAACCTCCCAATTTCCCTGCCACTGGAGAAGAAAAACCTCCCAATTTCCCTGCCACTGGAGGAAAAAACCTCCCAATTTCCCTGCCACTGGAGAAGAAACACCTCCCAATTTCCCTGCCAAAAACCTGGAGGAAAACCTCCCAACCCCCTCCACTGGAGAACCTCCCAATTTCCCTGCCACTGGAGGAAAAAACCTCCCAATTTCCCTGCCACTGGAGAAGAAACACCTCCCAATTTCCCTGCCACTGGAGAAGAAAAACCTCCCAATTTCCCTGCCACTGGAGGAAAAAACCTCCCAATTTCCCTGCCACTGGAGAAGAAACACCTCCCAATTTCCCTGCCACCGGAGAAGAAAAACCTCCCAATTTCCCTGCCACTGGAGAAGAAACACTCCCTCTAATTTCTGCCACTGGAGGAAAAACCTCCCAACCTCCTGCCACTGGAGAAGAAAAACCTCCCAATTTCCCTCTCTGCCACTGGAGGAAAACCTCCCAATTTCCCTCCTCTGCCACTGGAGAAGAAACACCTCCCAACCCTTCCCTGCCACCGGAGAAGAAAAACCTCCCAATTTCCCTGCCACTGGAGAAGAAAACCTCCCAACCCTCCTGCCACTGAGGAAAAACCTCCCAATTTCCTGCCACTGGAGAAGAAAACCTCCCCAATTTCTGCCACTGGAGGAAAACCTCCCAATTTCCCTCCTGCCACTGGAGAAGAAACACCTCCCACTTCCCTGCCACTGGAGAAGAAAAACCTCCCAATTTCTGCCACTGGAGGAAAAACCTCCCAATTTCCCTGCCACTGGAGAAGAAACATCCAATTTCCACTGGACCTCCCAATTTCCCTGCCACTGGAGGAAAAAAACCTCCCAATTTCCTGCCACTGGAGAAGAAACACCTCCCAATTTCTGCCACTGGAGAAGAAAACCTCCCATCTGCCACTGGAGAACCCTCCCTTGCCCTCCGCCACTGGAGGAAAAACCTCCCAATTTCCTGCCACTGAGAAGAAAAACCTCCCACCTCCCAATTTCCCTGCCACTGGAGGAAAAAACCTCCCAATTTCCCTGCCACTGGAGAAGAAACACCTCCCAATTTCCCTGCCACCGGAGAAGAAAAACCTCCCAATTTCCCTGCCACTGGAGAAGAAAAACCTCCCAATTTCCCTGCCACTGGAGGAAAAAACCTCCCAATTTCCCTGCCAACGGAAAACCTCCCAATTTCCCCTGCCACTGGAGAAGAAAAACCTCCCACTTCCCTGCCACTGGAGAAGAAACACCTCCCAATTTCCCCTGCCACTGGAGAAGAAAACCTCCCACCTCTCTGCCACTGGAGGAAAACCTCCCAATTTCCCTGCCACTGGAGAAGAAACACTTCCCAATTTCCCTGCCACCTGGAGAAGAAAACCTCCCAACCCCCTTCGCCACTGGAGGACCTCCCAATTTCCCCTGCCACTGGAGAAGAAAACCTCCCACTTCCTGCCACCTGGAGAAGAAACACCTCCCAATTTCCCCTGCCACTGGAGAAGAAACCTCCCAATTTCCCTGCCACTGGAGAAGAAAAACCTCCCAATTTCCCTGCCACTGGAGAAGAAACACCTCCCAATTTCCCTGCCACTGGAGAAGAAAAACCTCCCAATTTCCCTGCCACTGGAGAAGAAAAACCTCCCAATTTCCCTGCCACTGGAGAAGAAACACCTCCCAATTTCCCTGCCACTGGAGAAGAAAAACCTCCCAATTTCCCTGCCACTGGAGAAGAAAACCCTCCCAATTTCCCTGCCACTGGAAAAAAATACTTAATAATTTCCTTGCCACTGAATAACGAATACTTCTAAATTTCCCTGCCACTGAGTAAAAATATCCCCAATTACCCTACAGTGGAAAGGAAAAAAAAATCCAATTTCCCCTGTCACTGGGGAAGTAAATTTTTCCCAATTTCCCTGCCATTTGAGAAAAACTTCCCAATTTCAATGTCACAGTGAAGGAAAGCTGCCCTATTTCACTGTTACAGTGAAGGAGAACTTCGCTATTTCACTGTTACACTGAAGGAGAACTTCGCTATTTCACTGTTACAGTGAAGGAGAACTTCGCTATTTCACTGTTACACTGAAGGAGAACTTCGCTATTTCACTGTTACACTGAAGGAGAACTTCGCTATTTCACTGTTACAGTGAAGGAGAACTTCGCTATTTCACTGTTACACTGAAGGAGAACTTCGCTATTTCACTGTTACAGTGAAGGAGAACTTCGCTATTTCACTGTTACACTGAAGGAGAACTGCATTTCACTGTTACAGTGAAGGAGAACTTCGCTATTTCACTGTTACAGGTGAATGAGAACTTCGCTATTTCACTGTTACACTGAAGGAGAACTTCGCTATTTCACTGTTACACTGAAGGAGAACTTCGCTATTTCACTGTTACAGTGAAGGAGAACTTCGCTATTTCACTGTTACACTGAAGGAGAACTTCCCTATTTTCACTGTAAATATAGGCACAAAGTTTTTAAATTACACAACAAAAGCAAGCGAAAAGTTTTTCAATTCTGCAACACAACGACAAACAAAACCTTAAGTTTGTGTTGTGTACCAACAACTTAATATTAACTTGTAAAAATAATAATAATAATAATTATAATAACAATAGTAAAATAATTATTGTTATTATTTGTGTATTATTTGTTATTATTGTTATTATTTGTGTATTATTATTTCTGATATTATTATTATTATTATTATTGGTATTATTATCATTATTACTATTATTATTATTATTGGTATTATTATTATTATTATTATTATTATTATTATTATTATTATTATTATTATTATTATTATTATCATCATCATCATTACTACTATTACTACTTACTGAAGGTACAGTCAGTTTCAACCAGCAGTTACAATCCCGATACAACAAATCAGTAGAGTCATCCCAGGCAGCTTCAACCCAATTCCACCCAATTTCGCAACTCAGTCCAGTTGCAGCTGCTTCAGATTCCGGTCAATTCTAACCAATTACACAATTACAAGCCAGTTAATTCCAGTTCCGGAAATCTGAGCCAATTCCAATCAACTCCGGCCGCAGTGTCCGGCTCCAATCGGAACGACTCCAACTAGAAATCCGAACAAGTTCCTATTGGACATGAAATCTTAAGGGGAAAAAAGTCGTGATTTCTGTAAGATTTTGATGGTGGGAGTTTTATCTAAAAGTTGTGTGTGTGTGTGTGTGTGTGTGTGTGTGTGTGTGTGTGTGTGTGTTAAGACTATATTATTGCTATACTACAACTATATTACAGCTATATTAAAGCTATATTACTACAATATTACTGCGGCTTGTTGAAATGGTTGTATTTTATGTCTCCTTGTGCCAGGCTCGACGCCATGCTGGTTTAAGAAGCCATTAGTGTGTGTGTGTGTGTGTGTGTGTGTGTGTGTGTGTGTGTGTGTGTGTGTGTGTGTGTGTGTGTGTGTGTGTGTGTGTGTGTACTATGAGCAGGAGTGTTGTATGAACAAGAGTGTTGTATGAACAAGATTGTTGTATGAACAAGATTGTTGTATGAACAAGATTGTTGTATGAACAAGATTGTTGTATGAACAAGAGTGTTGTATGAACAAGAGTGTTGTATGAACAAGATTGTTGTATGAACAAGATTGTTGTATGAACAAGATTGTTGTATGAACAAGAGTGTTGTATGAACAAGAGTGTTGTATGAACAAGAGTGTTGTATGAACAAGAGTGTTGTATGAACAAGATTGTTGTATGAACAAGAGTGTTGTATGAACAAGAGTGTTGTATGAACAAGATTGTTGTATGAACAAGAGTGTTGTATGAACAAGAGTGTTGTATGAACAAGATTGTTGTATGAACAAGAGTGTTGTATGAACAAGAGTGTTGTATGAACAAGAGTGTTGTATGAACAAGAGTGTTGTATGAACAAGAGTGTTGTATGAACAAGAGTGTTGTATGAACAAGAGTGTTGTATGAACAAGAGTGTTGTATGAACAATAGTGTAGTATGAACAATAATGTAGTATGAACAATAGTGTAGTGTGAACAATAGTGTAGTATGAACAAAAGTGTAGTATGAACAATAGTGTAGTATGAACAAGGATGTTGTATGAACATTAGTGTTGTATGAACAATAGTGTTGTATGAACAATAGTGTTGTATGAACAATAGTGTTGTATGAGCAATAGTGTGATGAACAATAGTGTAGTATGAACAAGGATGTTGTATGAACAAGGATGTTGTATGAACAAGGATGTTGTATAAACAAGAATGTTGTATGAACATTAGTGTTGTATGAACAATAGTGTTGTATGAACAATAGTGTTGTATGAGCAATAGTGTGATGAACAATAGTGTAGTATGAACAAGGATGTTGTATGAACAAGAATGCTGTATGAACATTAGTGTAGTATGAAGAAGAATGTTGTATGAACAAGGATGTTGTATGAACAAGGATGTTGTATGAACAAGAATGTTGTATGAACACTAGTGTAGTATGAACAATAGTGTAGTATGAACACGGATGTTGTATGAACAAGGATGTTGTATGAACAAGAATGTTGTATGAACAAGAGTGTTGTATGAACAAGACTGTAGTATGAACAAGAGTGTTGTATGAACAAGAATGTTGTATGAACAAGGATGTTGTATGAACAAGGATGTTGTATGAACAAGAATGTTGTATGAACAAGAATGTTGTATGAACAAGAGTGTTGTATGAACAATAGTGTTGTATGAACAAGAGTGTTGTATGAACAAGAGTGTTGTATGAACAAGAGTGCTGTATGAACAAGAGTGTTGCATGAACAAGAGTGTTGTATGAACAAGAGTGTTGCATGAACAAGAGTGTTGTATGAACAAGAGTGTTGTATGAACAAGAGTGTTGTATGAACAAGAGTGTTGCATGAACAAGAGTGTTGCATGAACAAGAGTGTTGCATGAACAAGAGTGTTGTATGAACATACACCACAGAAAAAGGGGTTTAACAGACTCGTCTGAAGTTAAAATATCAGAGATTATTTTGGGAAAAAAATTTGCTTTCATCTCTGGCGTTGTGAAAGTCCTCTTGTGATGTACACTGAGGCTGATTTGCATAGATTTTGAGCTGTCGACGCTCAAATATCTGTCTCAGCCAGTGTATGTCTTATCTGTCTGCCTGCACTGTCTATACTGTATGTCTGTTGGCTTTGTATCAGTGTGTGTGTGTGTGTGTGTGTGTGTGTGTGTGTGTGTACTCACCTATTTGTACTCACCTATTTGTGGTTGCAGGGGTCGAGTCATAGCTCCTGGCCCCGCCTCTTCACTGATTGCTACTAGGTCCTCTCTCTCCCTGCTCCATGAGCTTTATCATACCTCGCCTTAAAACTATGTATGGTTCCTGCCTCCACTACTTCACTTTCTAGACTATTCCACGACTTGACTACTTCTATGACTGAAGAAATACTTCCTAACATCCCTTTGATTCATCTGAGTCTTCAACTTCCAATTGTGACCTCTTGTGTATGTGTCCCATCTCTGGAACATCCTGTCTTTGTCCACCGTGTCTATTCCGCGCAGTATTTTATATGTCGTTATCATGTCTCCCTGACCCTCCTGGCCTCCAGTGTCGTCAGGCCGATTTCTCAACCTTTCTTCGTACGACAATCCCCGTAGCCTCTGGGACTAGTCTTGTTGCAAACCTTTGCACTTTCTCTAATTTCTTGACGTGCTTGACTAGGTGTGGATTCCAAACTGGTGCTGCATACCCTCCAGTATGGGCCTGACGTAAATGGCTATACAGTGTCTTGAACGACTCCTTGTTGAGGTATCGGAACGCTATCCGTAGGTTTGCCAGGCGCCCGTATGCTGCAGCAGTTATCTGATTTATGTGCGCCTTCAGGAGATATGCTCGGTGTTATACTCATCCCCCAGATCTTTTTCCTTGAGTGAGGTTTGCAGTCTTTGGCCATCTAAATTATATTGTGTCTGCGGTCTTCTTTGCCCTTCCCCTCCCAATCTTCATGACTTTGCATTTGGCAGGGTTAAACTCAAGGAGCCATTTTCTGGACCAGGCTTGTAGCCTGTCCAGGTCTCTTTGTAGTCCTGCCTGATCCTCATCCGATTTGATTCTTCTCATTAACTTCACATCATCTGCAAACAAGGACACTTCTGAGTCTATCCCTTCCTTGTTATGTCGTTCACATATACCAAGAACAGCACAGGTCCTAGGACTGACCCTCTGGGAACCCCGCTTGTCACAAGCGCCCACTCTGACACCTCGTCACGTACCATGACTCGTTGTTGCCTCCCTGTCAGGTATTCTCTGATCCATTGCAGTACCTTTCCTGTTATGTGTGCCTGATCTTCTAGCTTTTTCAGTAACCTCTTGTGAGGAACTGTGTCGAAGGCCTTTTGCAGTCCAAAAAAATGCAGTCGATCCATCCCTCTCTCTCTTGTCTTACTTCTGTCACCTTGTCATAAAACTCTAGTAGGTTTGTGACACAGGATTTTCTTCCTGAAACCATGCTGGTTGTCAATTATACACTTGTTTCTTTCCAGGTGCTCCACCACTCTCCTCCTGATTATCTTCTCCATGACCTTGCATACTATACACGTTAGTGATACAGGTCTGTAGTTTAGTGCCTCATGTCTGTCTCCCTTTTTAAAAATTGGGACTACATTTGCCATCTTCCATACCTCAGGAGTTGCCCAGTTACAAATGATGTGTTGAAGATCTTTGTTAATGGCATTTACACAATATCTCTGCTCCCTCTTTAAGGACCCACGGAGAGATGTTGTCTGGTCCCACTGCCTTTGAGGTGTCAAGTTCGCATAGCAGCTTCTTCACTTCCTCCTTGGTTATATGTACCTCATCCAGCACTTGCTGGTGTACCCCCTGTTCTGATTTCCTGGAGTCCTACTGGTTTCCACTGTAAATACTTCTTTAAATCTCGTGTTGAGCTCCTGACATACCTCTCGGTCGTTTCTTGTGAATTCCCCATCACCCTTCCTCAGTCTGATTACCTGGTCCTTGACTGTTGTTTTCCTCCTGATGTGGCTGTACAACAGCTTCGGGTCAGTCTTGACTTTCGATGCTATGTCATTTTCATATTGTCGCTGAGCCTCCTTCTTATCTGTGCATATTCGTTTCTGGCTCTTCGGCTAATCTCTTTATTTTCCTGAGTTCTCTGTCTTCTGTACCTTTTCCATTCTCTAGTACACCTAGTTTTTGCCTCCCTACACCTTTTGGGTGAACCAAGGACTCGTTCTGTTCTTCCCATTATTTCTGTTTCCCTTGGGAACAAACCTCTCCTCTGCCTCCTTGCATTTTGTTGCCACATAGTCCATCATTTCTTGTACTGGTTTTCCTGTCAGTTCCCTCTCCCACTGAATGTTTTGAAGGAAGTTCCTCATGCCTGAGTAGTTTCCCCTTTTGTAGTTTGGTTTTTCCCACCCTATTCCTGCTGTGTGTGTGTGTGTGTGTGTGTGTGTGGACGCTATCTCCTTCTTTGTAAAATAATTAGTAACTAACACTGCACTCTACAAGTTAATTAGTAACTAAAACTGTCTTCTACAAAGGAATTAGTAACTAACACCGGGCTCTCTAAGATAATTAGCAACATACAGTGCCCTCCCCAGGGTAATTAGAGTGGCCTTCGGTTCTGTACTGGGGTAGGAGCAGTTAGTGGCGTCAGGTAGGAAATTTAATCTGTATCAGGAATCTTGGCGTTTGTCTTAAAATCTGTAGTAGTGGCTGTAATCTGTAGTGTTTCTGAAATCTGTCGTAGTGACTAAAATTGATTGTAGTTGATGAAATCTGTAGTAATGGCTGAAATCTGTCGTAGTTGTTGAAATCTGTCGTAGTGGCTTGTTACGTTACATATTTTATCTTATATTACTACGAAAATATTACAATATATTACGCTTACATTTGTTACCAAACCGGTACAGGGAAGTTAAATATTCCTCTCGATATTACAAAGATGAATTATAGTCTGCTTCCCAGGAAAATATTCTAAGAGAGGCCTCTAGGCCTCTGGAAGGCCTCTAGACCTATTGAAGGCCTTGAGGTTTAAGGTGACGACGCAGAGTTACTGAAGCTGTTTCCGACACTTAACAACTGTGCAGTGTGACAGCTACAACAGCCTCGTTGATCAACTCCGGGGTTAACTGGACCCCCAGCAGCTAGGAGGTAATATAAGGATTAATGGTAATCCCAGCAGCTAGGAGGTGATATTACAAATATTCTGACCTCACGAGGAATACTTTCCATAGTTGCTGAGTGGAGATATTCCCAGAATTGCTATTACTAGTGGGTAAGGAGGGGAGGGAGGGTGCATCAACCCAGAATAACCCAAGCCAGGCAGAGTGGCTTATTCTCACTGTGCTTCTTAGTTCCTCTGCGACATATTTTCAAGTGTATGTATTATGCATACGTTATACATGTTGAATAATATGATACATAAATAGTTGTATATGCATGACACATTTTTTAAAGAGCGTGATACATGCATATTCCAAGAGAATAAGGACACATACGTCACAATTGGAAGTTGAAGACTCAGATGAATCAAAGGGATGTTAGGAAGTATTTCTTCAGTCATAGAGTAGTCAAGCCGTGGAATAGCCTAGAAAGTGAAGTAGTGGAGGCAGGAACCATACATAGTTTTAAGGCGAGGTATGATAAAGCTCATGGAGCAGGGAGAGAGAGGACCTAGTAGCAATCAGTGAAGAGGCGGGGCCAGGAGCTATGACTCGACCCCTGCAACCACAAATATGTGAGTACGAATAGGTGAGTACACGATCAGGACACTGAAGGGTGTATTTCGCCACATTCAACCTCATTTAATCTTTAGGACTGAAGAGGTCACTCACCATAGGGGAAATGTGCCTTTTAACGTCCTAGCTTGCTTGTATGTCTCTATTCCAGTGAACTGGTGAAGGGGATTGTCCCAGAACGCTTGAGTGCTGCTGTACAAACTCACGATAGCCTCGCAGATTCTTCCAGCAGACCAGCTCCTGCTAGAGACCGCAGTCCCACTGCGACAGACCCATCGTGGAGAAAATGGGCCAAACAGTGCTCATCAGTGCCTCGGGAAAGAACAAAGCTTATCTCCTGGCTGTGAAGGCACATCATTCAGGTGATTTCCTTTTGGCTGTCCTCCATGGACGCTCGCCTCAACCCTCAAGTCATTCAGATTGGTGTAGTTCTTGGCCCAGCAGCCACCATACTCACCAAACTTAGATACATTTGTGACAAGGCTTCAGCTGATCAATTTGGACTACATGGTCTTGTCTGCCATACGTTAGAAGGGAAGTATGGCAGACATGAGGAAGTCAGTGACTTCAAACGAAGTCTCGCCACAGAAAAATGCCCAGGAGAACGGGAACTTCAAGTTGAGGTCTGACGGAAGCCAAAAGCATCCAGATGGAGTAACTATGCTACCGTGGAAGGATGGTAAGCAGAAATGCTCATGTACCCTAGTGGCTTTCTTTGTGCTTTACAAAAATTATTACATTTAACAAAAATTTGTGTGCTACATAAAGAACTAAAATTTAGATTTTGATTGCATGGAATTACACCTGTGCCTCTACGTTGGCTGACACCTACTTGTTATACTCTGAAGTTAAAGGGGGTGGAGCTGCCACTTTCAGGAAGATATACATATATATATATATATATATATATATATATATATATATATATATATATATATATATATATATATATATATATATATATATATATATATATATATATATATATATATATATATATATATATATATATATATATATATATATATATATATATATATATATATATATATATATGAGACTTATACTATATATAGAAAACAAAAAAAAAAAATAAAATTAAGGCAAATTTTTAAGTTTCATTTAGGAATGTTCTATTTTTTCTAAGTTTTAGGCAGATCCTGGGGAACGTCTATTGTCCCCATAGAGATAATTGGACTCTATGCTGCAACGACTCAGCGAGTACAATTCGTGAAGTAGAGTTGTGGCAGTGGAACTCAAAGACAACAATTCAGAGAGTACAAATCAAAATTAGTTCTACCAATTCAGCTCAGCGAGTGCCATTCAGGTAGGGCAACTCAGCGAGTACAATCTGGCTGAGTGACGCAATAACACTCTCTCAGCACCTTTAATCTACAAGTTTTTTACCATCAAGTCAATGTACCTGGTTGAAGCTGATGCTCCCACAGTGATATGAACTATACAAGCGATACCTAGCCAGCAACAACAGCAGGAACAACGGTAGCAGCAGCAGCAACAACAGCAGCAGTAACAACAGCAGCAGCAGCAGCAGCAGCAGCAACAACAGCAGCAGTAACAACAGCAGCAGCAGCAGCAGCAGCAGCAGCAGCAGCAGCAGCAGCAGCAACAACAACAACAACAACAACAACAGCAGTATCAGCAGCAACAGTAGTAACAGCAGCAGCAACAACAGTAGCAGCAGCAACAGTAGTAACAGCAGCAGTAACAACTGTAGTGATCCTTCCTGACCAACAGACCAGAGTCTCTGAGTGGAACAGCAGACAGTCCCACTGAACAGTCCATCAGATCAAGATCAAGGCCTCAGAGCAGTCCCGCATATCAAGTCTTCTGAGTGGCTAAGCTAACCAGTCCCTCGGAACAATCCAGCAGATCAAGTCCCTTCGGTGACTTAGCAAACAAAATATTCGTTAAGGCTGAAATGGTTAGTTAATGGGGTTTCAAGCCTAGGGCTGCCGGGCCACCTTTTTACCGCCAGAAAGGAGTACTTTAATACCTAAAATAGGGATAAACTCTGAGCATACATACGCTGAAAGAAATACACCGCTCAGATTGTCTACTCTGCCTGGTTTAACGTTGCGTTATAACGTACGTAAGGACAGAATCACGACCCGGGTTATAAAAGTCTCGAAGACCCGGTTTTTGCTTTGTTATACGCTGGTTGTGGGTCTTCAAGTTTCCCCATCCGAGTCTTAGATGATGACCCGCTACTGGAGGTTTTGGTCATCTGATCGTGGCCTTCCACTGGCTTACCCGTCCACCCATTTAATAAATACTATAATTACATTACTCGTTGTATTCTTTATGAATTATTTTAAATTAAATTCATTTAACGTAATATAAGTAAATAAAATAACATCTCAAAAATTTGTAATATTTCTTCTTACTGATTCGCCGGCACTCTCCCGGCCCGGGTCTTTTTCAAATGGTGACCCGGCCTTGGCTCCCTGTTTTGGGGGTGTCTGAGACCTATGTCTACCATAGGAGGAGGTACAAGTACCTCCACATCTTCTGGGACCAACTGTTCCCAGGCCTTACCCCAATCCCCGCCCCCACGGGGTTCGGAAGGAGAAGCTAGGCACCTTGAGCTGCCACAAACCCCGCCCACACGGGGCTCGAAGGGTGTGGCAGCTGCATAGCAGCAGACGATGTCAGGAGGTGCAAAGACAGCAAGGACTACAGGATCCTTTTGGAGCCATACCCCAGCTTTGGGTATTAAGCCCGAGCACTGGGAAAGCTCAAGAATGCCTCTTGCTGTTGCTATTACTACACTTATCAGTGCACTCTTCTTAGGTTAGGTAAGGATCATCAGAAAACAGATAAGTGTTTCCTAACGTGGGTCTTAGTCAGATGATGACATGACCCACCGTTGGAAGTTTTGGTCACCTAACCGAAGCCTTCCACTGGCTTACCGGTCCACCATTTAGGTTAGGTTAGATAAGGTTCGTCAGGAAACAGGACAAATGTTTCCTGACGCGGGTCTTAGTCAGATGATGACCCGCCTTTGGAGCTTTGGGTCATCTGACCGAGGCCTTCCGCTGGCTTACCGGTCCACCCCTTTAAAAATTATGGTCATTTATAACCATTGTTTTTTTTTATATCCACCATTTTAAAAGTTGTGATAATTATAATCATTTTGTGTTACTTTTAATGTAGTATAAGAAAATTATGTAATTTCTCAAAAATTTCTGAAAATCAGAGAATATTTAAGTAGCGAATGAGTTAAAACTATAAAGCAAAAAAAGGCTATAAAAGGAAAATTTCCCCAGGCTATATCTGAAGGAGGTATAAAGCTATAATATTTACAGAGGAGTTTCCTGGATCAGCTGTCCCAGGCGCCGGAGCCGAGGAATTTCCCGCCAAACATTAAAAGCTATAACTCTGCCAGGCTGCCCCGCTGCTAGACGTTATAAGTGCGGTTTTCCAGTGTTAAGTGGATGCAATTGCGGCCTTAACGAACACTCGGAAGCGAGCCTTAACCTCTTGTCTACGACATCTTTATGCCCCGAGGTACGACAGTGTGCAACTGCCTGTGCACGATGATTCGGGTTATTTTTAAGTACGATAGCCAGAGTGTCGTTGAGTGTGATAGGTGGGACCCGCTCCAGGGTGCGATAACTCTGCCTTTACTGCCATACTTTAGAGCCTCCTGACTAAGATAACGTGGCCTGGGGACGATACCAAGGGTCCTCGAGATAGCTTAGCCTCCTGGGGACAAGAGCTACGCCTGATTAGCGGGCTTTTAGCGGAAACGATATTAATCAATGTTACGATTGTTGTGGTTAGTGAGCGATACCTCCCGTGAAGATAACTTTATCTCCTGGGTACCATAACAAGAATTTAGTTACGATACCATAATCCCTCAAATACAATAATTGAACCGAGTTAGTATCGTAAGTTCAGCCTTATATATATATATATATATATATATATATATATATATATATATATATACATATATATATATATATATATATATATATATATATATATATATTATATATATATATATATATATATATATATACATATATATATATATATATTACCTACGGAGATAAGCTATATTGAAAAGTGTGAAAAACAAACCATAATATTTTCCAGTCTATGTCTCTCAAATTCTCTTTCTTTCTCTTTTTCTCTCTTTCTCAAATTCTCTTTCTTTCTCTTTTTCTCTCTTTCTCACATTCTTTCTCCCTTACTTTCTCTCTCTCTCTCTCTCCCTCTCTCTCTCTCTCTCTCTCTCTCTCTCTCTCTCTCTCTCTCTCTCTCTCTCTCTCTCTCTCTCTCTCTCTCTCTCTCTCTCTCTCTCTCTCTCTCTCTCTCTCTCTCTCTCTCTCTCTCCCTCTCTCTCTCTCTCTCTCTCTCTCTCTCTCTCTCTCTCTCTCTCTCTCTCTCTCTCTCTCTCTCTCTCTCTCTCTCTCTCTCTCTCTCTCTCTCTCTCTCTCTCTCTCTCTCTCTCTCTCTCTTCCTTTCTCTCTCTCTCTCCCTCTCTCACTCTCTCTCTCTCTCTCTCTCTCTCTCTCTCTCTCTCTCTCTCTCTCTCTCTCTCTCTCTCTCTCTCTCTGTCTCTCTCTCTCTCTCTCTCTCTCTCTCTCTCTCACCACAGAACCTTCACAACAACAATTAGCCTCAACTTCTCGTGCGTTGCATCACTCCCACAAGAACTGGCTGCATCACTCCCACAAGAACTGGCTGCATCACTCCCACAAGAACTGGCTGCATCACTCCCACAAGAACTGGCTGCATCACTCCCACAAGAACTGGCTGCATCACTCCCACAAGAACTGGCTGCATCACTCCCACAAGAACTGGTTGCATCACTCAACTCATCCTCCCACCAACCTCAAATTGCATTACCCGAGCTAATTACACCAGTTTGTTAGTGAGGTGCAGCTGTTACAGCGGTCTCGAACCTCTGTCCTCTTTTCTGAGCAGCTGGGAACGCTGTTGGTACCGTTTGGTAATATTTTTTTTTCCTTGGTGTGGGAGCTGTTGCTGTTTGAACGCGGTTTTTAGGCCGCTACTATAAAAAAAACTGTTTGAACAGCTGTTTAACAGCTTTTGGGAAAGCTATTGTGCTCCGGTGTATAGTTATTTTGACAGCTGTTCAGCAGCTGTTTAGCTGTTATACTTCCGCATAGGCAGTCATTCTGACAGCTGTCCAACAGTTTTCGTAACAGAAGTTCACACATCTGTTAATAGGTGCTGTAAGAAACAGCTGTTACAGCTGTTTTTTTACAGCTGTAACAGCTATTTTTACAGCATCTTGACTTCACTTTGTACTCTGGCATAGACAGAGTGCAAAAGATAAAACGCGAGTTAAACCGGCTGTACTCTGGTGCCTGTAAAACCACTTTTTAAAGGACCAGGAGCTGTAACCTGAAGCCAGCAGCTGTATTTTTGAGGACCAAAAGTCACAAACTGGGAGTTTGTAACTGTATCTCAGGGACCAAGAGCTGTACCCCGGCCTGAATATTCTTGGTCCCAGGAGCGTAGAGAAGCATATGTATGGCTAGTTAATGGTCCACGTCGGGCCGAAACGTCGCTGTGTATCAAACTACATTTCGCCCTGTTTTGAACTTTACTAAGCAATGTTTCTCCAGCAAAACGATTCGAATCTTTGTCTCACAAACCATATACATATATACGTATATAATAATAATAATAATAATAATAATAATAATAATAATAATAATAATAATAATAATAATAATAATAATAATAATAATAATAATAATAATAATGAATCCATATTTCCACAAGTACATGTGCAACCTCAACATACCATAGCTGACATCAATGTATACAGAAACCTGCTCGTTATACAGAGCAAAATTTTGCCGCCAGGATGCGACCCACACTAGTCGGCTAACACCCAGGTACCTAATTACTGCTAGATGAACAGGGACAGCAGGTATCTTAAGGAAACACGATCTTAATGCTTCCACCCGTACCTGGGATCGAACCACGGACATTCAATATTAGCCACGTTATAGTACCATCTCAAAAAGCACACACACACAGTATACCTACGGACGAAATATGTCTCATTAACTTCTCTAGTATATACCAGGACGATAATTAGCCCGTGTTGGGGTAGGTAGTGTTAATTACTCTTAATTGCTACTGGATGACGAGGGTAAACATTTTAAAACAAGCAAACAAGCGGTAATAAGCAAGGATGTTTGTACATCCATGAGGAAAGTGAGAGTGAAGTGTAAACAATGTTGGTTTAAACTACGTAATAAATGTTGAGAACACAGTTTTTTGATAAAAATGTTGCATTAACATTTTGATGGAAAAGTTGAATTAATATTTTGATAAAGATGTTGAATTAGGGGAGGTTTAATGAGATTGTTCAGCGGTCGTGTTAAGAGGTTCACATAAAGGGGGAGGAATTGTTTGGTGCGCTTGTCGTGGTTCAGTTGTAAGTCATGACGTGGTTTAGTTCCTGGGTGATGACGTGGTTTAGTTCCAGGGTGATGACGTGGTTTAGTTCCAGGGTGATGACGTGGTTTAGTTCCTGGGTGATGACGTGGTTTAGTTCCATTGTTGTGATGTGGTTTAGTTCCAGTCATGATGGGGTTTAGTTCCTGGGTGATGACGTGGTTTAGTTCCTGGGTGATGACGTGGTTTAGTTCCAGGGTGAAGGCGTGGTTTATTTCCTGGGTCATGATGTGGTTTAGTTCCAGTCATGATGTGGTTTAGTTCCTGGGTCATGACGTGGTTTAGTTCCAGGGTTATGACATTTTTAAGTTCTGGCACAGCTTTTTAGCGACTTTTCCAGCCTCGTTAGTGCTACATATAGCATCTTTACAGCCTCATTATGGCTACATTTAGCATCTTTCAAGTTTCATTTGTGATACATTGAGCATCTTTCCAGCCTCGTTAGTGCTACATTTACATCTTTCCAGCCTCGTTAGTGCTACATTTAGCATCTTTCCAGCCTCGTTAGTGCTACATTTACCATCTTTACAGCGTCGTTAGTGTTACATTTAGCTCTTTCCCAATCTAGCGAGTGCTACATGTAGCGCCTCTCATGGAGGCGTAAGCAATACACTTCACCGTTTCCACTATCGTAAGAGCTACATTTAGCGTCTTTCCAGAGTAATGCGAGTGCTACATTTAGCGCCTCTCCCACTTTCTCAAGTGCTAACTTTAGCTCCTTCCTCCCAGTATTGCGTCTAGGATTACGCTGAGGATTGTGCTCAAGACTGCGCTGAGGATTGTGCTCAAGACTGCGCTGAGGATTGCGCCTCAGCAACACTTTACGACATGAGTGAGAAATATTTTTTTGGTCTAGCGCCCCCGAAAGTCGCTAACTTTATGGCAACACTCTGGGGACGTTGTTTGTAAACACAACTTCGCACCATTTTAAGTGATTCCCGCGGTTTTTGATACCAAATAATAAAACAATAGAAGTATGTAGAATTGAAGGAAATGGAATAGAAATAATAGAAGGAACAGGAAGGGATAAGTAGAAAAGAGGGTATTTAAATCTCAGTATGTCTGAGACATTTAAACCTCAGTATGTCTGAGATATTTAAACCTCAGTATGTCTGAGACATTTAAACCTCAGCACAACACGGTTATCAGTCTATCCTCCAAAACACACATACACACACACACACACACACACACACACACATACACACACACACACACACACACACACACACACACACACACACACATACACACACACACACACACACACACACACACACACACACACACACACACACACACACACACACACACACACACACACACACACACACACACACACACACACATACACACACACACACACACACACACATACACACACACACACACACACACACACACACACACACACACACACACACACACACACACACACACACACACACACAATCACACACACACTTGCTAAGAATATCACACTCAGAAAAAAACCACTCCCTCCATCCTTTTCTCCCTCCCTTCCTCCCTCCCTCCTTCCCTCCCAGAGCCAAGGGGTATGTCCTACGAGGAGAGGTTAAGGGAAATCAACTTGACGACACTGGAAGACAGGAGAGGGAGGGTGGGGATATTATAACGACATATAAAATACTGAGAAGAATCGACAAGGTGGACAGAGACAGGATGTTCCAGAGTTGGGACACAGCAATAAGGTGTCACAGTTGGAAGTTGAAGACTCGGATGAATCACAGGGATGTTAGGCAGTATTTCTTCAGCCATAGAGTTGTCAGGAAGTGGAATATTCTGGGAAGTGATGTAATGGAGGCAGGATCCATACTTAGCTTTAAAAAGAGGTATGATAAAGCTCATGGAGCGGGAAGAGTGACCGAGTATCGGCCAGTAAAGAGGCGGGGCCAGGAGCTGTGACTCGACCCCTGCAACTACAACTGAGTGAGTACACACACACACACACACACACACACACACTTGCTAAGAATATCACACTCAGAAAAAAACACTCCCTCTATCCTTTTCTCCCTCCCTTCCTCCCTCCTTCCCTCCCTCCCTCCCTCCTTTCCTCCCTCCCTACCTCCCTCCCTCCATCCCTCCTTCCCTCCCTTCCTCCCTCCCTCTTTCATCCCTCCTTCATTTCCTTCCAGTCACAGCTCCGAGATTTGGTCTCAGTCCGTCTTTTGAGGCAGAGGAAAACATTTGGATTTGAGATAGAATATTCCAGCGCGCGCGCACGTGCGTGCGTGCGTGTGTGTGTGTGTGTGTGTGTGTGTGTGTGTGTGTGTGTGTGTGTGTGTGTGTGTGTGTGTGTGTGTGTGTGTGCGTGTATGACCGTCTGAGAGAGAGGTGTACCTTCAGTATTCATATCATGAGTTTCAAGCAAGATTTGCAGACTTAACTCATGCAGCAACCAACCTTATACTGACATAGACAATCCGAGGCCCATCATCCCAACACACAACAAACTCTCCCCCAGACCAACGTTTCGCCCAGAGTAGAGCTTCACCTATGTTCAGTAAGTCTCGAAACACATTCAAGCTAATGCGTGAACCTCCTCTGATTTGTTTCGATTCTCTCTGAAGAATAAATTCACAGGTTTATGGTACCGCAACACAACAATAGCGACCTGGGTAAAACGTCTGGCCTTCAAGAGGAAAGCTACACGTTTCATACAATGGAAAAGCGTGATGGTACAGATGTTTCACTACTGGTCTTAATATGCGGTTTATATGTCAATTTTTAATAAAGATTTGTTTAATAATTATATTGTTGTTATGATTTTTCTTAATTCTCTCACTCTTTCTTTCTTTCTCTCTCTCTTCTTCTTCTTCTCCCCCTCCTCCTTCCCTGCATCCTTCCCCTCAACCCCCTCTCTTCTCTTTCTCCCCTCCTCTCCTCTCCCCTCACCCACTCCCTCCCCCACACTCCCTCTCACTCCCACCTACAAATCCCACAAATCACTACAAAATGCTAGCACAAGTTGCCTGGTATCAGCTATTGAGAATTTATTTCCAAAAATTGGAAATGTGAATTACCTTTCTGGCCATCACCATGGCCAGAAAGTTCTATATTACCCATAATTCTTTTTTCCTTCTTTAAAGTCCTTCTTGTGGTATTTGCCATCGTTTTCAAAGGTAATTTCCTCTCGTGGATTATATTTTTCATGCATTATGTTTTTTATTGATTACATTTGCCATGGATGATTCTTTTTAATTAGTTATATGGATTATTTAATTATCATTAATAGATTTTAATGGATTATATTTTTCATGGATTATATTTTTCTTGGATTTTGATTTTTTTTATGAATTATGTTGTTAATGGATTATAGCTTTCTTGGATTACATTTTTTCATGGATTACATTATTATATTTTCGAATTATTATTATATACTTCAGGAAAATCATAATTTTTATTTTCAAATTAATATTTTTTTCAGTAAAAATTAACGGAAAAAATCTCTCACAAATTTTTGAGTACAAAAAATCCAAATTTTTTTTTCCATATTTTCGAGTTTTTTTTTTTTTTGTAATTTCATTTTATATTTTTGAAACATTTTTTTAAGGCATTTTGCCGATTTGGTGATTTTTTTCTTAAAATATAGAAAAAATTCAGATTAAAAAAAAATAGATTAAAAAATAGGTTTATTTTTTTTTAAATTATAAACTTTAGAATAAATTTAGAAAAAACTTTCGGTCCTGGATGCCTATCAGGTCACATTCATCATCAATCTGTCATTTTCACTCTATCATCTTCACCATATCGTATTCATTATCATTTTCACCACATCATTTTTACCCTGTCAGTTTCGCTCCATTGATTTTACCGTGTCATATTCATCCTATCATTTTCGCCCTAACATCTTCATAATAACATCTTCACCTTATGGTATTAACCCTATCATTTTCACTTTCACAACTTCACAAAGACATCCTCACCCTATCATCTTCACCCTATCATTTTCACCATAGCATCTTCACAAAGACATCCTCACCCTGTCATCTTCACCCTATCATTTTCACCATAACATCTTCACAAAGACATCCTCACCCTATCATCTTCACCCTATCATTTTCACCATAACATCTTCACAAAGACATCCTCACCCTATCATCTTCACCCTATCATTTTCACCATAACATCTTCACAAAGACATCCTCACCCTATCATCTTCACCCTATCATTTTCACCATAACATCTTCACAAAGACATCCTCACCCTATCATCTTCACCCTATCATTTTCACCATAACATCTTCACAAAGACATCCTCACCCTATCATCTTCACCCTATCATTTTCACCATAACATCTTCACAAAGACATCCTCACCCTATCATCTTCACCCTATCATTTTCACCATAACATCTTCACAAAGACATCCTCACCCTATCATCTTCACCCTATCATTTTCACCATAACATCTTCACAAAGACATCCTCACCCTATCATCTTCACCCTATCATTTTCACCATAACATCTTCACAAAGACATCCTCACCCTATCATCTTCACCCTATCATTTTCACCATAACATCTTCACAAAGACATCCTCACCCTGTCATCTTCACCCTATCATTTTCACCATAACATCTTCACAAAGACATCCTCACCCTATCATCTTCACCCTATCATTTTCACCATAACATCTTCACAAAGACATCCTCACCCTATCATCTTCACCCTATCATTTTCACCATAACATCTTCACAAAGACATCCTCACCCTGTCATCTTCACCCTATCATTTTCACCATAACATCTTCACAAAGACATCCTCACCCTATCATCTTCACCCTATCATTTTCACCATAACATCTTCACAAAGACATCCTCACCCTATCATCTTCACCCTATCATTTTCACCATAACATCTTCACAAAGACATCCTCACCCTATCATCTTCACCCTATCATTTTCACCATAACATCTTCACAAAGACATCCTCACCCTGTCATCTTCACCCTCACATCTTCAGGGTATCACTTTCACCTACGTCACTATCAACTGGTAACGTCCAGAACTTGCGATATTCCCTTTAAAATTTACATTCCTTGTCTGTTGTTGGTAATATCGGATAATATTTCTTTACCAGGCTGCTTATCATGCACATGACTCCTCTGTCGGGAATACTAGGAATATTCTTTTGATATTTGAGATATTTTATGGAATTTCGACTGTTTGCTGGAAGTGTGTGTGTGTGTGTGTGTGTGTGTGTGTGTGTGTGCCTTTGTGTATATGTATTTGGGCATGTGCGTATATGTGTATGTGTGTTTGCGCACCTGTGTATGTACTCACCTAGTCACCTAGTTGTGTGGGTGCATGTGTGTTTTATGTGCTTGTGTTTGTGTGTATGTATAAGAATGTGTATGTATGTGTAATATGAAGGTTATCTCTCTCTCTCTCTCTCTCTCTCTCTCTCTCTCTCTCTCTCTCTCTCTCTCTCTCTCTCTCTCTCTCTCTCTCTATATATATATATATATATATATATATATATATATATATATATATATATATATATATATATATATATATATATATATATATTTATTAATTATTTATTATCACACTGGCCGATTCCCACCAAGGCAGGGTGGCCCGAAAAAGAAAAACTTTCACCATCATTCACTCCATCACTGTCTTGCCAGAAGGGTGCTTTACACTACAGTTTTTAAACTGCAACATTAACACCCCTCCTTCAGAGTGCAGGCACTGTACTTCCCATCTCCAGGACTCAAGTCCGGCCTGCCGGTTTCCCTGAACCCCTTCATAAATGTTACTTTGCTCACACTCCAACAGCACGTCAAGTATTAAAAACCATTTGTCTCCATTCACTCCTATCAAACACGCTCACGCACGCCTGCTGGAAGTCCAAGCCCCTCGCACACAAAACCTCCTTTACCCCCTCCCTCCAACCTTTCCTAGGCCGACCCCTACACTCTTGAAGTTATTCTGTTTCGCTCCATTCTCTCCACATGTCCGAACCACCTCAACAACCCTTCCTCAGCCCTCTGGACAACAGTTTTGGTAATCCCGCACCTCCTCCTAACTTCCAAACTACGAATTCTCTGCATTATATTCACACCACACATTGCTCTCAGACATGACATCTCCACTGCCTCCAGCCTTCTCCTCGCTGCAACATTCATCACCCATGCTTCACACCCATATAAGAGCGTTGGTAAAACTATACTCTCATACATTCCCCTCTTTGCCTCCAAGGACAAAGTTCTTTGTCTCCACAGACTATTAAGTGCACCACTCACCCTTTTCCCCTCATCAATTCTATGATTCACCTCATCTTTCATAGACCCATCCGCTGACACGTCCACTCCCAAATATCTGAATACATTCACCTCCTCCATACTCTCTCCCTCCAATCTGATATCCAATCTTTCATCACCTAATCTTTTTGTTATCCTTATAACCTTACTCTTTCCTGTATTCACTTTCAATTTTCTTCTTTTGCACACCCTACCAAATTCATCCACCAATCTCTGCAACTTCTCTTCAGAATCTCCCAAGAGCACAGTGTCATCAGCAAAGAGCAACTGTGACAACTCCCACTTTATGTGTGATTCTTTATCTTTTAACTCCACGCCTCTTGCCAAGACCCTCGCATTTACTTCTCTTACAACCCCATCTATAAATATATTAAACAACCACGGTGACATCACACATCCTTTTCTAAGGCCTACTTTTACTGGGAAATAATTTCCCTCTTTCCTACATACTCTAACTTGAGCTTCGCTATCCTCGTAAAAACCCTTCACTGCTTTCAGTAACCTACCTCCTACACCAAACACCTGCAACATCTGCCACATTGCCCCCCTATCCACCCTGTCGTACGCCTTTTCCAAATCCATAAATGCCACAAAGACCTTTTTTAGCCTTATCTAAATACTGTTCACTTATATGTTTCACTGTAAACACCTGGTCCACACACCCCCTACCTTTCCTAAAGCCTCCTTGTTCATCTGCTATCCTATTCTCCGTCTTACTCTTAATTCTTTCAATTATAACTCTACCATACACTTTACCAGGTACACTCAACAGACTTATCCCCCTATAATTTTTGCACTCTCTTTTATCCCCTTTGCCTTTATACAAAGGAACTATGCATGCTCTCTGCCAATCCCTAGGTACCTTACCCTCTTCCATACATTTATTAAATAATTGCACCAACCACTCCAAAACTATATCCCCACCTGCTTTTAACATTTCTATCTTTATCCCATCAATCCCGGCTGCCTTACCCCCTTTCATTTTACCTACTGCCTCACGAACTTCCCCCACACTCACAACTGGCTCTTCCTCACTCCTATATATATATATATATATATATATATATATATATATATATATATATATATATATATATATATATATATATATATATACAGAGAGAGAGAGAGAGAGAGAGAGAGAGAGAGAGAGAGAGAGAGAGAGAGAAGAATTATTGTAACAGTCTCAGATGCTGTAAAGTAAGATCACTGAGATAACAATTTAAAATCTTTTCTTACATA
>NC_091364.1:7203965-7228965 GCF_038502225.1 Cherax quadricarinatus | reverse complement strand
TAGTGTTAGAGGTATAAAACTCTCTAACACTTAGCTCGAATATCGACAAATACCTTTGATATACCTTTTATGAGTTTCTAGAGTCTTATTACTCTCGGGGCCCAGCCATGAACCAGGCTCGTCTGGTGCTAGCCTGGTCAACCAGGCTGTTGCTGCTGGAGGCCCGCTGCTTTACACATACTACATAAGGCCTGGCCGGCTGTAGTTACTTGACTGAAGGAACGTGTTTCTTCCAGCGGATGTTGGTGTTGCTCCTTGCTCTGACGAGTGGATTTTACGACTCACGAGGTGTCTTGGAAAGCCATTTTTCCTCCTCTCACACAGCCTGTGTTCTGTATGTCTGCACAAGTCATGTCATCTGGCTCCGTGATGTCTGAATGCTGCCTCAGCAGCTTGTGCTCAGCGCTGTGGAAATGTCTTTAGTCTGGCTGTTAGGGTGAGGAGCCTTTGCCAAACACTGCAGGATTCTCAGCCATTGTCTTAAGCTACAAAAATGACTGAGGGACTGACTACCTCCTATCAGGGCTGGCGGACTATTATTCGAGCTATATTCGCCTGTATTCGACTGAAGAATCCACTACTTATTCATATCCATCTTTATTTCTCTCTTTTTCCGGTGCTTTTCCCTCTTCTCCTTTTCTTTTCTGTCATTGTGTGACTTCTAAATGAAGCAATTCGGACCGAAACGTCGTCATAAGCTTCTATCTCCTATGTTCGGGTTAGTTGTGTGCTGGAGAAGCCTATGGTGTAGGCGAAACGTTTCGCAAAGATACTCAACCTTAATCTTTATTACCGTTTCTTTTTGAAGCTCGTGGCTATTGTGACGCTTCTGATGTGTTCTGAGAACACCATCCTTCCACGTAGTCCAACACTGTGTACTGGAGGTGCTGTGTACTGGAGGTACTGTGTACTGGAGGTGCTGTGAACTGGAGGTACTGTGTGCTGGAGGTTCTGTGTACCGGAGGTACTGTGTACCGGAAGTGCCGTGTACTGGAGGTGCAGTGTACTGGAGGTGCTGTGTACTGGAGGTGCTGTGTACTGGAGGTACTGTGTACTGGAGGTACTGTGTGCTGGAGGTTCTGTGTACCGGAGGTGCTGTGTACCGGAGGTGCTGTGTACTGAAGATGCTGTGTACTGGAGGTGCTGTGTACTGGAGGTGCTGTGTACTGGAGGTGCTGTGTACTGAAGGTGCTGTGTACGGAAGGTGCTGTGTACTGGAGGTGCTGTGTACTGGAGGTGCTGTGTACTAAAGGTGCTGTGTACTGAATGTGCTGTGTACTAGAGGTGCTGTGTACTGGAAGTACTATGTACTGGAGGTGCTGTGTACTGGAGGTGCTGTGTACTGGAGGTGCTGTGTACTGGAGGTGCTGTGTCCTGGAGGTGCTGTGTACTTGAGGTGCTGTGTACTGGAGGTGCTGTGTACTGGAGGTACTGTGTACTGGAGGTGCTGTGTACTGGAGGTGCTGTGTACTGGAGGTGCTGTGTACTGGAGGTACTGTGTACAGGAGGTGCTGTGTACTAAATGTGCTGTGTACTGAAGGTGCTGTGTACTGGAGGTACTGTGTACTGGAGGTGCTGTGTACTGGAGGTGCTGTGTACTGGAGGTGTTATGTACTGGAGGTGCTGTGTACTTGAGGTGCTGTGTACTGGAGGTGCTGTGTACTGGAGGTGCTGTGTACTGGAGGTGCTGTGTATTGGAGGTGCTGTGAACTGGAGGTGCTGTGTACTTGAGGTGCTGTGTACCAGAGGTGCTGTGTACTGGAGGTGCTGTGTACTGAAGGTGCTGTGTACTGGAGGTGCTGCGTACTGGAGGTGCTGTGCACTGAAGGTGCTGTGTACTGGAGGTGCTGAGTACTGGAGGTACTGTGTACTGGAGGTACTGTGTACTGGAGGTACTGTGTACTGGAGGTGCTGTGTACTGGAGGTGCTGTGTACTGGAGGTGCTGTGCACTGGAGGTACTGTGTACTGGAGGTACTGTGTACTGGAGGTACTGTGTACAGGAGGTGCTGTGTAGTGGAGGTACTGTGTGCTGGAGGTACTGTGTACTGGAGGTGCTGTGTACTGAAGGTGCTCTGTACTGGAGGTGCTGTGTACTGGAGGTACTGTGTATTGGAGGGGCTGTGTACTGGAGGTGCTGTGTACTGGAGGTACTGTGTACTGGAGGCGCTGTGAACTGGAGGTGCTGTGTACTGGAGGTGCTGTGTACTGGAGGTACTGTGTACTGGAGGTACTGTGTACTGAGGTGCTGTGTACTTGAGGTGCTGTGTACTGGAGGTGCTGTGTACTGGAAGTGCTGTTTACTGGAGGTGCTGTGTACTGGAGGTACTGTGAACTGGAGATACTGTGAACAGGAGGTGCTGCTTACTGGAGGTGCTGTGTACTGGAGGTACTGTGTACTGGAGGTGCTGTGCACTGGAGGTGCTGTGAACTGGAGATACTGTGTACTGGAGGTGCTGTGTACTGGAGGTGCTGTGTACTGGAGGTGTTGTGTACTGGAGGTACTGTGAACTGGAGATACTGTTTACTGGAGGTGCTGTGTACTGGAGGTGCTGTGTACTGGAGGTGCTGTGTACTGGAGGTGCTGTGTACTGGAGGTACTGTGTACTGGAGGTACTGTGTACTGGAGGTGCTGTGTACTGGAGGTGCTGTGTACTGGAGGTGCTGTGTACTGGAGATACTGTGTACTGGAGGTGCCGTGTACTGGAGGTGCTGTGTACTGGAGGTGCTCTGAACTGGAGATACTGTGTACTGGAGGTGCTGTGTACTGGAGGTACTGTGTACTGGAGGTGCTGTGTACTGGAGGTGCTGTGTACTGGAGATACTGTGTACCGGAGACACTGTGTACTAGAGACACTGCGTACTTGAGGTACTGTGTATTGGGGACACTGTGTACTGGAGGTGCTGTGTACTGGAGGTACTGTGTACTGGAGGTACTGTGTACTGGAGGTGCTGTGTACTTGAGGTGCTGTGTACTGGAGGTACTGTGTACTGGAGGTACTGTGTACTGGAGGTGCTGTGTACTTGAGGTGCTGTGTACTGGAGGTGCTGTGTACTGGAGGTGCTGTGTACTGGAGGAGCTGTGTACTGGAGGTACTATGAACTGGAGATACTGTGAACTGGAGGTGCTGTGTACTGGAGGTGCTGTGTACTGGAGGTACTGTGTACTGAAGGTGCTGTGTACTGGAGGTGCTGTGTACTGGAGGTGCTGTGTACTGGAGGTGCTGTGTACTGGAGGTACTGTGAACTGGAGATACTATTTACTGGAGGTGCTGTGTACTGGAGGTACTGTGTACTGGAGGTGCTGTGTACTGGAGGTGCTGTGTACTAGAGATACTGTGTACTATAGGTGCTGTGTACTGGAGGTGCTGTGTACTGGAGGTACTGTGTACTGGAGGTGCTGTGTACTGGAGGTGATGTGTACTGGAGGTACTGTGAGTTAGAGATACTGTGAACTGGAGGTGCTGTGTACTGGAGGTGCTGTATACTGGAATTACTGTGTACTGGAGGTGCTCTGCATTGGAGATACTGTGTACTGGAGGTGCTGTGTACTGGAGGTGCTGAGTACTGGAGGTGCTGTGTACTGGAGGTGCTGTGTACTGGAGGTGCTGTGTACTGGAGATACTGTTTACTGGAGGTGCTGTGTACTGGAGGTACTGTGTACTGGAGGTACTGTGTACTGGAGGTGCTGTGTACTGGAGGTGCTGTGTACTGGAGATATTGTGTACTGGAGGTGCTGTGTACTGGAGTTGCTGTGTACTGGAGGTGCTGTGTACTGGAGGTACTGTGTTATGGAGGTGCTGTGTACTGGAGGTGCTGTGTACTGGAGATACTGTGTACTAAAGGTGCTGTGTACTGGACGTGCTGTGTACTGGAGGTGCTCTGTATTGGAGGTGCTGTGAACTGGAGATACTGTGTACTGGAGGTGCTGTGTACTGGAACTGCTGTGTACTGGAGGTACTGTGTACTGGAGGTGCTGTGTACTGGAGGTGCTGCGTACTGGAGACACTGTGTACTAGAGACACTGTGTACTTGAGGTACTGTGTATTGGGGACACTGTGTACTGGAGGTGCTGTGTACTGGAGGGGATGTGTACTGGAGGTACTGTGTACTGGAGGTACTGTGTACTGGAGGTGCTGTGTACTTGAGTTGCTGTGTACTGGAGGTGCTGTGTACTGAAGGTGCTGTGTACTGGAGGAGCTGTGTACTAGAGGTACTGTGAACTGGAGATACTGTGAACTGGAGGTGCTGTGTACTGGAGGTGCTGTGTACTGGAGGTACTGTGTACTGGAGGTGCTGTGTACTGGAGGTGCTGTGCACTGGAGATACTGTGTACTGGAGGTGCTGTGTACTGGAGGTGCTGTGTACTATAGGTGCTGTGTACTGGAGGTACTGTGAACTGGAGACACTGTTTACTGGAGGTGCTGTGTACTGGAGGTGCTGTGTACTGGAGGTACTGTGTACTGGAGGTGCTGTGTACTGGAGGTGCTGTGTACTGGAGATACTGTGTACTGGAGGTGCTGTGTATTGGAGGTGCTATGCACTGGAGATACTGTGTACTGGAGGTGCTGTGTACTGGAGGTGCTGTGTACTGGAGGTACTGTGTACTGGAGGCGCTGTGAACTGGAGGTGCTGTGTACTGGAGGTGCTGTGTACTGGAGGTACTGTGTACTGGAGGTACTGTGTACTGAGGTGCTGTGTACTTGAGGTTCTGTGTACTGGAAGTGCTGTGTACTGGAAGTGCTGTGTACTGGAGGTGCTCTGTACTGGAGGTACTGTGAACTGGAGATACTGTGAACAGGAGGTGCTGCGTACTGGAGGTGCTGTGTACTGGAGGTACTGTGTACTGGAGGTGCTGTGAACTGGAGATACTGTGTACTGGAGGTGCTGTGTACTGGAGGTGCTGTGTACTGGAGGTGCTGTGTACTGGAGGTACTGTGAACTGGAGATACTGTTTACTGGAGGTGCTGTGTACTGGAGGTGCTGTGTACTGGAGGTACTGTGTACTGGAGGTGCTGTGTACTGCAGGTGCTGTGTACTGGAGATACTGTGTACTGGAGGTGCAGTGTACTGGAGGTGCTGTGTACTGGAGGTGCTGTGTACTGGAGGTGCTGTGTACTGGAGGTGCTGTGTACTGGAGGTGCTGTGTACTGGAGGTGCTGTGTACTGGAGGTGCTGTGTACTGGACACTGTGTACTGAAGACACTCTGTACCGGATTTACTGTGTATTGGAGACACTATGAAATGGAGACACAGTGTACTGGAGACACTGTGTACAGCAAGTACTCTGTACTGAAGATACCACTGTGTACCGCAGGTGCTGTGTACTGGAGGTACTGTGTACTGGATACAGTGTACTGAAGACACTGCGTATTGCAGGTACTGTGTACTGGAGACACTGTGTACTAGAGACAGTGTCCTGAAGACACTCTGTACTGGAGAGAGTGTCCTGAAGACACTGTGTACTGGAGACACTGTGTACTGGAGGTACTGTGTATTGGAGACACTGTGTACTGGAGGTACTGTGTATTGGAGACACTGTGTACTGGAGGTACTGTGTATTGGGGACACTGTGTACTGGAGGTGCTGTGTATTGGAGACTGTGTACTGGAGGTACTGTGTATTGGAGACACTGTGTACTAGAGACAGTGTCCTGAGTACACTGTGCTGGAGACAGTGCCCTAAAGACACTGAGGTCCGTGGTTTGATCTCCGGTACGGGTGGAATTAATATGACGTGTTTTCTTAAGACACATACTCTCCCTGTTCACCTAGCACTAAGTAGGTACCTGTGTGTTAGTCTCCTGATACCAGCTGTCCATATTCACCTAGGTGTAAAATAGGTACCTGGGCGTTAGCCTCCTGACACCTGCTGTCCATATTCACCTAGCTATAAACTGGTGTGGGTTGCATCCTGGGGACAAAAGTAACCTAATTTTGTCAGAGATGCCCTACATAACAAGGGGCGTTCTATACAGTAGTATGTCATTGATGTCAGCTATGGTCTGTATAAGTTGCATCGTGTACTTGTAGAAATAAAGATTAATATTATTATTTATTATGTTGTTTAGTCAATTTTTTGTCGACATTTTTGGTGTTCATGACACAACACAGAGAGAATATTTTCCCTTCTGTTAATTTTCTCTTCCATAAAAATTATGCAAAAGTATTAAAGACCTACATTACCACAAAGACCACATAACCACAAAGACCACATTACAACAAAGACCACATAACCACAAAGACCACATAACCACAAAGACCACATTACAACAAAGACCACATTACCACAAAGACCACATTACCACAAAGACCACATTACAACAAAGACCACATTACCACAAAGACCACATTACCACAAAGAACCACATTACCACAAAGACCACATTACCACAAAGACCACATTACCACAAAGACCACATAACCACAAAGACCACATTACCACAAAGACCACATAACCACAAAGACCACATTACCACAAAGACCACATTACCACAAAGACCACATTACCACAAAGACCACATTACCACAAAGACCACATTACCACAAAGACCACATAACCACAAAGACCACATAACCACAAAGACCACATAACCACAAAGGCCACATAAACACAAAGACCACATTACCATAAAGACCACATAACCACAAAGACCACAAAACCACAAAGACCGCATAAACACAAAGACCACATTACCACAAAGACCACATAACCACAAAGACCACATAACCACAAAGACCACATAACCACAAAGACCACATTACCACAAAGACCACATAACCACAAAGACCACATAACCACAAAGACCACATAACCACAAAGACCACATAACCACAAAGACCACATAACCACAAAGACCACATTACCACAAAGACCACATAACCACAAAGACCAAATAACCACAAAGACCACATAACCACAAAGACCACATAACCACAAAGACCACATAACCACAAAGACCACATTACCACAAATACCACATAACCACAAAGACCACATAACCACAAAGACCACATAACCCCAAAGACCACATTACCACAAAGACCACATTATCATAAAGACCACATAACCACAAAGACCACATTACCACAAAGACCACATAACCACAAAGACCACATAACCACAAAGACCACATAACCACAAAGACCACATAACCACAAAGACCACATAACCACAAAGACCACATAACCACAAAGACCACATAACCACAAAGACCACATAACCACAAAGACCACAAAACCACAAAGACCGCATAAACACAAAGACCACATTACCACAAAGGCCACATAACCACAAAGACCACATTACCACAAAGACCGCATAAACACAAAGACCACATTACCACAAAGACCACATAACCACAAAGACCACAAAACCACAAAGACCACAAAACCACAAAGACCACATAACCACAAAGACCACATAACCACAAAGACCACATTACCACAAAGACCACATTACCACAAAGACCACATTACCACAAAGACCACATAACCACAAAGACCACATTACCACAAAGACCGCATAAACACAAAGACCACATTACCACAAAGACCACATAACCACAAAGACCACAAAACCACAAAGACCACAAAACCACAAAGACCACATAACCACAAAGACCACATAACCACAAAGACCACATAACCACAAAGACAACATAACCACAAAGACCACATAACCACAAAGACCACATAACCACAAAGACCACATAACCACAAAGACCACATAACCACAAAGACCACATAACCACAAAGACCACATAACCACAAAGACCACATTACCACAAAGACCACATTACCACAAAGACCACATTACCACAAAGACCACATAACCACAAAGACCACATAACCACAAAGACCACATTACCACAAAGACCACATTACCACAAAGACCACATAACCACAAAGACCACATAACCACAAAGACCACATAACCACAAAGACCACATAACCACAAAGACCACATTACCACAAAGACCACATTACCACAAAGACCACATTAGCACAAAGACCACATAACCACAAAGACCACATAACCACAAAGACCACATTACCACAAAGACCACATTACCACAAAGACCACATTACCACAAAGACCACATTACACATTTGAATCAATCCAAAAAAAATTAAAACTGCTCCTCTGTTGCCAAAGTCAAAAACTTGGTCAAAAGTAATCCTAAAAACTAAACGTTTCACTTTAAGTTCAGAAAGAGAGTAAATACGGAAAAAACTTATTTTAATGTTGGAAAGTTTAGCGAAAACAGTTGAAAAATAAATTACATTTTGCCCTCCTTCCCTCGAAGCCAAACTGAAGTAATTGAATTTATTTTTTTTTTTTTTGATTTTTTTTTTTTTTTTTTTTTTTTTTTTTGTTTGTGTGAGAGAGAGAGAGAGAGAGAGAGAGAGAGAGAGAGAGAGAGAGAGAGAGAGAGAGAGAGAGAGAGAGAGAGAGAGAGAGAGAGAGAGAGAGAGAGAGAGAGAGAGAGAGAGAGAGAGAGAGAGAGAGAGAGAGAGAGAGAGAGAGAGAGAGAGAGAGAGAGAGAGAGAGAGAGAGAGAGAGAGAGAGAGAGAGAGAGAGAGAGAGAGAGAGAGAGAGAGAGAGAGAGAGAGAGAGATGCTCCAGACTAATAAGTGACTGTGCAGTACTTTCTTTCCCCAAACCAAAGTTTGGAAGGCAGGACACATAAGTGTTTGTGTTTGGATTGTGTTTGGGAGTTGTGTGTGTGTGTGTGTGTGTGTGTGTGTGTGTGTGTGAGTGGTTGGGGGGAACAGTGATCATATCTACTCTCGAAGCTGTGTATCGATGCAGTGAATACCTTCATCATTTCCCCCACACAGATCGAAACGTTGCCATTAACTGAGGTGCCTATATCATTCATTGAAATGAAACTGTGTTCACGAGCGTTGAGACACAGCTCTTGGGCTATTTTACTCTCAGATACCATCCTGTATCCAGTTCAATCATACCTACTTTCGAAGCCGTGTATTGTTTTCCGCACCTACTACCTGCTTCTCAAACGCTTCCTTCACTTCACTTCCCTGGTGGTGAAGTTGTGTTCCTGACACTACCACTGCGCTAACACAACCACTCAGGCTATAACTTGCTACACCAATCATCTCCACTATTTTTACGAGGTGAAACGATTTCTTTTATAGGTGCGTGAGTGTGTGTGTGTGTACTCACCTATTTGTGGTTGCAGGGGTCGAGTCATAGCTCCTGGCTGCGCCTGTTTGCTACTAGGTCCTCTCTCTCTCCCTGCTCCATGACCTGGTCTGACGTATGTTTGGATCTGGTCTGGTAATAGACGTCGGTACCTCTAACGATAATGGTCGGTACTGATCTTCTCTCATCTATGGCTACCACAAGATAGGCTTAGATTCCCTTCATAACTTCCAAAGATTAAATATCGTATAAAAAAAATTCTTTACCCTGTTCATAATTCTCAAGGATACAACAGTCTCTAAAATATACAAGAAAGCAAATTTCCGGCGTATAAACATACACCTCTACGTATTTGTTTTATTAGCAAATAAGATAGATGACAGACCATGAGAGGGAAGGATTGGAATCTGCTTCCCTGCATAAGTGATGGTTTGTTGGGTTTAAAACCTATTCAGTGTGCGAGGCTCAGTCACAGGGATTTGATCGGGAATTTGGGTTGAGGTACTGTCTGAGAGAGTCTTGGAAACTGTTTAGGAGGATCTCAGATCTCAATTTCAGGAGATGTTGATAATCTAGGGATATTTTTCCACTCTCTCACCTCAGACTAGGAATATTTTGGTAAGAGAGTTTTTGTAGAGGAGACATTATTGTTGTGACATTTCGCCAATAAAGGCTTCTCTGCATTGTTTCACTCACACTACCCCAGACGTTTCGGCATCTTGCTATGTGGGTCACTGAAAAGTAATAATTTGTAATTTGCAGCCTGGTATCTTGCTAGTTTGGGACACGTAGCGCACCTGTTGTGTTTACTCCAGGTAATTACCTCTCTAACCTGCCAGAGGTAAATATAATGTTTTTTCCGAATATACTGGAAAGAGAAACAAGAAGATTAAAGGAATTTTTCTGGTATTAGAATAGTGGAGTTGTAGGTTAATATTGTAGGTTACATTGTAGGTTAATATTGTAGGTTACATTGTCGGTTAATATTGTAGGTTTCATTGTAGGTTAATATTGTAGGTTAATATTGTAGATTATATTGTAGGTTAATATTGTAGGCTACATTGTAGGTTAATAATGTAGGTTAATATAGTAGGTTATATTGTAGGTTAATATTGTAGGTTATATTGTAGGCTAATATTGTAGGTTATATTGTAGGTTAATATTGTAGGTTAATATTGTAGGTTAATATTGTAGGTTATAGTGTAGGTTAATATTGTAGGTTATATTGTAGGCTAATATTGGAGGTTATATTGTAGGTTAATATTGCATGTTAATATTGTAGACTAATATTGTGGGTTAATATTGTAGGTTAATATTGTAGGTTAATATTGTAGGTTAATATTGTAGGTTAATATCGCAGGTTAATATTGTAGATTAATATTGTAGGTTAATATTGTAGGTTAATATTGTAGGCTATATTTTAGGTTAATATTGTAGGTTAATATTGTAGGTTAATATTGTAGGTTAATATTGTAGGTTAATATTGTAGGTTAATATTGGAGGTTATATTGTAGGTTAATATTGTAGGATACACGCAACCACACCATGTACACACAGCCACACCATGTACACACAGCCACTCCATGTACACACAACCACACCATGTACACACAACCACACGATGTACACACAGCCACTCCATGTACACAGAACCACACCATGTACACACAACCACACCATGTACACACAACCACACCATGTACACACAGCCACATCATGTACACACAACCACACCATGTACACACAGCCACTCCATGTACACACAACCACACCATGTACACACAACCACACCATGTACACACAACCACACCATGTACACACAACCACTCCATGTACACACAACCACACCATGTACACACAACCACACCATGTACACACAGCCACACCATATACACACAACCACACCATATACACACAGCCACACCATGTACACACAACCACACCATGTACACACAGCCACTCCACGTACACACAACCACACCATGTGCACACAACCACACCATGTACACACAACCACACCATGTACACACAACCACACCATGTACACCCAACATCACCATGTACACACAACCACACCATGTACACACAGCCACACCATGTACACACAACCACACCATGTACACACAACCACACCATGTACACACAACCACACCATGTACACACAACCACATCATGTACACACAACCACACCATGTACACACAACCACACCATGTACACACAACCACACCATGTACACACAACCACACCATGTACACACAACCACACCATGTACACCCAACATCACCATGTACACACAACCACACAATGTACACACAGCCACACCATGTACACACAACAACACCATGTACACACAACCACACCATGTACACACAACAACACCATGTACACACAACCACATCATGTACACACAACCACACCATGTACACACAACCACACCATGTGCACACAACCACACCATGTACACACAACCACACCATGTACACACAACCACACCATGTACACACAACCACATCATGTACACACAACCACACCATGTACACACAACCACGCCATGTACACACAGCCACACCATGTACACACAACCACACCATGTACACACAACCACACCATGTACACACAACCACACCATGTACACACAACCACATCATATACACACAACCACACCATGTACACACAGCCACACTATGTACACACAACCACACCATGTACACACAGCCACACCATGTTCACTAAACCACACCATGTACACACAGCCACATCATGTACACACAGCCACACCATGTACACACAGCCACATCATGTACACACAACCACACCATGTACACACAGCCACACTATGTACACACAACCACACCATGTACACACAGCCACAATATGTTCACACAACCACACCATGTACACACAGCCACATCATGTACACACAGCCACACCATGTACACACAGCCACATCATGTACACACAACCACACCATGTACACACAGCCACACTATGTACACACAACCACACCATGTACACACAGCCACACCATGTTCACACAACCACACCATGTACACACAGGCACATCATGTACACACAGCCACACCATGTACACACTGCCACATCATGTTCACACAACCACACCATGTACACACAGCCACATCATGTACACACAACCACACCAAGTACACACAGCCACACCATGTTCACACAACCACACCATGTACACACAGCCACATCATGTACACACAGCCACACCATGTACACACAGCCACATCATGTTCACACAACCACACCATGTACACACAGCCACATCATGTACACACAGCCACACCATGTACACACAGCCACACCATGTTCACACAACCACACCATGTACACACAGCCACATCATGTACACACAGCCACACCATGTACACACAGCCACACCATGTTCACACAACCACACCATGTACACACAGCCACACCATGTACACACAGCCACACCATGTACACACAGCCACACCATGTACACACAGCCACACCATGTTCACACAACCACACCATTTACACACAGCCACACCATGTACACACAGCCACACCATGTACACACAACCACACCATGTACACACAGCCACATCATGTACACACAGCCACACCATGTACACACAACCACACCATGTACACACAGTCACATCATGTACACACAGCCACACCATGTTCACACAACCACACCATGTACACACAGCCACACCATGTTCACACAACCACACCATGTACACACAGCCACACCATGTTCACACAACCACACCATGTACACACAGTCACATCATGTACACACAACCACACCATGTACACACAGCCACACCATGTTCACACAACCACACCATGTACACACAGCCACACCATGTACACACAGTCACATCATGTACACACAGCCACACCATGTACACACAGCCACACCATGTAGACACAGCCATACCATGTACACACAGCCACACCATGTACACACAGCCACACCATGTACACACAGTCACATCATGTACACACAGCCACACCATGTACACACAACCACACCATGTACACACAGCCACATCATGTACACACAGCCACACCATGTACACACAACCACACCATGTACACACAGCCACACCATATACACACAACCACACCATGTACACATAGCCACACCATGTACACTCAGCCACACCATGTACACACAACCACACCATGTACACAGACACACAGAGCTAACAGTAACATTACAAACTCCAACATTCATCACACGTTATATCAACATTCTCACAAATCAACATTTACATTTAATGTTTCCTTCCCAGAAATTTTTTTTTAACACTTGTTATTAAACTGAAATACATTAGATTTATTCTCTAAAAAAACTGATGTAAATGCGAGGGTTGGGTGGGGGGTGAGCGCTAAGTCTGTAAGGGGCAATTTGTCATCTTGGAGAGAGGAAGGTAATCGGGCTCGATTCGAAGATGAGGAAGGTAACTTCAGTTCCTCGGATCAAAAGAGGTCGTCACCGTAACTACGAGTGCTAGCTGAACTGGTGAAGGCTCGATTCTCCGTACAATTGAAGTATTTAAGGAAAGCGTCCTACACTGCTGCTTTTGTTAAGATGGTAAAAGGCAGATAGACAGATGATAGATATATAGATAGATAGAGATAGAGAGAGATATATATGTATAGTCGTCTTAAATTGGATCTTCCTGAGAGCCTGGAGGATCTCAATCCCACCTTCCTTGAAGAGCAGTGCTCAACGAGTCCTGCCAGAGATCCTACACTCATCCCCAGACTCCTTCGAATAATGATACATTTACCTCACAATGGTTTACCTTCGCTTCACTTCCCCATGTCATTAAATTATGCAACAGGAAGGAGGTGGGAGCACCGTATAACACCACTAAGAGCTACAGTGTTCTCTCACGTAGGAACCTTGTAGCCACTCGCGTGTCCAGTGTTCTTACATCTCACATAGGGAGTTAGATGTTTAGCTACTTTCGCCCAAGTAGCTAGTTTATTATGGTAGAAACATCGGACGGTAGGTAGAAACATCGGACGTGTTTCCTTATACCGGTTGTCTATGTTCACAATCAGTGAAATAGGTACCTGGGTGTTAGTCGACTAGTGTGGGTCGCATCCTGGGACAAAACTGACCTAATTTACCCGAAATGCTCCGCATAACAAGCGGCTTTCTATATAGTAGTATGTCATTGATGTCAGTCAGGACTGTACACCTTGTACATGTACTTGTAGTAATCAAGATATTAAAAATGTCTGGTACCTGATGAGTGGAACGCTTGTGTAGCATTTAGTGTGGTTACTGGGGCATCGTTTGAGCCTGTACGTGTGTGCAGAGGTGGTGATAATGCTGGAGACAGTAGTTGTTTAGAGGGGATCAGTCCCTCAGCCTTGGCAGATGACCAGTCACTTTGCCACTCTCTTAGAAAGGAGAATTAAGGAGGTTAAAGATTTTCAAGGTGATTTCCTGAAACAACAACAACAACAACAACAACAACAACAACAACAACAAAAACTAGAAAAAGGCAAAAATTCTCGTAAAATTTTGGGTCTAGACTAGATTTTATCCCGAAAATTTAGACAAGTGCAGCAGACGAACACACACACACACACACACACACACACACACACACACACACACACACACACACACACACACACACACACACACACACACACACACACACACACACACACGCACACACACACACACACACACAGGTTCCACACTGGTCTAGTATCTATCTCAGCCGACAATTAATATCTATTGACAAATATTGTAAACACAATATTTTTTGCAACAAACAGGCTGGCCTTTATTGCAGCTTGCAAGCGGCCATTTTCTATGTAAATTCAAGGGGCAATAATTGACATTTCAGAAATGAATTTACACGGCAATCGTAATGCTTTTATTGTGATATAGAAGTTAGGCTTTTATTGCGAAATAAAAGTCAGGCTTTATTGTGAAATAAGTCAGGCTTTATTGTGAAATAAGTCAGGCTTTATTGTGAAATAAGTCAGGCTTTATTGTGAAATAAAAGCCAGGCTTTATTGTGAAATAAGTCAGGCTTTATTGTGAAATAAAAGCCAGGCTTTATTGTGAAATAAGTCAGGCTTTATTGTGAAATAAGTCAGGCTTTATTGTGAAATAAGTCAGGCTTTATTGTGAAATAAGTCAGGCTTTATTGTGAAATAAGTCAGGCTTTATTGTGAAATAAGTCAGGCTTTATTGTGAAATAAAAGTCAGGCTTTATTGTGAAAAAATTCAGGCTTATATTTCAGTAAGTATTTTATTTTTTCCGGTCAAACAAGGAGTATATTTGTAAGGCAGAGAATTTGCAAGACTTTTTTTTGTATGGCATTGTGTATTGTATTTTGTATGGTATTATGTAGGGTATTTTGTATGGTATTGTGTAGGGTATTTTGTGTACGGTATTGTGTAGGGTATTTTGTATGGTGTTGCGTAGGCTATTTTGTATGGTATTATGTATGGTATTTTGTGTACGGCACTGTGTATTGTATTTTGTATGGTATTATGTATGGTATGTTGTGCACGGTATTGTGTAGGGTATTTTGTATGGTATCGTGTAGGGTATTTTGTATGGTATTGTGTAGGGTATTTTGTATGGTATTGTGTAGGGTATTTTATAGGAAGAGAACGGAGAGGGAAGAGAGGTATATGTGTGTAGAGAGGGGATAGGAGAAGTCTAGAAAAGGGAAGAGAGTGAGAGCGGGAGAAAAGGGAGGAGGGGACTGGAGGACAGTGGAAGTAGAAGAGAAAGAGATTCTAATTGGAATGGAGAGAGGGAGAGAGAGAGAGAGAGAGAGAGAGAGAGAGAGAGAGAGAGAGAGAGAGAGAGAGAGAGAGAGAGAGAGAGAGAGAGAGAGAGAGAGAGAGAGAGAGAGAGATAAGCATAAAATTCGTCCAACTATGCTCCTAGAGACAGCAATATCTGACGCTGTGACTGTCCAATCAATCCTTTACGCATAGCGGGAACAATTTCAGCAAATGGAAGGGGAGTGAGAGATAACGAGAGATAGAGATACGGAAACAAGGACGAAAAAAGAGTAGGGATAATTCTGATAAAGATGAAACCACTGAGACCGCAATCAACACCTTATACAGAGGGACTTTGCTGACTTTCTTGCGGTATTTGACATGAGAAACTTTGTTGATTTCCCTACTCACATTTCTGGCTCCTCCCTTGATTCATTAGTGAGTGATCTAGCAGAAGGTATAGTTGCTTGTCAACCCCTCAGCTACGTTGGATCATCTGACCACAAGGCTGTTTTTACGACACTTAAGATCCGAACAGAACGAGGTGAGGAGTCCACACGCACAACCTGGCTATGGGAAAGAGGTAATTGGCCAGCCCTTTGCTCTGAGCTCGCCACCACCGACTGGAATGCTCTTCTCCAGGGGGATGTTGACAACCAAGTGAAAGCCTTCACTGGACACATCCTTAATCTACAAGAAGAACACATTCCTCACCGGCAATATGTGACGAAGCCTACGGATCAGCCTTGGTTTGGCTTTCGTTGTAGAGAGGCTGCTACTGCTAAGTACAAAGCATGGCGAAGGCATAAGAGACATCCTACCATCTATAACAGGAACTTGCACATGCAAGCCTGTAGGCATATTGGTGATGTTCAAAAGAGGGCAATCGCTAAATGGGAGGTGGACACAAAAAGAAAGCTAGCATCAGGTAGAGTAGGCTCTAAAATCTGGTGGTCCCTGGTCAAGGACAGACAAGGTTATCTGTCTGATGAACTCATTCCAACTCTAAATCGACAGGATGGGACCACCTCTACTAGTAGTCAAGAGAAGGCGGACCTCTTTGTCGAACACTTTGCCACCAAAATGCAAGTTTCTGATCCAGCAAGGGACCCTCCTTGGCTAGCTGCAAGAACTGTGTCAAAACTGTCAGCGGTGACAATAAGGCTAAAGCAAGTGTAATTCCTTCTTAAATCGCTTGACCAAGAAAAGGCTGCGGGCCCAGACAAGTTGAGCCCAAGATTGCTGAGAAGATGTACAGACCAGCTAGCAGCACCTCTAACTCGCATCTTTCTGCACTGTCTAGTACAGTGTAAATGGCCCTCTCTATGGAAAGAGGCAAATGTAGTCCCTGTTCACAAAAAGAAGAGCAGAGCAGAAATCAGCAACTACAGACCAGTGTCACTCCTGTCAATCACTGGCAAGATCCTTGAAACAATAATCTCAAGACAAATGACAGAGTTTTTTGACTACCACTCACTACTTTGTGATCGTTAATATGGCTTCAGGAAAGGTTACTCTGCTGCTGATCTGTTGTTAAACCTCTCCACTAAGTGGCACCAGTCACTGGATGAATCCAAAGTCAGCTGTGTGGTAGCACTGGACATTGCTGGCGCTTTCGACCGGGTGTGGCACCAGGGCCTCTTAGCAAAACTTCAAGCACTGGGAATTGCAGGCTCTACGCTATGTCTCCTCAGTGATTACCTTCATGGTAGATCTCTAAGGGTAGTTCTGAATGGAACGGAATCAGTAAAACATCTTATTGCGGCAAGTGTTTCACAAGGAAGTGTACTGGGACCATTGTTATGGAATGTCTACTTCAATGACCTTCTTCATCTCATCTCAGAATCACATGCATATGCAGACGACTGTACTATGGCAAGTACCATTTGCACCTGAGAAAACGCAAATGATGATGGTCTCTAAGCACCACGATGGTAATGCCGGTGCAGTAGTAAGTATGAATGGGAAGGTGTTGGCACCTGGGGAAGAAGTTGATATCCTTGGGGTGAAATTTGACTCCAAACTGACCATGAAGAACCACGTTGTAAATCTTGCAAACAAGGCAGCCAGGAAGCTTAGAGCAATTCGCCATATCTCGCATCTGCTTGACAGTAGGGGTTGCAAGATTCTGTATGAGGCATAAGTACACTCACACCTTGAGTATGCTCCACTTACTCGATTTGCCTGCCCCTCCTCTCACCAGCGACTGCTTGACAGAGTAGAGAACAGAGCCAGACGTCGCATCTCTTGCCTGGACCCATCCTGGATAGATCTATTATTTCAGCAGAGCCTTTAACCCAGGAGGGATGTGGGAGGCCTTACTGTTATGTACAAGGCCAACATTGTCAAAGTACTACATTTGGATCCACTTCGAGGGCAGCGAGAAGCAAGCTTCTATACCACAAGACGGGCAGAAAGCAGCAACTTCACTCTGGCTGTACCCTTCTCCAGAACATCACTCCATCTGAGATCATACATACCCAGGATGACTCGAGTATGGAACACATTCGTACAGCATAATGATGTCAACGAGATAAAGTCAGTTGATCAAATGAAAATGCTGGCCCACAGATGGCTCCAACTTCATCCTGTTCCGTACTTGTATGTCTCATAACAATAAAAATGCTTTCAAATGAGCTGATGTAGGTAACAGCTCTTAGCTTGTCGATAAAGTTAGGAATCCTTAACCTGTAAATAGCTTGTCAATAAAGCTAAGGATCCTTAACCTAACCTTGTCATACCCTGTGTAAGAGGGATAGAGAGAGAGAGAGAGAGAGAGAGAGAGAGAGAGAGAGAGAGAGAGAGAGAGAGAGAGAGAGAGAGAGAGAGAGAGAGAGAGAGAGAGAGAGAGAGAGAGAGAGAGAGAGAGAAAGAGAGAGAGAGAGAGAGAGAGCTGAACGAAAATAGACTCAGAGAAGCGTACGCGGTAAAGTACAAAGAACCGTGTATTTCGCGAAGGTCAAACGGCTATCGAAGTTTTCCCACAGCTGCAGACCTGCAGTATTACAGACCTTGGTCCCAGGCTTGGAATGTCCAGGTCCCAGGAGCATTTCCAGGAATGTTCTGGAAGTGGAACAATCTGGAGACTAAAGTGGTAGAGGCAGGTTCTATACATAGCTTGAAAAAGAGGTACGATAAGGCTCTTGAAGCCAGAAGAGAGAGTGGAGGTTGTAGCGACCAGCGAAGAGGTGGAGTCAGGAGCTGTGATTCGACTCCTAAAACCACATATAGGCGAATACACACACACACACACACACACACACACACGCACACACACACACACACACACACACACACACACACATACACACAGTACAAGGTGAAGTGTAGTGTCTTGGTAAAGCACTCGGCTCACAAAGGTACCAGGGTTCGATTCCAGGTACAGGTCTGAATGTATGCCAGAAATAATCTAGTCTCCGTACACCTGCTCCCCTAGTTCACCTAGCAGTAAATAGGTGCTAGTTGACTGTAGAGAATGACATCCTGATCCAAGATAACAAATCTTAAACAACTGAATTTACAGGCTTTTGGCCTGTAAATTCAATCCAGTAAAAAAATTCCTTCCTTTCTTTCTCATACAGGAAATTGTCTCCTCTCATGAATGAAACTTCTCTCTTTCTCTCTCTCTCTCTCTCTCTCTCTCTCTCTCTCTCTCTCTCTCTCTCTCTCTCTCTCTCTCTCTCTCTCTCTCTCTCTCTCTCTCTCTCTCTCTTTTTTTTTTTTTTTCACACATGGTTTGGACAAGGTTAATGGATCCCTAGTTTATTGACAAGCCTATTTGCAGGTTAAGGATTCCTAACTTTATTGGATAAGCTAAGAGCTGTTACTTACATCAGCTCATTTGAAAGCATTTTTATTGTTATGAGACATACAAGTAGGAAACAGGATGAAGTTGGAGCCATCTGTGGGCCAGCATTTTCATTTGATCAACTGACTTTATCTCGTTGACATCATTATGCTGTACGAATGTGTTCCATACTCGAGTCATCCTGTATGTATGTTCTCAGATGGAATGATGTTCTGGAGAAGGGTACAGCCAGAGTGAAGTTGCTGCTTTCTGCCCGTCTTGTGGCATAAAAGCTTGTTTCACGCTGTCCTCGAAGTGGATCCAAGTGTGGTATTTTGACAATATTGGCCTTGTACATAACAGTAAGGCCACCCACATCCCTCCTATGTTGAAGGCTCTGCTGAAATGACAGATCTATCCAGGATGGGTCCAGGCGAGAGATGAGACGTCTTGCTCTGTTCTCTACTCCGTCAAGCAGTCGCAGATGAGAGGGGGGGCAGGCAAACCAAGAAAGTGGAGCATACTCAAGGTGCGAGCGTACTTGTGCCTCGTACAGGATCTTGCAACCCCTACTGTCAAGCAGATGGGAGATACGGCGAAGTGCTGTAAGCTTCTTGGCTGCCTTGTTTGCAAGATTTACAACATGGTTCTTCATGATTAGTTTGGAGTCAAATTTCACCCCAAGGATATCAACTTCTTCTCCAGGTGCCAACATCCTCCCATTCATCCTTACTACTGCACCAGCATTACCATCATGGTGCCTAGAGACGATCATCATTTGCGTTTTCTCAGGTGCAAATGTTACTTGCCATCTATTTCCCCAAGCTGATATAGCTCTCAGCTGGTGATTGATGTAGCTTAGAGCAGCTGGCATTTCTTCTCTTGGATAAGTGAATGTCAGTGTACAGTCGTCTGCATATGCATGGGATTCTGGGATGAGATGAAGAAGGTCGTTGAAGTAGACATTCCATAACAATGGACCCAGCACGCTTCCTTGTGGAACACTTGCCCCAATAGGATGTCTTGCTGATTCCGTTCCATTGAGAACTACACTTAGAGATCTACCATGAAGGTAGTCACTGAGGAGACATAGCGTAGAGCCTGCAATTCCCAGTGCTTGAAGTTTTGCTAAGAGGCCCTGGTGCCACACCCGATCGAAAGCGCCAGCAATGTCCAGTGCCACCACACAGCTGACTTTGGAGTCATCCAGTGACTGGTGCCACTTAGTGGAGAGGTTTAACAAAAGATCAGCAGCAGAGTAACCTTTCCTGAAGCCATATTGACGATCACAAAGAAGTGAGTGGTAGTCAAAAAAATCTGTCATTTGTCTTGAGATTATTGTCTCAAGGATCTTACCAGTGATTGACAGGAGTGACACTGGTCTGTAGTTGCTGATTTCTGCTCTGCTCTTCTTTTTGTGAACAGGGACTACATTCGCCTTTTTCCATAGAGAGGGCCATTTACACTGTACTAGGCAGTGCTGAAAGATGCGAGTTAGAGGTGCTGCTAGCTGGTCTGCACATCTTCTCAACAATCTTGGGCTCAACTTGACTGGGCCCACAGCCTTTTCTTGGTCAAGCGATTTAAGTAGGAAATGCACCTCCTCCTGCCTTATTGTCACCACTGACAGTTTTGACACAGTTCTTGCAGCTAGCCAAGGAGGGTCCCTTGCTGGATCAGGAACTTGCATTTTGGTAGCAAAGTGTTCAGCAAAGAGGTCCGCCTTCTCTTGACTACTAGTAGAGGTGGTCCCATCCTGTCGATTTAGAGGTGGAATAAGTTCATCAGGCAGATAACCTTGTCTGTCCTTGACCAGGGACCACCAGGTTTTGGAGCCTACCCTACCTGATGCTAACTTTCTTTTAGTGTCCACCTCCCATTTAGCAATGGCCCACTTTTGAACATCACCCATATGCCTACAGGCTTGCATGTGCAAGTTCCTGTTATAGGTGGTAGGATGTCTCTTATACCTTCTCCATGCTTTGTACTTAGCAGTAGCAGCCTCTCTACAACGAAAGCCAAACCAATGCTGATCCGTAGGCTTCGTCACATATTGCCGGTGAGGAATGTGTTCTTGTTGTAGATTAAGGATGTGTCCAGTGAAGGCTTTCACTTGGTTGTCAACATCCCCTTGGAGAAGAGCATTCCAGTCGGTGGTGGCGAGCTCAGAGCAAAGGGCTGGCCAATTACCTCTTTCCCATAGCCAGGTTGTGCGTGTGGACTCCTCACCTCGTTCTGTTGGGATCTTAAGTGTCGTAAAAACAGCCTTGTGGTCAGACGATCCAACATAGCCGAGGTGTTGACAAGTGACTATGCCTTCTGCCAGATCACTCACTACTGGGTCAAGGGAGGAGCCAGAGATATGAGTAGGGAAATCAACAAAGTTTCTCATGTCAAACACTGCAAGAAGGTCATCAAAGTCCCTCTGTATAAGGTGTTGGTTGAGGTCACCAAGAATTATAATATGTTGACAGTTGTGTTGTAGCAGAAGGGAGTCAATATTTTCCATTAGGAAGTTGATAGGGTCTGCATGTTGCCACTGAGGTCTGTACATTGCACATGCTAGTACAGAGGTACTAGTGTTTATACAGAGCTTGAAGAACATCATTTCAAGATGTGTAGGGGTGGTAACATCAATGTGCTGGGCATGAACACTTTTAGAGAAGCACACAGCAACACCACCTCCTTGCCCTTGCCTGTCTCTTCTCATCCATGAGGTGTAGCCAGCAATTCTTGCTGGCTCTCTCTCTCTCTCTCTCTCTCTCTCTCTCTCTCTCTCTCTCTCTCTCTCTCTCTCTCTCTCTCTCTCTCTCTCTCTCTTTCTCTCTCTACTTCCATTCACTTTACATTAGCTCTATGGAAATATATTTTTTCAGTGACGCAAAAAAAATATCATTAACAATATTTTTCTAAAATCTTATTCTCATTTTTTCTCTTTTCAGAGAGAAGAGAAATTAAGGAGGGAACAATTTGTTCTCCACCTGGAGGAAGAGAACACTCTGAGGAGAAGCCAGGAGGTGGAGGAACTGAAAGACCGTCAAGGAAGAGACGAAGAGGAGAAAGAGAGAATAAAGAAAGTAAAGAGAATAAAGAGAGAGCAAACAGAGACTAAAGAGAGAATAGAGTACAGAGAGAATAAAGAGAGAAAAAGGAGAGAATAAAAAGAGAATAAAAAGAGAATAAAGAGAGAATAAAGAGAGAATAAAGAGAAATGTTTACACTTAAACCACAGAAAAAAAACTGAGCTCCAATTTGTTATAAACCTTGAAAGTTTTATATAAAAAGAAACTTACAAAACCTTAAAATACGAAAATTTTAGAGATTTGATTTATTTACGAATAAATCGTTAACGGAATAAATTCGGACAAAAATTAATCTCCCACATTAAAAAAAACAGAGAAAAGGAGGAAAAGAGAGAGAGAGCGAGAGAGAGAGAGAGAGAGAGAGAGAGAGAGAGAGAGAGAGAGAGAGATAGAGAGAGAGAGAGAGAGAGAGAGAGAGAGAGAGAGAGAGAGAGAGAGAGAAAGAGAGAGAGAGATCGTCAATTTATTTCTAGAGGCAGAGTTAAGACATCTAGTAAAGTGACTCAGTGCTAGGAGTGAAAGTGTTAGGAAAATAACGGAAAGTGATAATGTAAGTGGTACACTGGTACACTTGGGTAAGTGGAACAGTGAAGGTGTAATGGCTAAGTGGTGTTAAAGTGGTTAATAGCTCTAACGAAGTGGTACAGAGTTAGTAAGGAAGTGAAAAGTGCCAGACTGGGTACTGAATGAAGAGCGAAACGTGCCTGGGAAGCGGAGGCAAAATGAAAGTGAGGCTAAGTGGGCATAAACAGCCACTTAAGTGGGAAGAGATGCAGTAAAGTTCAGGAGAAACACTTAACAGTACCGCAAAGTGCATCCCTAGAAGTGAACACAAGTGTAAATTTTAAGTGAAAAAGTGCCATAGAAACTTCCAAATCTGAGGTTAAGTGGACCTGATGACAGACAAAATCTGAAAAGCGATTTTAAGTGACTGGCTGATAGTTTCCTGGCTACGTCTGTACGACAGGCTGCTTTAAGACACTGAAATAAGACAGGAGGGAGAGAGAGAGAGAGAGAGAGAGAGAGAGAGAGAGAGAGAGAGAGAGAGAGAGAGAGAGAGAGAGAGAGAGAGAGAGAGAGAGAGAGACAGAGAGAGTTTCCAGCATCAGTATTATCGAGTCATTCCTAGGCAATTTTTTCTCTTAGCCTCAAGAAAATTTCTTCGTCTTCAAGTCTTGAGAGAGAGAGAGAGAGAGAGAGAGAGAGAGAAAGAGAGAGAGTGTCCATAGCCCAAAGAATTTTTCACATTTTCCCCCTTCAGCCCAAAAAAAGAAAATCATCTTGTGTCTTTAGCTCCGTCAAGAAACATATACCATATATACCACTGGGAGAATATTTTCTTTCCTCTCTCCTCCGTCTGGATCTTAAAACGTCTTATTTATTCTATATATTTGTAAAGAAAAGACAGTTTCTCCGGACCAGCAATAAAAACAAATTTTTACTTAGCAGAAAAGGTCTCTCTTGCGTATTTGGTCTCGGACCTCAGCTAATCCTTCCGGTACATCAGACCAGAAGGGCAGTATAACCCTTAGTTTTTTCATGGACTACAGAGAAATATAAGGGACCTGTTTCTGGCCTAGAAAATAAGAACTTCCGCGTCTCTTTCTCTTCTCCTCTTCCTCTTCCTTTTCCTCCTCCTAGTCTTCCTTTTTCTTCTTCATCCCTTCTCTTCCACACGTCAATCCAAAGGTGTGATCACACTCCTGCCAATCTCAAGGGCTCTATTCTGCGCCTCCTTGCCTCCTCTAACCTCGCAGTCTCGGAGGTCAGACGACCTCTCCTCCTAAGCCATGGAGGTCATGGCTTTCCTACGTCTTACAGAAGTCCTACGTCTCCTACTACTAATGTTCTCACAAGGTAAGTGAAGATATTCCCATTTTTCTTAAGGGGAAAACCTTAAAAGGATTACCATCACACACACACACACACACACACACACACACACACACACACACACACACACACACACACACACACACACACACACACACACAGAGGAGCTGTGACTCGACCCCTGCAACTACAATTAGGTAAGTACACACACACACACACACACAGCAGGTCATTTTACACAAACTTGTAATTCATTGTAAACACAGTTTAACAAGCTTACTTGTCCTCATTACATGAAATACAAAAAAAATCAATAATTTGTGTTCTCCAAATGGTAGAATTTGTCTGTGATCGA
>NC_091364.1:7156465-7193965 GCF_038502225.1 Cherax quadricarinatus | reverse complement strand
TCATGATGGACAGTGTTGTCATGGTAGACAGTGTTGTCATGGTAGACAGTGTTGTCATGTTAGACAGTGTTGTCATGGTATACAGTGTTGTCATGGTGGACAGTGTTGTTATGGTGGACAGTGTTGTCATGGTGGACAGTGTTGTCATGGTGGACAGTGTTGCCATGGTATACAGTGTTGTCATGGTGGACAGTGTTTTTATGGTGGACAGTGTTGTCATGGTGGACAGTGTTGCCATGGTATACAGTGTTGTCATGGTGGACAGTGTTGCTATGGTATACAGTGTTGTTATGGTGGACAGTGTTGTCATGGTGAACAGTGTTGCCATGGTATACAGTGTTGTCATGGTGGACAGTGTTGTTATGGTGGACAGTGTTGTCATGGTGGACAGTGTTGTCATGGTGGACAGTGTTGCCATGGTATACAGTGTTGTCATGGTGGACAGTGTTGTTATGGTGGACAGTGTTGTCATGGTGGACAGTGTTGCCATGGTATACAGTGTTGTCATGGTGGACAGTGTTGCTATGGTATACAGTGTTGTCATGGAGGACAGTGTTGTCATGGTGGACAGTGTTGTCATGGTGGACAGTGTTGCCATGGTATACAGTGTTGTCATGGTGGACAGTGTTGTTATGGTGGACAGTGTTGTCATGGTGGACAGTGTTGCCATGGTATACAGTGTTGTCATGGTGGACAGTGTTGCTATGGTATACAGTGTTGTCATGGTGGACAGTGTTGTCATGGTGGACAGTGTTGTCATGGTGGACAGTGTTGTCATGGTAGACAGTGTTGCCATGGTATACAGTGCTGTCATGGTGGACAGTGTTGTTATGGCACACAGTGTTATCAGGTTGAACACTGTTGTCGTTATACAAAATCTTTCGTCTCTACACTAACAAAACATGCTACCAAACACGCCAGCATGGGCGAAACATCTCGCCAAACACGCCAACCCAACCTAAATCTTAATTACCATCAATTATCTTCCCAGAGTCTCTAATCTGGCAAATCATCTCTCAAAATCATGCAGGTTTTCAAGGGGTCGTCTCACTTCAACTTAATATCTCGTTAACAATGTCAGCCATCATCGGATTTTATCACAATATGATTTAGCGCTAATTTTCACAAGCCACGTCACAAAATTATGAAAAAAATAATATCCCAACCAGACAGGATAAGATTAATTTACACACGTCGCTATTTTTTTACGCTCTTTTATTTTACGGGTTAAGAATGTAAAATATACTTGAGCTGTCTTGGCTTATCCACGAGATAAGATCCGACCTTAGGTACTTTGGCCAAGAGCTAAGATCCGACCTTAGGCACTTTGGCTAAGTGCTAAGATCTGACCTTAGGCACCTTGGTCAAGAGCTAAGATCCGACCTTAGGTACCTTGGTCAAGAGCTAAGATCCGACCTTAGGTACCTTGGTCAAGAGCTAAGATCCGACCTTAGGCACTTTGGCGAAAAGCTAAGATCCGACCTTAGGTACTTTGGCGAAAAGCTAAGATCCGACCTTAGGTACCTTGGTCAAGAGCTAAGATCGTACCTCAGCTCGTTTCAAAATCCACCGTCATCTAAGGCATGCTAACACCTCCCCAGGTACCTACTTTCTGCCAGGTGAACAGGAACAGCAACAAGTGTAGGAAAACACGTCCAGCATTTACGTTCGTCTCGGATCGCTCCCGGACCTCTCGGCTGTGACCCATAGCTCTAGACATAGAGACTCAATGCAAAAATACCGTCAGGGATCTGGTCAGCACTCACTTGTCAACTGATTCCATAACAATGATCCACCAACCATTACATTAAAGGGGCTTAATAGCGCAGTTAATTCAACGGATAATGTGCAAGGAACGCAATAAAACACGCCACTCAGCCAATTTTCGCCAAATTCCTCTCTATCTTTTGCGCCAATTAGCCAACAGTCCGGCAGGACGTTATTAGTCACAGAGGATGTGGAGCAGGACTCGCCAAAACACGGTATTATCGTGTTTTGGCTTCTCATAAGAAATGAAAAAGATTTTTTCCCGGAGAAAATGAGGAATGGGGCTTCCCAAAACACGTAAATTACGATAATGCTTTTGTTTCTCACGAGAAATGAGAAATATTTTCTCAGAGGTTAAGAAAAAGGCCGCCCAGAACACGAAAATGAGATAATATTTTCATTCCTCATAAGAAATGAGAGACATTCTGCCAGCGTGGGTTCCAGTCACATGACGACCCCTCGCAGTGAGGAAGATTTGTCACTGGTATACCTGGAGCGTGTTCCGGGGGTCAACGCCCCCGCGGCTCGATCCAGGGCAGTGAACTATCAAGGGGCAGTTACACCTCCACACACACTATAATAACACAGCTGCAGTTAAGGTACCTGATACTTGCCAGACACTGCTTAACAGCCACGTCACACACTATGATAACACAGCTGCAGTTAAGGTACCTGGTACCTGCCAGACACTGCTTAACAGCCACGTCACACACTATGATAACACAGCTGCAGTTAAGGTACCTGGTACCTGCCAGACACTGCTTAACAGCCACGTCACACACTATGATAACACAGCTGCAGTTAAGGTACCTGGTACCTACCAGACACTGCTTAACAGCCACGTCACACACTATGATAACACAGCTGCAGTTAAGGTACCTGGTACCTGCCAGACACTGCTTAACAGCCACGTCACACACTATGATAACACAGCTGCAGTTAAGGTACCTGGTACCTGCCAGACACTGCTTAACAGCCACGTCACACACTATGATAACACAGCTGCAGTTAAGGTACCTGGTACCTGCCAGACACTGCTTAACAGCCACGTCACACACTATGATAACACAGCTGCAGTTAAGGTACCTGGTACCTACCAGACACTGCTTAACAGCCACGTCACACACTATAATAACACAGCTGCAGCTAAGGTACCTGGTACCTGCCAGACACTGCTTAACAGCCACGTCACACACTATGATAACATAGCTCCAGTTAAGGTACCTGGTACCTACCAGACACTGCTTAACAGCCACGTCACACACTATGATAACATAGCTGCAGTTAAGGTACCTGGTACCTGCCAGACACTGCTTAACAGCCACGTCACACACTATGATAACATAGCTGCAGTTAAGGTACCTGGTACCTGCCAGACACTGCTTAACAGCCACGTCACACACTATGATAACATAGCTGCAGTTAAGGTACCTGGTACCTGCCAGACACTGCTTAACAGCCACGTCACACACTATGATAACACAGCTGCAGTTAAGGTACCTGGTACCTGCCAGACACTGCTTAACAGCCACGTCACACACTATGATAACACAGCTGCAGTTAAGGTACCTGGTACCTGCCAGACACTGCTTAACAGCCACGTCACACACTATGATAACACAGCTGCAGTTAAGGTACCTGGTACCTGCCAGACACTGCTTAACAGCCACGTCACACACTATGATAACATAGCTGCAGTTAAGGTACCTGGTACCTGCCAGACACTGCTTAACAGCCACGTCACACACTATGATAACACAGCTGCAGCTAAGGTACCTGGTACCTGCCAGACACTGCTTAAAATTTACGTCTCACACAAGAAAGTTTTTGTAATGAAATCCAAAAGAATTTTGTCTCTTCTACACTTATGATAGAAACAATCAAGAACTACACAATATATAAATAACCAGCACATAGGAGAGAAAAGTTTATGACGACGTTTCGGTCCGACTGGAACCATTTATTGTGCCTTTTTGCTCTTTACGAACAATTACACAATTTATAAAAATAAATTATCATATATATATATATATATATATATATATATATATATATATATATATATATATATATATATATATATATATATATATATATATATATATATATATATATATATATATATATATATATATTATCATATATATATATATATATATATATATATATATATATATATATATATATATATATATATATATATATTATAGTAGTAGGTTGGTAGACAGCAACCACCCAGGGAAGTACTACCGTCCTGCCAGATGACTCCCCTTCTCCTGTATACAATTACTAAAAAAGAGAAGAAGAAAAACTTTATAAAACTGGGTTGCTTAAATGTGCGTGGATGTAGTGCGGATGACAAGAAACAGATGATTGCTGATGTTATGAATGAAAAGAAGTTGGATGTCCTGGCCCTAAGCGAAACAAAGCTGAAGGGGGTAGGAGAGTTTCAGTGGGGGGAAATAAATGCGATTAAATCTGGAGTATCTGAGAGAGTTAGAGCAAAGGAAGGGGTAGCAGTAATGTTAAATGATCAGTTATGGAAGGAGAAAAGAGAATATGAATGTGTAAATTCAAGAATTATGTGGATTAAAGTAAAGGTTGGATGCGAGAAGTGGGTCATAATAAGCGTGTATGCACCTGGAGAAGAGAGGAATGCAGAGGAGAGAGAGAGATTTTGGGAGATGTTAAGTGAATGTATAGGAGCCTTTGAACCAAGTGAGAGAGTAATTGTGGTAGGGGACTTGAATGCTAAAGTAGGAGAAACTTTTAGAGAGGGTGTGGTAGGTAAGTTTGGGGTGCCAGGTGTAAATGATAATGGGAGCCCTTTGATTGAACTTTGTATAGAAAGGGGTTTAGTTATAGGTAATACATATTTTAAGAAAAAGAGGATAAATAAGTATACACGATATGATGTAGGGCGAAATGACAGTAGTTTGTTGGATTATGTATTGGTAGATAAAAGACTGTTGAGTAGACTTCAGGATGTACATGTTTATAGGCAGAACTTTTCTATCTTGGCTTAAATAGCAACGTTCATGTTGCTATATAGGACAAGAGGTATGAGGTTTAAAAATGTAGTGTTAGAGTGTTCAGCAGAAGTGTGGTTACAAAAGTAGGAGGGAAGAGGAGCGATTTGGAATGATGATGTAAAGAGAGTAGTAAGGGAGAAAAAGTTAGCGCCAAGGAGGGAAGAGTATATGGAGAAAAAGAGAGAAGTTAAGAGAGTGGTGAAGCAATGTCAAATGAGAGAGTGGGTGAGATGTTATCAACAAATAAAATAAGAAAAAGTTTTGGAGTGAGATTAACAAGTTAAGAAAGCCTAGAGAACAAATGGATTTGTCAGTTAAAAATAGGAGAGGAGAGTTATTAAATGGAGAGTTAGAGGTATTGGGAAGATGGAAGGAATATTTTGAGGAATTGTTAAATGTTGATGAAGATAGGGAAGCTGTGATTTCGTGTATAGGGCAAGGAGGAATAACATCTTGTAGGAGTGAGGAAGAGCCAGTTGTGAGTGTGGGGGAAGTTCGTGAGGCAGTAGTTGAAAGGGGGTAAGGCAGCCGGGATTGATGGGATAAAGATAGAAATGTTAAAAGCAGGTGGGGATATAGTTTTGGAGTGGTTGGTGCAATTATTTAATAAATGTATGGAAGAAGGTAAGGTACCTAGGGATTGGCAGAGAGCATGCATAGTTCCTTTGTATAAAGGCAAAGGGGATAAAAGAGAGTGCAAAAATTATAGGGGGATAAGTCTGTTGAGTGTACCTGGTAAAGTGTATGGTAGAGTTATAATTGAAAGAATTAAGAGTAAGACGGAGAATAGGATAGCAGATGAACAAGGAGGCTTTAGGAAAGGTAGGGGGTGTGTGGACCAGGTGTTTACAGTGAAACATATAAGTGAACAGTATTTAGATAAGGCTAAAGAGGTCTTTGTGGCATTTATGGATTTGGAAAAGGCGTATGACAGGGTGGATAGGGGGGCAATGTGGCAGATGTTGCAAGTGTATGGTGTAGGAGGTAGGTTACTGAAAGCAGTGAAGAGTTTTTACGAGGATAGTGAGGCTCAAGTTAGAGTATGTAGGAAAGAGGGAAATTTTTTCCCAGTAAAAGTAGGCCTTAGACAGGGATGTGTGATGTTTAGTATTAAATTATTGTAAACAAATCTAAAATATACTTAGTTAGGTTAGGCTAAACTAAATTGTTCTTGTTATAATAAGGTTAGGTAAGTTTTCTAAGATTCTTTTGGTGCAAAATAAATTTTTTTTACATTAACATTAATTAAAAAAAATATATCTTTAAACGTATAAGAGAAAATTTCAGAAAGGACTTAATTTTAAATGAGTTCTTGCTAATTGACCAGTTTTACATTTTCGGCACGACATATATATATATATATATATATATATATATATATATATATATATATATATATATATATATATATATATATATATATATATATATATATATATATATATATATATATATGTATATATATTTAACAAGTCGGCCGTCTCCCACCGAGGCAGGGTGACCCAAAAAAGAAAGAAAATCCCCAAAAAGAAAATACTTTTATCATCATTCAACAGTTTCACCACACACATAATCACTGTTTTTGCAGAGGTGCTCAGAACACAACAACTTAGAAGCATATACGTATAAAGATACACAACATATCCCTCCAAACTACTAATATCCCGAACCCCTCCTTTAGAGTGCAGGCATTGTACTTCCCACTTCCAGAACTCAAGTCCGTCTATATAAAAGTAACTGGTTTCCCTGAATCCCTTCACTAAATATTACCCTGCTCACACTCCATTAGCTTGTCAGGTCCCAAATACCATTCGTCTCCATTCACTCCTATCTAATACGCTCATGCACGCTTGCTGGAAGTCCAAACCCCTCGCCCACAAAACCTCCTTTACCCCCCTCCCTCCAACCTTTTCGAGGACGACCCTTACTCCGCCTTCATTCCCCTACAGATTTATATGCTCTCCATGTCATTGTACTTTGATCCATTCTCTCTAAATGACCAAACCACCTCAACAACCCCTCTTCAGCCCTCTGACTAATACTTTTATTAACTCCACACCTCCTAATTTCCACACTCCGAATTTTTTGCATAATATTTACACCACACATTGCCCTTAGACAGGACATCTCCACTGCCTCCAACCGCCTCCTCGCTGCAGCATTTACAACCCAAGCTTCACATCCATATAAGAGTGTTGGTACTACTATACTTTCATACATTCCCTTCTTTGCCTCCATAGATAACGTTTTTTGTCTCCGCATATACCTCAACGCACCACTCACCTTTTTTCCTTCGCCAGTTCTATGATTAACCTCATCCTTCATGAATCCATCCGCTGACACGCCCAACTCCCAAATATCTGAAAACATTCACTTCTTCCATACTCCTCCTCCCCAATTTGATATTCAAGTTTTCTTTATCTAAATCATTTGATACCCTCATCACCTTTCTCTTTTCTATGTTCACTTTCAACTTTCTACCTTTACGCACATTCCCAAACTCATCCACTAACCTTTGCAATTTTTATTTAGAATCTTCCATAAGCACAGTATCATCAGCAAAAAGTAACTGTGTCAATTCCCATTTTGTATTTGATTCCCCATAATTTAATCCCACCCCTCTCCCGAACACCCTAGCATTTACTTCTCTTACAACCCCATCCATAAATATATTAAACAACCATGGTGACATTACACATCCCTGTCTAAGACCTACTTTTACCGGGAAGTATTCTCCCTCTCTTCTACACACCCTAACCTGAGCCTCACTATCCTCATAAAAACTCTTTACAACATTTAGTAACTTACCACCTGTTCCATATACTTGCAACATCTGCCACATTGCTCCCCTATCCACTCTATCATATGTTTTTTCTAATATATAAATGCAATAAAAACTTCCCTATCTTTATCTAAATACTATTCACAAATATTCTTCAATGATCTACACATCCCCTACCCACTCTAAAACCTCCTTGCTCATCTGCAATCCTACATTCTGTCTTCCCTCTAATTCTTTCAATAATAACCCTACCATACATTTTTCCTGGGATACTCAGTAAAGTAATTCCTCTATAATTTTTACAATCTCTTTTGTACCCCTTCCCTTTATATAAAGGGACTATACATGCTCTCCGCCAATCCCTAGGTACCCTCCCCTCTTTCATACATTTATTAAACAAAAATACCAACCACTCCAACACTATATCCCCCCCCCTGCTTTTAACATTTCTGTCATGATCCCATCAGTTCCAGCTGCTTTACCCCCTTTCATTCTAGGTAAGGCCTCACGCACCTCCCCCACACTCACATCCTGTTCTTCTTCACTCCTACAAGATGGTATACCTCCCTGGCCAGTGCATGAAATTACCTCTTCCCTTTCTTCGTCGGCATTTAAAAGTTCCTCAAAATATTCTCGCCATCTACCCAAAACCTCCATCTCCCCATCTACTAACTCCCCTACTCTGTTTTTAACTGACAAATCCATTCGTTCTCTTGGCTTCCTTAACTTGTTTAACTCACTCCAAAAATTTTTCTTATTTTCATTAAAATTTCTTGACAGTGCCTCTCCCACTTTATCATCTGCTCTCCTTTTGCACTCTCTGACCACTCTCTTCACCTTTCTTTTACTCTCCATATACTCTACTCTTCTTATAACACTTCTGCTTTGTTAAAACCTCTCATAAGCTAACTTTTTCTCTTTTATCACACCCTTTACTTCATCATTCCACCAATCACTCCTCTTTCCTCCTGCCCCCACCCTCCTATAACCACAACTTCTGCCCCACATTAAATATATATGTCGTGCCGAATAGGCAGAACTTACGATCTTGGCTTAAATAGCAACGCTCATCTTGCCATATAGGACAAATGAAAATTTGTTTTATTTTATTTTATTATCACACCGGCCGATTCCCACCAAGGCAGGGTGGCCCGAAAAAGAAAAACTTTCACCATCATTCACTCCATCACTGTCTTGCCAGAAGGGTGCTTTACACTACAGTTTTTAAACTGCAACATTAACACCCCTCCTTCAGAGTGCAGGCACTGTACTTCCCATCTCCAGGACTCAAGTCCGGCCTGCCGGTTTCCCTGAATCCCTTCATAAATGTTACTTTGCTCACACTCCAACAGCACGTCAAGTATTAAAAACCATTTGTCTCCATTCACTCCTATCAAACACGCTCACGCATGCCTGCTGGAAGTCCAAGCCCCTCGCACACAAAACCTCCTTTACCCCCTCCCTCCAACCCTTCCTAGGCCGACCCCTACCCCGCCTTCCTTCCACTACAGACTGATACACTCTTGAAGTCATTCTGTTTCGCTCCATTCTCTCTACATGTCCGAACCACCTCAACAACCCTTCCTCAGCCCTCTGGACAACAGTTTTGGTAATCCCGCACCTCCTCCTAACTTCCAAACTACGAATTCTCTGCATTATATTCACACCACACATTGCCCTCAGACATGACATCTCCACTGCCTCCAGCCTTCTCCTCGCTGCAACATTCATCACCCACGCTTCACACCCATATAAGAGCGTTGGTAAAACTATACTCTCATACATTCCCCTCTTTGCCTCCAAGGACAAAGTTCTTTGTCTCCACAGAAAATTTGTGTATGCAATAATTTCGCCAAAATCTTTCTGAACCTAATGGAAAAAATATATTTGATTGCATTTGTTTAGTATTAAATTATTGTAAACGTATTTAAAATATATTTAGTTGGATTAGGCTAAAATAAATTGCTCTTGTTATAATAAGGTTAGGTAAGTTTTCTAAGATTCTTTTGATGCAAAATTAAAAAATTTTAAATTAACATTAATGAAAAAAAAATATCTTTAAACGTATAAGAGAAAATTTTAGAAAGGACTTAATTTTAAATGAGTTCTTGCTAATTGACGAGTTTTACGTATTCGGCACGACATATATGTATATATATATATATATATATATATATATATATATATATATATATATATATATATATATATATATATATATATATATATATATATATAATGTTTCTTTTACTTCTTCTTGATTTTGGTTCATGTGATGTTGTAGTTATTGGTGGTGCTCTACGATCTACCACACCATTACATAGCTTCACTGTTCTTCACACAGACGTGAATATCAACCTGCGTCCTGCAGGAGGAGAGGGAAAAAATAAATAAATGAAAACGTGATTTTTTTTTCACCTTCCAGACCCATTACCAACTTAACCATCACCCCTCTCCGACCCCTCTATTTCCCTCTCTCTCTTTCTCTCTCTCTCTCTCTCTCTCTCTCCACAAAAAAAGAAAAAACAAGTTAGCCTGACAGGTTAAATAAGAACATATATTCTGGTTAAACATACGCGATCTGTTTTTAAATTCGGGGTAATGAGAGTTGCTTGCTGGGTCGTCAGGGTGAATGTTAAAGCCGGGTTCTGTAACCCAGAATTTTACTCCCATTAAGTTTTCCTTAATTGAAAAATATCATCCAAGTTTGCAAGGAAATAAGTGTTGGCACTGTTAATGATAATGCAAGCAAAATTTGAGTTGGGAATATATATGCATATAAATATATATATATATATATATATATATATATATATATATATATATATATATATATATATATATATATATATATATATAATATTTATATATAATATTTATATATGTCGTGCCGAATAGGCAGAACTTGCGATCTTGGCTTAAATAGCAACGCTCATCTTGCCATATAGGACAAGTGAAAATTTGTGTATGCAATAATTTCGCCAAAATCATTATGAACCTAATGAAAAAAATGTATTTGATTGTTTGTTCAGCACTAAATTATTATAAACGTATTTAAAATATATTTAGTTGGGTTAGGCTAAAATAAATTGCTCTTGTTATAATAAGGTTAGGTAAGTTTTCTAAGATTCTTTTGGTGCAAAATTAAAAACTTTTACATTAACATTAATGAAAAAATATATCTTTAAACTTATTAGAGAAAATTTCAGAAAGGACTTAATTTTAAATGAGTTCTAGCTAATTGACCAGTTTTACATATTTGGCACGACATTATATATATATATATATATATATATATATATATATATATATATATATATATATATATATATATATATATATATATATATATATATATATATATATATATATATACATTTTTTTTATCACACTGGCCGATTCCCACCAAGGCAGGGTGGCCCCAAAAAGAAAAACTTTCACCATCATTCACTCCATCACTGTCTTGCCAGAAGGGTGCTTTACACTACAGTTTTTAAACTGCAACATTAACACCCCTCCTTCAGAGTGCAGGCACTGTACTTCCCATCTCCAGGACTCAAGTCCGGCCTGCCGGTTTCCCTGAACCCCTTCATAAATGTTACTTTGCTCACACTCCAACAGCACGTCAAGTATTAAAAACCATTTGTCTCCATTCACTCCTATCAAACACGCTCATGCATACCTGCTGGAAGTCCAAGCCCCTCGCACACAAAACCTCCTTTACCCCCTCTCTCCAACCTTTCCTAGGCCGACCCCTACCCCGCCTTCCTTCCACTACAGACTGATACACTCTTGAAGTCATTCTGTTTCGCTCCATTCTCTCTACATGTCCGAACCACCTCAACAACCCTTCCTCAGCCCTCTGGACAACAGTTTTGGTAATCCCGCACCTCCTCCTAACTTCCAAACTACGAATTCTCTGCATTTATTCACACCACACATTGCTCTCAGACATAACATCTCCACTGCCTCCAGCCTTCTCCTCGCTGCAACATTCATCACCCATGCTTCACACCCATATAAGAGCGTTGGTAAAACTATACTCTCATACATTCCCCTCTTTGCCTCCAAGGACAAAGTTCTTTGTCTCCACAGACTCCTAAGTGCACCACTCACTATTTTTCCCTCATCAATTCTATGATTCACGTCATCTTTCATAGACCCATCCGCTGACACGTCCACTCCCAAATATCTGAATACATTCACCTCCTCCATACTCTCTCCCTCCAATCTGATATTCAATCTTTCATCACCTAATCATTTTGTTATCCTCATAACCTTACTCTTTCCTGTATTCACCTTTAATTTTCTTCTTTTGCACACCCTACCAAATTCATCCACCAATCTCTGCAACTTCTCTTCAGAATCTCCCAAGAGCACAGTGTCATCAGCAAAGAGCAGCTGTGACAACTCCCACTTTGTGTGTGATTCTTTATCTTTTAACTCCACGCCTCTTGTCAAGACCCTCGCATTTACTTCTCTTACAACCCCATCTATAAATATATTAAACAACCACGGTGACATCACACATCCTTGTCTAAGGCCTACTTTTACTGGGAAATAATTTCCCTCTTTCCTACATACTCTAACTTGAGCCTCACTATCCTCGTAAAACTCTTCACTGCTTTCAGTAACCTACCTCCTACACCATACACCTGCAACATCTGCCACATTGCCCCCCTATCCACCCTGTCATATATATACATATATATATATATATATATATATATGTATATGTATATGTATATATATATATATATATATATATATATATATATATATATATATGTATATGTATATGTATATATGTAAGTAATAAGAGTAATTTTATTTTTTAACTTTTAATCATTAAACATAAATAAAGTTACGTAGATTTTACTTAATCGACAATATGTGTGTAAAATAGAAATAATATTTAATAGGCAGAGAGGATCCAGCATCCCCTGATCTAGAGAGGATCCAATGTATCCTGATCCTAGATTCCAGAGAGAGAATCCCTCCTCTCCTTGATCTTAAAAGGGATTCCAGAGAGGATCCAGCATGTTCCTGATCCTAAAAGGGATCCCTAAGAGAATCCAGCATCTTCCTAATTCTGAAAGGGATCCCTGAGAGGATCCATCATCTCCCGGATCCTAAAAGAGATCCCACAGAGGATCCAGCATCTTTTCGATCCTAAAAGGGATTCTTGACAGGATCCAGCATCTCCATGATCCCAAAAGGGATCCCAGAGAGGATCCATACTTCAAGATATTCCCTCTAGGATAACTAACCCCATCTAGATACCGTTTGGATACCCGTCTGACTAGCAGTACATACATTAATGCATCCCCGGAATAAGTGATTTTAAAGCATATAACGGACTGCGACCAGCCGGGAATCGAACCCGAGTAATTTAGTCAGCCTCCAGAGAGGCTACAGTAGGGCGCATATTAATTGGGACAATGCTGTATAAGACATTCATTTGGACAGTTAATGTTAATTTGAAAAATACACGGCAACGATATGACAGATAATTAATGTAATAAGAGATATGACTACCCTTTGCTTTTATTACCATTTGCATAGAATCGGTCAATGCTTCCCCCATTTTGGCAAGTTGTTCGTCGTTGTACCGAGTTCTAATAACAGCAGCAATTAGCTTCTCCACAGTTGAATTGTTCTGTTGTGCGATCCTGCGTTTGGTTATTGGCCATTGATTCTCAACTGGGTTGAGGTCGAGAGAGTTTCCAGGCCAGTTTAGAACGCTTAGCCCAAACTTATCGAAGAATGCCAGCATTTTTCTGGAAGTGTTGCATTGAGCAAGATCCTGCTGGAAAATGCCTTCTCCATCAGGAAAGTCTCTAACCACAATGGCAAGCAAATAAGTTGCCAGGATTGCCTTATATTGGTCACTATTGGTCACTATTGGTCACTATTCATCGTTACCTCAACAATAACAAGCCATCCAGGGTCTTTAGCAGTAAAATTACCTTAAAACATCTTGGCCCTTGTTGAATGTGTACATTCCGAAGAGGTTCACCTTTGCTTCGTCTCATAACCACTGATCAGTTCCCATGTACTTCAAAATGCGCTTCATTGAAAATGTAACTTTTCTCCATTCATATGTCTTTCATTCCTTTTGATCGAGTGCCCACCGAAGCCGTTTTTATTTCTTGTTTCTTAACCGGCTTTCTGGTAGTTCTGCCATCATCAAGGAGCCTTCGTCGAGCAGTTGAATAATCAACATACACACCAGTTGAAGTCAATTTCACTGTAGATCTTTGCCGGTTTTCTTCAGGTCCTTCACACTATTTCTTATGATAACCTTGTCATCCTGAGGTGTTGTTTTACATTTTCTTCCACATCTTCCTGGACGCAGCGCTCCACAACCACAAGTGTCGTCAACTCTCTTCAGACTCAGACCAACAGTTGACTTTGCTAGGTTAAAATTTTCGGCGATCCCTTTGGTATTTAAATCAGCGTGTTTTCTAAGAGCTACAATACTTGCATGCTTCCTAGATGTAACATCCATTATTTCAGCAGTAATCGTGAGCTGAAGGGGAGAATTTGGCGAAGCTACATTCGCTCATGGAGCATGCTTGCAGGAATAACCTTACAGAACAACAGCTGTTGTAGCATTGACGAGAGTCGCAGGGCAACATCACAGCTGGATGGTAGCCAGAAGTTATTAACATACTCTTCTGGAAAGAAAAAAAAAACAAATAACATTAATGAAGACGGAGACTAAGACATATTATAAGATAATCACTAATTTACTCCTGTCCCAATTAATTTGTACACTACTGTAGCCTTAGTACACTACGCCATCATGCTAATAACATAATAATCTTGCACGAGCAAGATAATAATCTTACACGAGCAAGATAATCTAACACGAGCAAGATAATAATCTTACACGAGCAAGATAATAATCTTGCACGAGCAAGATAATAATCTTGCAAGATAATAATCTTGCACGAGCAAGATAATAATCTTGCAAGATAATAATCTTGCACGAGCAAGATAATAATCTTGCACGAGCAAGATTATCGTGAGTCTTAAGTGGCAGTATTTACTAGGATCACGACAGTCGAAATTACGATCGTCACATACGTGATGTGCTAAGAGAGAGAGAGAGAGAGAGAGAGAGAGAGAGAGAGAGAGAGAGAGAGAGAGAGAGAGAGAGAGAGAGAGAGAGAGAGAGAGAGAGAGAGAGAGATAGAGAGAGAGAGAGAGAGAGAGAGAGAGAGAGAGAGAGAGAGAGAGAGAGAGAGAGAGAGAGAGAGAGAGAGAGAGAGAGAGAGAGAGAGAGGAGAGAGAGGAGAGAGGAAAAAGGAGAGAGGGAGAGAGAGGACATTTATTAAAACAAACTCATGCAGTTTTAAACCGGCCATGACACCAACATGAAGAACAGGAAAGCAAGTGGACGCATCATACATACATACATACATACATACATACATACATACATACATACTTACATACATACATACAGACATACATACATACATACATACAGACATACATACAGACATACATACATGCATACATACAGACATACATACATACATACATACGGATAGTCTCCGATCAACACTTTCCGAAACACTCGACCAATTGCCGCAAGAAGAGAGGAACACTCTCTCAAAGTTTTTTCATTACTGACACGTTTCGCCCCCAAAACTCGCACATGGAAGAAAGAAAGGGGAGATTATGAAGACGTTTTGTTCCAAGACCCCAAACGTTGTCGTGTTCTTCTTCTAAATGGGCGTTTCGGCGGATTGTTTCAGCCGCGTTACTGTGATTATTCTAAGTATCAAATTTTGCATCTGGGTGACATCACAGTGATAATATAGACAGACAAACACACACACAAATAAACAGACTCAGACATAAATAGACAGACTCAAACACAAATAGACAGATACAGCCACAAATAGACAGACACAGACACAAACAGACATATTCAGACAACTAGACACAGACAGAGAAACACAGACATTTAGACACAGACACAAACGCAGACAACTAGACACAGACACAAATAGACAAACTATGCCAAATGGACAGACGCAAACATAGACAGACGAATACAGACAACTAGACACAGACACAGATAGACGAATACAGACATCTGAAGAGACACAAACAAACACAGACAGCTAGAGACAGACACAAATAAATAAGCACAGAAAACTAGACACAGACGCAAACAGACAAACATAGACAACTAGACACAGACACAAACACAGACAACTAGACACAGACAGCTAAACACAGACACAGCTAGACAAATACAGACCAAAATTAGACTGAAAGAGAGACAGACTCAGACACAGTGATAAACCTAGACACACAGACACAAGCAAATACAGACAAGCATAAGAACAAATAGAGAGAGTGATGCGCCAGTCTGCATGCTGTGTTGACCCTGGTGTGCTGCTGCTGTTGTTGTTACAGCAGCAGCAGCCTCAGCAGCACTATACTAGCTGATGCTGCTGCTGCTGCTGATGTTACTGCTGCTGCTGCTGCGTCAGGCGTTGCGTCAGGCGTGCATCTTGCCTCCATTGTGAAGCAAAGCTGGGAAGTTTTTGTTGACAAGTTCACGCTAAGGAACTTTTGACCGGAGTGGGAGATAAAGTTTTATGTGAGTGTGTGTGTGTGTGTGTGTGTGTGTGTGTGTGTGTGTGTGTGTGTGTGTGTGTGTGTGTGTGTGTGTGTGTGTGTGTGTGTGTGTGTGTGTGTGTGTGTGTGAGTGTGTGAGTGTGTGAGTGTGTGTGTGTGTGTGTGTGTGTGTGTGTGTGTGTGAGTGTGTATGTAACACACACACACACACACACACACATATTCTGGGGAGAATTACGATGGTATATACTGGGGAGACAGTACACCCCTGGGGTGGGACATTATCTCCCCAGGACGTCAAGGAAGCTTGACATCCCACATTCGTGGAATTACTGTTGTTGCTGTTGTTGTTGCTGTTGTTGTTGCTGTTGTTGCTGTTGTTGTTGCTGTTGTTGTTGTTGTTGTTGATGTTGATCCTGTTGATGTTGATCCAGTTAATGTTGATCCTGTTGATGTTGATGTTGATCCTGTTGATGTTGATACTGTTGATGTTGATCCTGTTGATGTTGATGTTGATCCTGTTGATGTTGATGTTGATCCTGTTGATGTTGATACTGTTGATGTTGATCCTGTTGATGTTGATGTTGATCCTGTTGATGTTGATCCTGTTGATGTTGATCCTGTTGATGTTGATCCTGTTGATGTTGATCCTGTTGATGTTGATCCTGTTGATGTTGATCCTGTTGATGTTGATGTTGATCCTGTTGATGTTGATGTTGATCCTGTTGATGTTGATCCTGTTGCTGTTGATGTTGATCCTGTTACTGTTGATGTTGATCCTGTTGATGTTGATCCTGTTGATGTTGATGTTGATCCTGTTGATGTTGATGTTGATCCTGTTGCTGCTGTTGCTGTTGCTGTTGATACTGTTGCTGTTGATGTTGATCCTGTTGCTGTTGATCCTGTTGCTGCTGTTAATGTTGATCCTGTTGCTGTTGATGTTGATCCTGTTGCTGTTGATGTTGATCCTGTTGCTGTTGAACCTGTTGCTGCTGTTAATGTTGATACTGTTTCTGTTGTTGCTTTTATTGTTGCTGCTGCTGTTGTTACTGCTGTTGCTGCTGTAATAACTGCTGACACCAATATATATATATATATATATATATATATATATATATATATATATATATATATATATATATATATATATATATATATATATATATATATATATATATATATATATATATATATATATATATATATATATATATATATATGAGAGTCTGCCACGTTTATCTTGACATTAGAGAAAATCCTTTAAGCTAATTGGGGCAAGGGAAGGGGTGGGGTGGGAGGGTGGGAGTTGGGAGGTGGGAAGAGGCGGAAACTTGGGGAGTTTACAGGGTGGGAGTAGGGAGCTTGTGGGAAGTCAGGAGTTTATTGGGTGGGGAGTGGGAGTTGGGAATGAGAGTGAGTGAGGTGGGAGTGAGAGTGAGATTGGAGGAGTGGGGCGGGCAGGGTGGGGAGTGAGTGAGGTGAGGTGAGGTGGGGTGGGGTGGGGTGGGAAGGTGGGGAGTGGGAAGTGGGGTGGGGTGGGGTGGGGTGGGGTGGGGTGGGGTGAGGTGGGAGTGGGGTGGGGTGGAGGGTGGGGTGGGAGTGGGGTGGGGTGGGGTGGGGTGAGTGGGGTGGGAGGTGGGAGTGGGGTGGTGGGTGGGGTGGGGTGGGGTGGGAGGTGAGGTGGGGTGGGGTGGGGAGTGGGGTGGAGGTGGGGTGGTGAGGAGTGGGGTGGGGTGGGGTGGGGGCTGAGGAGTGGGGTGAGGTGGGGTGGTGGGGTGGGAGGTGAGGTGGGAGGTTGAGAGTGGGGTGGTGGGGTGGGGAGTGGGAGGTGGGGTGGAGGAGTGGGGTGGGAGTGGGGTGGGGTGGGGTGAGAGTGGGGATGGGGTGGGGTGGGGTGGGGTGGGAATAGGGGTGGGGTGGGGTGGGAGTGGGATGGGGTGGGAGTGGGGTGGGGTGGGGAGGTGGGAGAGTGGGGTGGGGTGGGAGTTGGGAGGGTGGGATGGGGTGGGAATTGGGGTGGGAGTGGGAATGGGGTGGGAGGTGGGGTGGGTGGGGTGGGGTGGGTGGGGTGGGAGTGGGGTGGGGTGGGGTGGGGTGGGAGTGGGGAGTGGAATTGGGGTGGGAGTGGGAGTGGGGTGGGAGGTGGGGTAGTGGGGTGGGGTGAGTGGGGTGGGAGTGGGGTGGGAGAGTGGGGTGGGGTGGGGAGTGGGAGGTGGGAGTGGGGTGAGTGGGGTGAGGTGGGGTGGGAGTGAGGGTGGGGTGAGGTGGGGAGTGGGAGTAAGGTGGGGTGGGGTGGGAGGTGGGGTGGGGTGGGGTGAGGTTAAGGGGTGGGGTGGGGAGGTGGGGTGGGGTGGGGTGGGGTTGGGGTGGGGAGTGAGGGTGGGGTGGGGTGAGGTGGGGTAGAGTGAGGGTGAGGTGGGGTAGAGTGAGAGTGAGGTGGGGTGGGAGTGGGAGAGTGGGAGTGGGGGTGGGGTGAGGTGGGGGTGGGGTGGGAGTGGGGAGTGAGGTGGGGTGAGGCTGGGGTGAGGTGGGGTGGGATGGGGTGGGGTGGGGTGAGTGGGGTGAGGTGGGAGTGGGGAGTGGGGTGGGGTGGGAGGTGGGGTGGTGGGGTGGGAGTGGGGTGAGGTGGGGTGGGGGTGGGGTGAGGTGGGGAGTGGGAGGTGAGGGTGGTGGGGTGGGGTGGGTGGGGTGGGAGTGGGGTGGGGTGGGGTGAGTGGGGTGGGAGGTTGGGGTGGGGTGGTGATCCTCTTTCAAGTGCTGTGATCCTCTTGCAAGTGCTGTGATCCTCTTTCAAGTACTGTGATCCTCTTTCAAGTGCTGTGATCTTCTTTCAAGTACTGTGATTCTCTTTCAAGTACTGTGATCCTCTTTCAAGTACTGTGATCCTCTTTCAAGTGCTGTGATCCTCTTTCAAGTACTGTGATCCTCTTTCAAGTACTGTGATCCTCTTTCAAGTACTGTGATCCTCTTTCAAGTGCTGTGATCCTCTTTCAAGTGCTGTGATCCTCTTTCAAGTGCTATGATCCTCTTTCAAGTGCTCTGATGCTTTTGCAAGTGCTGTGATCCTCTTTCAAGTGCTGTGATCCTCTTGCAAGTGCTCTGATCCTCTTGCAAGTGCTCTGATCCTCTTTCAAGTGCTCTGATCGTCTTACAAGTGCTGTGATCCTCTTGCAAGTGCTGTGATCCTCTTGCAAGTGCTCTGATCCTCTTGCAAGTTCTCTGATCCTCTTGCAAGTGCTCTGATTGTCTTACAAGTGCTGTGATCCTCTTGCAAGTGTTGCGATTCTCTTGTAAGTGTTGTGATCCATTTGTAACTGTTGTGATTCTCTTGTAAGTGTTGTGATCCTCTTGTAAGTGTTGTGATCTTCTTGTAAGTGTTGTGATCCTATTGTAAGTGTTGTGATCCTCTTGTAAATGTTGTGATCCTCTTGTAAGTGTTGTGATCCTCTTGTAAGTGTTGTGATCCTCTTTCAAGTACTGTGATCCTCTTTCAAGTGCTGTGATCCTCTTTCAAGTGCTGTGATCCTCTTTCAAGTGCTATGATCCTCTTTCAAGTGCTCTGATGCTCTTGCAAGTGCTGTGATCCTCTTTCAAGTGCTCTGATCCTCTTGCAAGTGCTCTGATCCTCTTGCAAGTGCTCTGATCCTCTTTCAAGTGCTATGATCCTCTTTCAAGTGCTCTGATGCTCTTGCAAGTGCTGTGATCCTCTTTCAAGTGCTCTGATCCTCTTGCAAGTGCTCTGATCGTCTTACAAGTGCTGTGATCCTCTTGCAAGTGTTGCGATCCTCTTGTAAGTGTTGTGATCCTCTTGTAACTGTTGTGATTCTTTTGTAAGTGTTGTGATCCTCTTGTAAGTGTTGTGATCTTCTTGTAAGTGTTGTGATCCTCTTGTAAGTGTTGTGATCCTCTTGTAAGTGTTGTGATCCTCTTGTAAGTGTTGTGATCCTCTTGTAAGTGTTGTGATCCTCGTGTAAGTGCTGTGATCCTCTTTCAAGTGCTGTGATCCTCTTGCAGGCGCTGTGAACCTCTTGCAAGTGCTGTGATCCTTTTGCAAGTTTTGTGATACTCTTGTAAGTGTTGTGATCCTCTTGTAAGTGTTGTGATTCTCTTGTAAGTGTTATGATCCTCTTGTAAGTGTTGTGATCTTCTTGTAAGTGTTGTGATCCTCTTGTAAGTGTTGTGATCCTCTTGTAAGTGTTGTGATCCTCTTGTAAGTGCTGTAATCCTCTTTCAAGTGCTGTGATCCTCTTGCAAGCGCTGTGATCCTCTTATAAGTGCTGTGATCCTTTTGCAAGTGCTGTGATCCTCTTGCAAGTGCTCTGATCTTCTTGTAAGCGCTATGATCCTCTTGTAAGTGCTCTGATGCTCTTGTAAGTGTTGTGATCCTCTTGTAAGTGTTGTGATCCTCTTGCAAGTGTTTTGATCTTCTTGTAAGCGCTGTGATCCTCTTGCAAGTGTTGTAATCCTCTTGCAAGTGTTGTTATCCTCTTGTAAGTGTTGTGATCCTCTTGTAAGCGTTGTGATCCTCTTGTACGTGTTGTGATAATCTTGTAAGTGTTGTGAACCTCTTGTAAGTGTTGTGATCCTCTTGTAAGTGTTGTGATTCTCTTGCAAGTGTTGTGATCCTCTTGTAAGTGTTGTTATCCTCTTGTAAATGTTGTGATCCTCTTGTAAATGTTGTGATTCTCTTTTAAGTGTTGTGATCCTCTTGTATGTGTTGTGATCCTCTTGTAAGCGTTGTGATCCTCTTGTAAGTGTTGGTGATCCTCTTGTAAGTGTTGTGATCCTCTTGTAAGTGTTGTGATCATCTTGTAAGTGCTGTGATCCTCTTGTAAATGTTGTGATCCTCTTGTAAGTGTTGTGATCCTCTTGTAAGTGTTGTGATCCTCTTTGAAGTACTGTGATCCTCTTTCAAGTGCTGTGATCCTCTTTCAAGAGTTGTGATCCTCTTTCAAGTGCTATGATCCTCTTTCAAGTGCTCTGATGCTCTTGCAAGTGCTGTGATCCTCTTTCAAGTGCTCTGATCCTCTTGCAAGTGCTCTGATCCTCTTGCAAGTGCTCTGATCCTCTTTCAAGTGCTGTGATCCTCTTTCAAGTGCTATGATTCTCTTTCAAGTGCTCTGATGCTCTTGCAAGTGCTGTGATCCTCTTTCAAGTGCTCTGATCCTCTTGCAAGTGCTCTGATCGTCTTACAAGTGCTGTGATCCTCTTGCAAGTGTTGCGATCCTCTTGTAAGTGTTGTGATCCTCTTGTAACTGTTGTGATTCTTTTGTAAGTGTTGTGATCCTCTTGTAAGTGTTGTGATCTTCTTGTAAGTGTTGTGATCCTCTTGTAAGTGTTGTGATCCTCTTGTAAGTGTTGTGATCCTCTTGTAAGTGTTGTGATCCTCGTGTAAGTGCTGTGATCCTCTTTCAAGTGCTGTGATCCTCTTGCAAGCGCTGTGAACCTCTTGCAAGTGCTGTGATCCTTTTGCAAGTGTTGTGATACTCTTGTAAGTGTTGTGATCCTCTTGTAAGTGTTGTGATTCTCTTGTAAGTGTTGTGATCCTCTTGTAAGTGTTGTGATCTTCTTGTAAGTGTTGTGATCCTCTTGTAAGTGTTGTGATCCTCTTGCAAGCGCTGTGATAATCTTGTAAGTGCTGTGATCCTTTTGCAAGTGCTGTGATCCTCTTGCAAGTGCTCTGATCTTCTTGTAAGCACTGTGATCCTCTTGTAAGTGCTCTGATGCTCTTGTAAGTGTTGTGATCCTCTTGTAAGTGTTGTGATCCTCTTGCAAGTGTTTTGATCTTCTTGTAAGCGCTGTGATCCTCTTGCAAGTGTTGTAGTAATCCTCTTGCAAGTGTTGTTATTCTCTTGTAAGTGTTGTGATCCTCTTGTAAGTGTTGTGATCCTCTTGTACGTGTTGTGATCCTCTTGTAAGTGTTGTGAACCTCTTGTAAGTGTTGTGATCCTCTTGTAAGTGTTGTGATTCTCTTGCAAGTGTTGTGATCCTCTTGTAAGTGTTGTGATCCTCTTGTAAGTGTTGTGATCCTCTTGTAAATGTTGTGATTCTCTTTTAAGTGTTGTGATCCTCTTGTAAGTGTTGTGATTCTCTTGTAAGCGTTGTGATCCTCTTGTAAGTGTTGGTGATGCTCTTGTAAGTGTTGTGATCCTCTTGTAAGTGTTGTGATCCTCTTGTAAGTGCTGTGATCCTCTTGTAAGTGTTGTGATCCTCTTGTAAGTGTTGTGATCCTCTTGTAAGTGTTGTGATCCTCTTGTAAGTGCTGTGATCCTCTTGTAAGTGTTGTGATCCTCTTGTAAGTGTTTTGATCCTCTTGTAAGTGTAGTGATCCTCTTGTAAGTGTTGTGATCCTCTTGTAAGTGTTGTGATCCTCTTGTAAGTGTTGTGATCCTCTTGTAAGTGTTGTGATCCTCTTGTAAGTACTAACAACTGACAATTTCGGTTAAGCAATTTTTCATATATTCCCTATAATTTATTTTATAAATAATTGATAATTTGAGTTGCATGCAATTTGAAAAAAAACTGTAGCGGCTTATACAGCTTTTAAAAGTTGTGATTATTAAAATAAGAGACAGGATTATTTTTCAAAAAATATGGCTCGGTAGCGTTGAGGAGCGAATGGCCCCGAGTAAATAATTTATGGTGGGTGACGACTTTTCATATTGTTTCGTCGTGGAGACAGGTATAGTATGTTTTGAGCTCAACACTGGCGTATACGCACACAAATACGTACAAACAGAGAGCATTTGTCATGGAAATATAAAGATAGGAAATTCAATAACTACATAATAAGATAAACGGTTTTATTATAATAAACAACGGTCAATAAAACAAACATGAAATTAATTCTTTTTTTAAGAAAACTGAAAAATGAAATGTGTAAATAATTAGTGATCCCAAACTCATATATACACAAAGATTTTAATTAGTGTAGAATGGTGCCATAACTCTGATTCTGGAACCATAACTCTGATTCTGGAACCATAACTCTGATTCTGGAACCATAACTCTGATTCTGGAACCATAACTCTGATTCTGGAACCATAACTCTGATTCTGGAGCCATAACTCTGATTCTGGAGCCATAACTCTGATTCTGGAACCATAACTCTGATTCTGGAACCATAACTCTGATTTTGGAACCATAACTCTGATTCTGGAACCATAACTCTGATTCTAGTGCCATAACTCTGATTCTGGAACCATAACTCTGATTCTAGTGCCATAACTCTCATTCCGGAACCATAACTCTCATTCTGGAACCATAACTCTGATTCTGGAACCATAACTCTGATTCTGGAACCATAACTCTGATTCTGGAACCATAACTCTGATTCTGGAACCATAACTCTGATTCTGGAACCATAACTCTGATTCTGGAACCATAACTCTGATTCTGGAACCATAACTCTGATTCTGGAACCATAACTCTGATTCTGGAACCATAACTCTGATTCTGGAACCATAACTCTGATTCTGGAGCCATAGCTCTGATTCTGGAACCATAACTCTGATTCTGGAACCATAACTCTGATTCTGGAGCCATAACTCTGATTCTGGAACCATAACTCTGATTCTGGAACCATAACTCTGATTTTGGAACCATAACTCTGATTCTGGAACCATAACTCTGATTCTAGTGCCATAACTCTGATTCTGGAACCATAACTCTGATTCTAGTGCCATAACTCTCATTCCGGAACCATAACTCTCATTCTGGAACCATAACTCTGATTCTGGAACCATAACTCTGAATCTGGAACCATAACTCTGATTCTGGAACCATAACTCTGATTCTGGAACCATAACTTTCATTCTGGAACCATAACTTTGAATCTGGAATCATAACTCTGATTCTGAAACCATAACTTTGATTCTGGAACCATAACACTGATTCTGGAACCATAACTCTGATTCTGGAACCATAACTGATTCTGGAACCATAACTCTGATTCTGGAACCATAACTGATTCTGGAACCATAACTCTGATTCTGGAACCATAACTCTCTTTCTGGAGCCATAACTCTGATTCTGGAACCATAACTGATTCTGGAACCATAACTCTGATTCTGGAACCATAACTCTGATTCTGGAACTCAGAACCGTTGTCGATGATGGGGGGGGGGGTCACAGCTGATCGTGACTAGACAGTCGACAGCGTCGACAACAAGATTTTATTCTGCCGAGGAGGGGATGACTGATCCACTGATCAGTAGTTAATTAGCCAGTCCTAAACCACCATGACCGCTGGTGTGGTTACAGTTGTGTAGTGGACTAGGTGGTCGGCTACGTGTGAAAAGGGGGAAAGGATCCAGTGTAGGTAGAGAGGTGCAGTTGAAGGCTTTGAATCTTGGCAAGATCCCTACTGTCTTTATCTTAATCTTGCATGAGTCGGATGACCCGAGCCGACAGTCAAGGTTACAGTGAAGAAAAATGCAGTTACACACCGCTGGATAAATCACTCACATGATAGGCCTACGGCCTTTAAAAGAAATGGTGAGGATTAAAAAAATGACGTAACTGTGAATTTAAAGCAATGATGGTATAAACTTAAGTTTAAAACCCTAAATAAGAGTGAAGCTCTTATTAAGGCAAACCCAAAACAGAATAAATTAGACAGGAGTGGAACGAATACTTACAGATTTGATGGAAGCAGCCAGTCAAGTGATTCACCACAGGTCGGAGACGCTTACGTCACCTCCCACCGGGAGGTGACCTACGTACAAATACGTATACAAATACACGCACACACACAAATACACACACATACACACAACAGCAGCAGCAGCAACAACAACACACAAACACACACACACACACACACACACACACACACACACACACACACACACACACACACACACAAACACACACACACACACACACACACACACACACACACACACACACACTGATGAAAGAAATGCTTGTGGCCAGTAAGAGAGAATAGCGAGCAGGAAGGGTGAGTGCGTGTCTGACACACGTAACTCATAGACAGGAGAAAGACGTGAAAGGAAATGCTTGTGTGTGTGTGTGTGTGTGTGTGTGTGTGTGTGTGTGTGTGTGTGTGTGTGTGTGTGTGTGTGTGTGTGTGTGTGTGTGTGTGTGTGTGTGTGTGTGTGTGTGTGTGAGTGTGTGTGTGTGTGTGTGTGTGTGTGTGTGTGTGTGAGTGTGTGTGTGTGTGTGTGTGAGTGTGTGTGTGTGTGTGTGTGTGTGTGTGTGTGAGTGTGTGTGTGTGTGTGTGCGTGTGTGAGTGTGTGTGTGTGTGTGTGAGTGAGTGTGTGTGTGTATGTGTGTGTGTGTGTGTGTGTGTGTGTGTGTGTGTGTGTGTGTGTGTGTGTGTGTGTGTGTGTGTGTGTGTGTGTGTGTGTGTGTGTGTTTGTGTGTGTGTGTGTTGTTATTGCTGTTGCTGCTGCTGCTGTTTTGTGTGTGTGTGTGTGTGTGTGTGTGTGTGTGTGTGTGTGTCTGTGTGTGTGTGTGTGTGTGTGTGTGTGTGTGTGTATATATACACACACACATCCGTGTGTATACTCATGATATACCACAACGTAAGTATAGCAGATATCTTGAGTAGATTTACTGGCCCATGCTAGGCAGGTGCAACTCACACAGAGAAAACACTGGTCTGCATGATTTTTTTATTGACTCTATGGTATCTTTTTCGGTATATATGGAAAATGGTGATTCATTGTGTTTTTTATTCATCTCTATCACATCAGGTTGTCAAGTTATTCGGAAACGTTACTTTTCTCTTTTCGTAAAACATAAGTAAATGAGAAAGTGATATATTACCAATTAAAATGCTTACCTTATTTTGACTTAAATGTTAAATTTAATGTATTTTTCTTTAATTTCAGATTATTAATATATCTAGAGGCTGCATAAATTCACCAGATATATTTTGCTATGTCTGCGGGTAATTCTTCCCTTCAGATTCCCGGAGCAACATTACACCTTTACTGAAGCTCGGCTACTTTCCTTATTTTGGCTGCAAACTTGGAGACCACGACAAGGCATTTGCACCACACAAAGCTTGCAAGAGCTGCATCAGTAAGCTCCAAATGTGGTCAGATGGAAACCTTAAATATATGGCCTTTGGAGTACCAATGGTATGGTGGGAGCAGATGAACCAACATGATGACTGCTACTTTTGTGTGACTAAAGTAGCTGGATTCAACAAGAAGACTAAAGATCACATAATATACCCAAATATTCCTTCAACAATAAGGCCTGTTCCACACTCTGAACATATTCCTGTACCTGTGCCACCTGAGACATGGCAAATTTTATCAGAGTCTGATACCAGTGATTCTAAGGAGATAGAAGTAGACTCTGAACCACCAACAAATGACGATCTCAAACCCTTCAGCCAAGTTGTGCTCAATGACTTGGGGAGAGACCTTAACCTTCCAAAAGAAAGTGCACAGTTACTTGGCTCTAGACTGAAGGAACACAGGCTTCTAGCTCCTGGAACAACATTCGCTTGGTACCGTTATCGTGAAGCGGAATTCACTCAGTTCTTTGACAAAGAGGAACCTTTAGTTTTTTGTTCAAATATTTCTGGCCTTATTGAACACATGAGGATGTCATACAAAGCAGATGAATGAAGACTCTTCATTGATTCTTCTAAAAGTTTAAAGTCTGTACTTCCCTACAATTGCAACACAGCTGCATCTGTGCCAGTTGGTCATAGTGTCCAAATGTCAGAAACTTACTCAGATATGAAGACACTAATATCTGCACTCATGTACCAGAATCATAATTTTCTCATTTGTAGTAATTTAAAAGTTATTGCTCTCCTACTAGGTCCTCAAGGCGGATACGCCAAGTATCCCTGTTGTCTGTGTCTTTGGGATAGTAGGACATACAGCCAGCACTATGAACAAAAAGACTGGCCACCAAGAACCAGCTTCTTACCTGGAAATCACAACGTGAAAACTGTGCCACTAGTTGACTCCAAGAAAATTCTGCTGCCACCACTCCACATCAAATTAGGGCTTATGAGAAATTTTGTGAAGGTTTTGAACAAGAATGGAACTGCTTTCAAGTACCTGGAGTCAAAATTTTCTCGTATATGTGAAGGCAAGGTAAAGGCAGGAATCTTTGTTGGCCCTCAGAGTCGGGAAATATTGAAGGACAAGCATTTTGATGAAGCATTGGCAGGTGTCAAGGTGAATGTCTGGTTTTCATTCAAAAAGATTGTCCACAACTTCCTGGGAAACAGACGCTCCCCCGAATATGAAAAAAAATGATCCAAGACCTGAGTTCGAGTTTCCAACAACTTGGGTCTAGAATGAGTGTGATGATGCACTTTTTGCACTCACATCTTGACTATTTTCCCAACAATTGTGGGGACTACAGTGAGGAACAAGGAGAGCGGTTTCATCAGGATATTTGTACCATGGAAACTCGATACCAGGGCAAATGGAATGTCAGCATGATGGAGGATTACTGCTGGTCATTGAAACGTAATGGTCTCGATGCACAGCACAAGTGAAAATCAAAGCTGTCCTCCTTCCTTTGATTCAGCATATAGGCTAACCCCTAGGAGCATATTTTTTTAATAAAATCATTTGATTTGATTCATGTTGATTTGGAATTCATATGTTCTTAAAACTAACAGAATGTGCTTTTCCATAATTACTTGCTTAATTTTAATAAATTAACAATTTATTAAAAATTCACATTTTATAAATTAATAATTTATTAAAAACTCACATTTTATAAATTAATAATTTATTAAAAAATTACATTATTTATTATCATTAATCTGTATTTTATTCAAAATTCTTACTTGATAGAGCAAAATTGTTTAGATATTTATAATCAGCAGCCCAAGAATATGTAAGATCGCAGCCATGAATAAAAATAAAAATTAAAAATATTCCGAATGCAGACCAGTGTAATAGCTCTTAGCTGACGAGCTGAGGGAAGATAACAGCTCTTAGCTGACGAGCTGAGGGAAGATAACAGCTCTTAGCTGACGAGCTGAGGGAAGATAACAGCTCTTAGCTGACGAGCTGAGGGAAGATAACAGCTCTTAGCTGACGAGCTGAGGGAAGATAACAGCTCTTAGCTGACGAGCTGAGGGAAGATAACAGCTCTTAGCTGACGAGCTGAGGGAAGATAACAGCTCTTAGCTGACGAGCTGAGGGAAGATAACAGCTCTTAGCTGACGAGCTGAGGGAAGATAACAGCTCTTAGCTGACGAGCTGAGGGAAGATAACAGCTCTTAGCTGACGAGCTGAGGGAAGATAACAGCTCTTAGCTGACGAGCTGAGGGAAGATAACAGCTCTTAGCTGACGAGCTGAGGGAAGATAACAGCTCTTAGCTGACGAGCTGAGGGAAGATAACAGCTCTTAGCTGACGAGCTGAGGAAAGATAACAGCTCTTAGCTGACGAGCTGAGGGAAGATAACAACTCTTAGCTGACGAGCTGAGGGAAGATAACAGCTCTTAGCTGACGAGCTGAGGGAAGATAACAGCTCTTAGCTGACGAGCTGAGGGAAGATAACAGCTCTTAGCTGACGAGCTGAGGGAAGATAACAGCTCTTAGCTGACGAGCTGAAGGAAGATAACAGCTCTTAGCTGACGAGCTGAGGGAAGATAACAGCTCTTAGCTGACGAGCTGAGGGAAGATAACAGCTCTTAGCTGACGAGCTGAGGGAAGATAACAGCTCTTAGCTGACGAGCTGAGGGAAGATAACAGCTCTTAGCTGACGAGCTGAGGGAAGATAACAGCTCTTAGCTGACGAGCTGAGGGAAGATAACAGCTCTTAGCTGACGAGCTGAGGGAAGATAACAGCTCTTAGCTGACGAGCTGAGGAAAGATAACAGCTCTTAGCTGACGAGCTGAGGGAAGATAACAGCTCTTAGCTGACGAGCTGAGGGAAGAAAACAGCTCTTAGCTGACGAGCTGAGGGAAGATAACAGCTCTTAGCTGACGAGCTGAGGGAAGATAACAGCTCTTAGCTGACGAGCTGAGGGAAGATAACAGCTCTTAGCTGACGAGCTGAGGGAAGATAACAGCTCTTAGCTGACGAGCTGAGGGAAGATAACAGCTCTTAGCTGACGAGCTGAGGAAAGATAACAGCTCTTAGCTGACGAGCTGAGGGAAGATAACAGCTCTTAGCTGACGAGCTGAGGGAAGATAACAGCTCTTAGCTGACGAGCTGAGGGAAGATAACAGCTCTTAGCTGACGAGCTGAGGGAAGATAACAGCTCTTAGCTGACGAGCTGAGGGAAGATAACAGCTCTTAGCTGACGAGCTGAGGGAAGATAACAGCTCTTAGCTGACGAGCTGAGGGAAGATAACAGCTCTTAGCTGACGAGCTGAGGGAAGATAACAGCTCTTAGCTGACGAGCTGAGGGAAGATAACAGCTCTTAGCTGACGAGCTGAGGAAAGATAACAGCTCTTAGCTGACGAGCTGAGGGAAGATAACAGCTCTTAGCTGACGAGCTGAGGGAAGATAACAGCTCTTAGCTGACGAGCTGAGGGAAGATAACAGCTCTTAGCTGACGAGCTGAGGGAAGATAACAGCTCTTAGCTGACGAGCTGAGGGAAGATAACAGCTCTTAGCTGATGAGCTGAGGGAAGATAACAGCTCTTAGCTGACGAGCTGAGGGAAGATAACAGCTCTTAGCTGACGAGCTGAGGGAAGATAACAGCTCTTAGCTGACGAGCTGAGGGAAGATAACAGCTCTTAGCTGACGAGCTGAGGGAAGATAACAGCTCTTAGCTTGCAAAGCGAGAGCTGCAGCAAGTTAGCGGCTGTTAACTTGTAAAATACAACTAATAATTTTCTCCCTAACTGCAGTAGAATCATAAGTTGAATTATGCAACAAAATATACGAGAGACAGCGAGAGAGAGAGAGAGAGAGAGAGAGAGAGAGAGAGAGAGAGAGAGAGAGAGAAAGTAGGAAGAGAGAGTTTGAATCGAGAGCAAGAAATGGAGAGGTTGAAGGAAAAGAAAGAAAGAGAGAGAGAGAGAGAGAGAGAGAGAGAGAGAGAGAGAGAGAGAGAGAGAGAGAGAGAGAGAGAGAGAGAGAGAGAGAAAGAAAGTAGGAAGAGAGAGCTTGAATCGAGAGCAAGAAATGGAGAGGTTGAAGGAAAAGAAAGAGAGAGAGAGAGAGAGAGAGAGAGAGGTTGCGAGAGAAACGCCAAGCTTGCTCACCCTGAGTTATTTCTAACTTTAAACTTAATAGAAGAAGCTGGAAAAAAAGTTTGAGAGTCACCAAGCCTTCATGACTTACAAATTAAGTTTGCTACCCTTCAACTTTACCTGAAGTGTTTGGCTGGGGTGGAGACGCGGGGGTCCTCGCCCCCTGGAACGCGAACTGTCGCGGCCGTCAATAGGTAAGAATCGCGATGAACGATTGCTGGTCGTTCCTTGAGTGACGCGATATTTAGGTGGCGAACTGGCGGATGTTCCGGGGGGTTAACGCCCCCCCGCGGGCAGGTGGATCAGGGCCTGATCATCAAGGCTGTTAAGAGCATGAGAATGAAGGAACACTGCAGAAGGCCTACTGGCCCATGCAAGGTAGGTCTTTCTTAATCCCACTAACAAAAATATTTGCCCAAATCATTACCTGTGACATATTTCTAGTTTCTGTCTCCATGTGAGTTATTATTGAACATGTTCTTATGAAGCAATGAGAACATTTTATGTTCTTATGAACGAACGAGGACATCTTATGTACTTATAGGCCAACGAGGACATCTTTTGTTCTTATGGACCAACGAGGACATCTTTTGTTCTTATGGACCAACGAGGACATCTTTTGTTCTTATGGACCAACGAGGACATCTTTTGTTCTTATGGACCAACGAGGACATCTTTTGTTCTTATGGACCAACGAGGACATCTTTTGTTCTTATGGACCAACGAGGACATCTTTTGTTCTTATGGACCAACGAGGACATCTTTTGTTCTTATGGACCAACGAGGACATCTTATGTACTTATAGGCCAACGAGGACATCTTATGTACTTATGGACCAACGAGGACATCTTTTGTTCTTATGGACCAACGAGGACATCTTTTGTTCTTATGGACCAACGAGGACATCTTATGTACTTATAGGCCAACGAGGACATCTTATGTACTTATGGGCCAACGAGGACATCTTATGTACTTATGGACCAACGAGGACATCTTATGTACTTATAGGCCAACGAGGACATCTTATGTACTTATGGACCAACGAGGACATCTTTTGTTCTTATGGACCAACGAGGACATCTTATGTACTTATAGGCCAACGAGGACATCTTATGTACTTATAGGCCAACGAGGACATCTTATGTACTTATGGACCAACGAGGACATCTTATGTACTTATGGACCAACGAGGACATCTTTTGTTCTTATGGACCAACGAGGACATCTTATGTACTTATGGACCAACGAGGACATCTTATGTACTTATGGACCAACGAGGACATCTTTTGTTCTTATGGACCAACGAGGACATCTTATGTACTTATAGGCCAACGAGGACATCTTATGTACTTATAGGCCAACGAGGACATCTTATGTACTTATGGACCAACGAGGACATCTTATGTACTTATGGACCAACGAGGACATCTTATGTACTTATGGACCAACGAGGACATCTTTTGTTCTTATGGACCAACGAGGACATCTTATGTACTTATAGGCCAACGAGGACATCTTATGTACTTATAGGCCAACGAGGACATCTTATGTACTTATGGACCAACGAGGACATCTTATGTACTTATGGACCAACGAGGACATCTTATGTACTTATGGACCAACGAGGACATCTTTTGTTCTTATGGACCAACGAGGACATCTTATGTACTTATAGGCCAACGAGGACATCTTATGTACTTATAGGCCAACGAGGACATCTTATGTACTTATGGACCAACGAGGACATCTTATGTACTTATGGACCAACGAGGACATCTTATGTACTTATGGACCAACGAGGACATCTTTTGTTCTTATGGACCAACGAGGACATCTTATGTACTTATAGGCCAACGAGGACATCTTATGTACTTATAGGCCAACGAGGACATCTTATGTACTTATGGACCAACGAGGACATCTTATGTACTTATGGACCAACGAGGACATCTTTTGTTCTTATGGACCAACGAGGACATCTTATGTACTTATGGACCAACGAGGACATCTTATGTACTTATGGACCAACGAGGACATCTTTTGTTCTTATGGACCAACGAGGACATCTTATGTACTTATGGACCAACGAGGACATCTTATGTACTTATGGACCAACGAGGACATCTTATGTACTTATGGACCAACGAGGACATCTTTTGTTCTTATGGACCAACGAGGACATCTTATGTACTTATGGACCAACGAGGACATCTTATGTACTTATGGACCAACGAGGACATCTTATGTACTTATGGACCAACGAGGACATCTTTTGTTCTTATGGACCAACGAGGACATCTTTTGTTCTTATGGACCAACGAGGACATCTTATGTACTTATGAACCAACGAGGACATCTTATGTACTTATGGACCAACGAGGACATCTTATGTACTTATGGACCAACGAGGACATCTTTTGTTCTTATGGGCCAACGAGGACATCTTATGTACTTATAGGCCAACGAGGACATCTTACGTACTTATAGGCCAACGAGGACATCTTATGTACTTATGGGCCAACGAGGACATCTTATGTACTTATGGACCAACGAGGACATCTTATGTACTTATAGGCCAACGAGGACATCTTATGTACTTATGAACCAACGAGGACATCTTATGTACTTATAGGCCAACGAGGACATCTTATGTACTTATGAACCAACGAGGACATCTTATGTACTTATAGGCCAACGAGGACATCTTATGTACTTATGGGCCAACGAGGACATCTTATGTACTTATAGGCCAACGAGGACATCTTATGTACTTATGGGCCAACGAGGACATCTTATGTACTTATGGACCAACGAGGACATCTTATGTACTTATGGGCCAACGAGGACATCTTATGTACTTATGGGCCAACGAGGACATCTTATGTACTTATGAACCAACGAGGACATCTTATGTACTTATAGGCCAACGAGGACATCTTATGTACTTATGGACCAACGAGGACATCTTATGTACTTATAGGCCAACGAGGACATCTTATGTACTTATGAACCAACGAGGACATCTTTTGTTCTTATGGACCAACGAGGACATCTTTTGTTCTTATGGACCAACGAGGACATCTTTTGTTCTTATGGACCAACGAGGACATCTTTTGTTCTTATGGACCAACGAGGACATCTTTTGTTCTTATGGACCAACGAGGACATCTTATGTACTTATGGACCAACGAGGACATCTTATGTACTTATAGGCCAACGAGGACATCTTATGTACTTATGGACCAACGAGGACATCTTTTGTTCTTATGGACCAACGAGGACATCTTATGTACTTATGGACCAACGAGGACATCTTATGTACTTATGGGCCAACGAGGACATCTTATGTACTTATGGACCAACGAGGACATCTTTTGTTCTTATGGACCAACGAGGACATCTTATGTACTTATGGACCAACGAGGACATCTTTTGTTCTTATGGACCAACGAGGACATCTTATGTACTTATGGACCAACGAGGACATCTTATGTACTTATAGGCCAACGAGGACATCTTATGTACTTATGAACCAACGAGGACATCTTATGTACTTATATGCCAACGAGGACATCTTATGTACTTATGGGCCAACGAGGACATCTTATGTACTTATAGGCCAACGAGGACATCTTATGTACTTATGGGCCAACGAGGACATCTTATGTACTTATGGACCAACGAGGACATCTTATGTACTTATGGGCCAACGAGGACATCTTATGTACTTATGAACCAACGAGGACATCTTATGTACTTATAGGCCAACGAGGACATCTTATGTACTTATAGGCCAACGAGGACATCTTATGTACTTATGGACCAACGAGGACATCTTATGTACTTATAGGCCAACGAGGACATCTTATGTACTTATGGGCCAACGAGGACATCTTATGTACTTATGGGCCAACGAGGACATCTTATGTACTTATGAACCAACGAGGACATCTTATGTACTTATGAACCAACGAGGACATCTTATGTACTTATAGGCCAACGAGGACATCTTATGTACTTATGGGCCAACGAGGACATCTTATGTACTTATGGACCAACGAGGACATCTTATGTACTTATAGGCCAACGAGGACATCTTTTGTTCTTATGGACCAACGAGGACATCTTATGTACTTATGGACCAACGAGGACATCTTTTGTTCTTATGGACCAACGAGGACATCTTATGTACTTATGGACCAACGAGGACATCTTTTGTTCTTATGGACCAACGAGGACATCTTTTGTTCTTATGGACCAACGAGGACATCTTATGTACTTATGGACCAACGAGGACATCTTTTGTTCTTATGGACCAACGAGGACATCTTATGTACTTATGGACCAACGAGGACATCTTTTGTTCTTATGGGCCAACGAGGACATCTTTTGTTCTTATGGACCAACGAGGACATCTTATGTACTTATGGACCAACGAGGACATCTTATGTACTTATAGGCCAACGAGGACATCTTATGTACTTATGGACCAACGAGGACATCTTTTGTTCTTATGGACCAACGAGGACATCTTATGTACTTATGGACCAACGAGGACATCTTATGTACTTATGGGCCAACGAGGACATCTTATGTACTTATGGACCAACGAGGACATCTTTTGTTCTTATGGACCAACGAGGACATCTTATGTACTTATGGACCAACGAGGACATCTTATGTACTTATGGGCCAACGAGGACATCTTATGTACTTATGGGCCAACGAGGACATCTTATGTACTTATGGGCCAACGAGGACATCTTATGTACTTATGGACCAACGAGGACATCTTATGTACTTATGGGCCAACGAGGACATCTTATGTACTTATGGGCCAACGAGGACATCTTATGTACTTATGAACCAACGAGGACATCTTATGTACTTATAGGCCAACGAGGACATCTTATGTACTTATGGACCAACGAGGACATCTTATGTACTTATGGGCCAACGAGGACATCTTATGTACTTATGGGCCAACGAGGACATCTTATGTACTTATGGACCAACGAGGACATCTTATGTACTTATGGGCCAACGAGGACATCTTATGTACTTATAGGCCAACGAGGACATCTTATGTACTTATGGGCCAACGAGGACATCTTATGTACTTATAGACCAATGAGGACTTGGACGCAGGCCTCTTAGAAAGCGATTTGCCCCAAGTCGTTTTGTGAAGAGTTTTTTTTTCAGGTGGTAAGTGGAGTGAATGTGTGTGCAAAGTGGAGACGATAACATCTGGAAAAGAGAAAGTTATATGCTGTCATAATAGAGGCAGGAAGGAAAATGGAAAAAAAAAACTGGAAAGGTATTTTATTTTCGTTTTTTTGCCCTCGTTTCTTATTTCTCTAGCTCAAGAATATTCGAAAAAAGAATCGTCGTCCAGAAGAATGTTGAGATAAACCTCAATAGCCAGGCAGGATGGAATATTTCCACACACACAAACACACACTGTTTTTACTAACATTCCTTCTGTGTTATCTTTCTTCCTGTGTTGACTAACATTCCTTCTGCGTTATCCCTCTTCCTGTATTTACTAACATGTTATGTGTGTTATCCTCTCTCTCCTCTGACTTCCAGCAGTCAACATTTCACGTCGGCAAAGTCCTATATCGACCTTATTATGCATTGGGCTTGATGCCCTTTCTGACCTTATCTGCATGACTCCAAACCCACGGTATTTAATCAGAGATATGTTATATTGTTGAGAGAGAGAGAGAGAGAGAGAGAGAGAGAGAGAGAGAGAGAGAGAGAGAGAGAGAGAGAGAGAGAGATTCAGTTTATCCTCACCAGAAGATTAGTTTAGTGATCAACAGCTTTGTTATGTAATGCTCTGGCCTTTAATTAACTCTAAGAGGTTAGAGATCTGGATTATACTTGTCATTAACGTGAGTATACCCAACAAGGTGTGTGTATCCCGCAGCGTATACACATTAAGAGCCATCTTAGCGCATTTCTGGGGGATGACAGTGCCCTGGGATGGACGTCTTAGTGACCCTGTCGTAGCTGAAAGATCTGGGAGAGAACAAGATGGGTCTCTATTCTCCTACTATCCAGGTCCACAATGATCTAGACCGTGGAGCTGGACGACTGTCAAGGCTGAGGGACTGACCACCTCGAGACCACTTCTTCAGAACTGATGAGCTTATTACCTCCTCTTCATCTCTCCACTGCTTCTAGTTTCTCCAGTTCGAGTCACCTCTCTATTCGAGTGAAGAAGGTTACTGTTTAGGCGAAACGTTTCGTAAATAAAAGTGCCAAAATACTGCACGTGTGTCTTACACATCCCGTAGCTCGATTGGTAGCGCACTCAGATCACACATTGAGGTCCGTGGTTCGATCTCCGGTACGAGTGGAAACAATAAGATGCATTTCCATAAGACACCTGCTGTCCCTGTTCATCTATCAGTTAAATAGGTACCTGGGTGATAGTGGACTGGTGTGGGTCGCATCCTGGGACAAAACTGACCTAATTTGCCCGAAATGCTCAGCATAACAAGCGGTTTTCTATATATAGTAATATGTCATTGATGTCAGCTATGGTCTGTATAAGTTGCATCATGTAACTGTAGAAATAAAGATTATTATTATTATTATTATTATTATTATTATTATTATTATTATTATTATTATTATTATTATTATTATTATTATTATTATTATTATTATTATTATTATTATTATTATTATTATTATTATTATTATTATTATTATTATTATTATTATTATTATTATTACTACTATTATTATTATTATTATTATCATTATTATTATTATTATTATTATTATTATTATTATTATTATTATTATTATTATTATTATTATTATTATTATCTTTATTAGCATTATTATTATATTGTTCATTATATATTATTTATCGGTTTTTTTATCTTGCAAAAAAAAAAAAGATTATTTTATAACATAATATCACAAGTAAATCTTTGAAAACAATTTTTCTTGAATCAAGACAAACTGAAGACAGTATAAGACAGTCGGTACAATTCAGCAGCTTGTTTGTGTCGTTATAAGGAGACGGAGAATCGAGTCTGCACCAGTCCTTGAACTTAATAACCCACTCGAGTTTAGCCCTTCACGACGCTGATAAATGAAAAAAAAAATTAACACTCACCTTGACAACACTAG
>NC_091364.1:7101465-7148965 GCF_038502225.1 Cherax quadricarinatus | reverse complement strand
GGCCAGCATTTTCATGTGATCAACTGACTTTATCTCGTTGACATCATTATGCTGTACGAATGTGTTCCATACTCGAGTCATCCTGGGTATATATGATCTCAGATGGAGTGATGTTCTGGAGAAGGGTACAACCAGAGTGAAGTTGCTGCTTTCTGCCCGTCTTGTGGCATAAAAGCTTGTTTCACGCTGTCCTCGAAGTGGATCCAAGTGTGGTACTTTGACAATATTGGCCTTGTACATAACAGTAAGGCCACCCACATCCCTCCTAAGTTGAAGGCTCTGCTGAAATAACAGATCTATCCAGGATGGGTCCAGGCGAGAGATGAGACGTCTTGCTCTGTTCTCTACTCTGTCAAACAGTCGCAGATGAGAGGGAGGGCAGGCAAACCAAGAAAGTGGAGCATACTCAAGGTGCGAGCGTACTTGTGCCTCGTACAGGATCTTGCAACCCCTACTGTCAAGCAGATGCGAGATACGGCGAAGTGCTGTAAGCTTCCTGGCTGCCTTGTTTGCAAGATTTACAACATGGCTCTTCATGGTTAGTTTGGAGTCAAATTTCACTCCAAGGATATCAACTTCTTCTCCAGGTGCCAACATCCTCCCATTCATCCTTACTACTGCACCAGCATTACCATCATGGTGCCTAGAGACGATCATCATTTGCGTTTTCTCAGGTGCAAATGTTACTTGCCATCTATTTCCCCAAGCTGATATAGCTCTCAGCTGGTGATTGATGTAGCTTAGAGCAGCTGGCATTTCTTCTCTTGGATAAGTGAATGTCAGTGTGCAGTCGTCTGCATGTGCGTGTGATTCTGGGATGAGATGAAGAAGGTCATTGAAGTAGACATTCCATAACAATGGTCCCAGCACGCGTCCTTGTGGAACACTTGCTCTCTCTCTCTCTCTCTCTCTCTCTCTCTCTCTCTCTCTCTCTCTCTCTCTCTCTCTCTCTCTCTCTCTCTCTCTCTACACAGGGTTTGACAAGGTTAAGGATCCCTAGCTTTATTGACAGCTATTTACAGGTTAAGGATTCCTAACTTTATTGGTAAGCTAAGAGCTGTTACCTACATCAGCTCATTTGAAAGCATTTTTATTGTTATGAGACATACAAGTAGGGAACAGGATGAAGTTGGAGCCATCTGTGGGCAAGCATTTTCATTTGTTCAACTGACGTTATCTCGTTGACATCATTATGCTGTACGAATGTGTTCCATACTCGAGTCATCCTGGGTATGTATGATCTCAGATGGAGTGATGTTCTGGAGAAGGGTACAGCCAGAGTGAAGTTGCTGCTTTCTGCCCGTCTTGTGGCATAAAAGCTTGTTTCGCGCTGTCCTCGAAGTGGATCTCTCTCCCTCTCTCTCTCTCTCTCTCTCTCTCTCTCTCTCTCTCTCTCTCTCTCTCTCTCTCTCTCTCTCTCTCTCTCTCTCTCTCTCTCTCTCTCTCTCTCTCTCTCTCTCTCTCTCTCTCTCTCTCTCTCTCTCTCTCTCTCTCTCTCTCTCTCTCTCTCTCTCTCTCTCTCTCTCTCTCTCTCTCTCTCTCTCTCTCTCTCTCTCTCTCTCTCTCTCTCTCTCTCTCTCTCTCTCTCTCTCTCTCTCTCTCTCTCTCTCTCTCTCTGTATATATATATGTATATATATATATATATATATATATATATATATATATATATATATATATATATATATATATATATACATATATATATAAGAGACGCTGCTTAATAAGACCAGCAGGTAAAGTCTGGATAAAACGTGAAGTAATTTTATGCTACTGACAAACTTATATGACAAGATGAAAGTGATGCAAGGATGAACATGTGAACATGACGATGAACATGTGAGCATGAGGATGAACATGACTGGGAGCATGAGGATGAATATGACTGTGAAAATGAGGATGAACATGACTGGGAACATGAGGACGAACATGACTGAACATGAGGATGAGCATGACTGGGAACATGAGGACGAACATGACTGAACATGAGGATGAGCATGACTGGGAACATGAGGACGAACATGACTGAACATGAGGATGAGCATGACTGGGAACATGAGGATGAACATGACTGAACATGAGGATGAACATGAGGATGAAAATGACTGGGATCATGAGGACGAACATGACTGAACATGAGGATGAACATGACTGAACATGAGGATAAACATGACAATGAACAAGTTTTCACTCAGGAGGATGACAAAGCTGATCCCATGTTAGTTAGTTAGTTAAAGATTAGCCGGTATTCTCCCGGCCCGGGCCTTGTCCAAGTGGTGGCCCGGCCTTGTCCAAGTGGTGGCCCGGGCCTTGTCCAAGTGGTGGCCCGGGCCTTGTCCAAGTGGTGGCCCGGCCTTGGCTCCCTCTTTAGGGAGTGTCTGAGACCTAAGTCTCCCATGGGAGGAGGCACAAGTACCTCCTCATCTTTGGGCCCAACTGTCCCCAGGCCTAGCCACAAGATAGGCCTCTCTGGTCTGCCATCCCCGCCCCAAGGGGGCTAATGGGAATGACAGTCTTATGAGCTAAAGGCTCGGGCTCAGGCACCTACCCTACCCTAGAAGGGTTAGGCATGGTGTCGATCCTGATCCCAGGTATCAGAAATCTTCCCCATGAGGATAGACTGAGGACCCTGAATCTGCACTCTCTAGAAAGGCGTAGAATTAGGGGGGATATGATTAAGGTGTATAAATGGAAGACAGGAATAAATAAAGGGGATGTAAATAGCGTGCTGAAAATATCCAGCCAAGACAGGACTCGCAGCAGTGGTTTTAAGTTGGAAAAATTCAGATTCAGGAAGGATATTGGAAAACACTGGTTTGGTAATAGAGTTGTGGATAAGTCGAACAAACTCCCGAGTACAGTTATTCAGGCTGAAACGTTGTGTAGTTTTAGAAATAAGTTAGATGGGTCTATGAAAGATGAGGTGAATCATAGAATTGATGAGGGGAAAAGGGTGAGTGGTGCACTTAGGAGTCTGTGGAGACAAAGAACTTTGTCCTTGGAGGCAAAGAGGGGAATGTATGAGAGTATAGTTTTACCAACACTCTTATATGGGTGTGAAGCATGGGTGATGAATGTTGCAGCGAGGAGAAGGCTGGAGGCAGTGGAGATGTCATGTCTGAGGGCAATGTGTGGTGTGAATATAATGCAGAGAATTCGTAGTTTGGAAGTTAGGAGGAGGTGCGGGATTACCAAAACTGTTGTCCAGAGGGCTGAGGAAGGGTTGTTGAGGTGGTTCGGACATGTAGAGAGAATGGAGCGAAACAGAGTGACTTCAAGAGTGTATCAGTCTGTAGTGGAAGGAAGGCGGGGTAGAGTCGGCCTAGAAGGTTGGAGGGAGGGGGTAAAGGAGGTTTTGTGTGTGAGGGGCTTGGACTTCCAGCAGGCATGCGTGAGCGTGTTAGATAGGAGTGAATGGAGACAAATGGTTTTTAATACTTGACGTGCTGTTGGAGTGTGAGCAAAAGTAACATTTATGAAGGGGTTCAGGGAAACCGGCAGGCCGGACTTGAGTCCTGGAGATGGGAAGTACAGTGCCTGCACTCTGAAGGAGGGGTGTTAATGTTGCAGTTTAAAAACTGTAGTGTAAAGCACCCTTCTGGCAAGACAGTGATGGAGTGAATGATGGTGAAAGTTTTTCTTTTTCGGGCCACCCTGCCTTGGTGGGAATCGGCCAGTGTGATAATAATAAAAAAAATGTACATGAGTGGGTGTGGGTGGGTGTGAGTTGAACCTGACTAGTTTGTGCTACTAGGTCTGATACCGTTCTTCTTCCTTAAGTGAATGTGACCTGACCTGACTAGGTTAGGTAGGAGAATTGGACCTGTCTCGCATGGGCCAGTAGGCCTGCTGCAGTGCTCCTTCTTTCTTATGGCCTTATGAAAATATAATAAAATGATAATAATAATAATAATAATAATAATAATAATAATAATAATAATAATAATAATAATAATAATAATAATAATAATAATAATCCCACCTAAGGAAATGGGTTATAGAGGAAATGTGCGTGTCCTATTAAGTAATGTCATGCATGTCCACATGCCAATTAGAATAGCATGACAGGCAATGGAGAGAGAGAGAGAGAGAGAGAGAGAGAGAGAGAGAGAGAGAGACTGAGAGACACAGAGGGGGGGGGGAGAGAAAGGGGTAACCTTATATGAGAAATTACTACAATTACCTCCAAAAATATGGGCAATTTGTACCCAAAAATAAATGTAATCGCTGACAGTTATATTATTCTATTTGTGTGTAAAAGCACAGCAAAGAAAGTAATTATCTCTGTTCCCTTTGTTGCGTATTCTGTTGTTTGTTATCGCCTTCTCTCCCTCCCTCCCTCTCTCCCTTCCTTCCTTCCTTTCTCCCTTCTCTTCCTTGACCCTTATCCCCCTTATCATTCTTTATTGCTCTCTATTGTTCTGCCCCCTCCGTCTCTCTTTCTCTCCCTTTTTTTTCCTTCTCTTCCTTCCCCCTTTTCCTTCTTTATTACCCCCTATTCTTCTACGCACTCTTCTCGCTTTTTACTGCCTTCTTCCTTTCTCTTCATCTCTCCCTTTTCCTTCTCCTCTTGGCCGTCTCTCCCTCGCATTCTCTCTCTCTCTTCCCTCCCTCTGTCCTTGCTTTCTCTCTCCTTTTTAATTTATAATCTTCCTCTCCTGTTTCCCTCAACTCTCTCTCTCTCTCTCTCTTTCTCACTCTTTCTTTCTCGTACAGATGGTATACCTTTATATATATATATATATATATATATATATATATATATATATATATATATATATATATATATATATATATATATATATATATATATATATATATATATATATATATATATATATATATATATATATATATATATATATATATATATATATATATATATATATATATATATATATATATGTCAGATAGTAAGGCAGAACTTGATAACACTATCTACGAAGACGGTGTTTCTACACTGGCTTCCTGGCGCAGTTTGGGTGTAATTCCTACCTTGTTTACTGCAAATTATTTAACGATTTATTTAGCGATCAGTGTAGATGATAAACAGTTTTTTCTCACTGGCGTTTTCCTGGGAGCAGTTTTTGGCGTTTTGTTCACGTGCATTATAAAGCGAATTTTGTGTCAGCAATTTGGCGATTTTTTTATTATCTTATATTATATTATATTATATTATATTATATTATATTATATTATATTATATTATATTATATTTGTATATTTTTTTATTGTTAGTTTGGGAATATTTGTTATTAATTAGGATTTTTGCTAATTAGGGATTTTTGTTATTAATTAGGGAATTTTATTACCTAGGGATTTTTTATTAAATGGGGACTTTTATTAATTAGTGATGTTTTTATTAACTAGGGATTTTTTATTAATTAGGAACTGTTTGTTAATTAGGGACTTTTATTATTTTAAAATTAAATATTTTTTATTACTTAGAGAATTTGTATTAATTTGGGACTTTTTATTAATTAGTTATTTTTATTAACTTGTTTTTGTATTAATTACGTATTTTTTAATTAGGGACTTTTTATTAATTATGGATTTTAATTAATTAGATATTTTTTAATTAGGTAATTTTTGTTATTAATTAAGGATTTTTATTAATTAGGTAAGTTTAGTTATTAATTAGTAAATGTTTATTAATCAGGGAATTTTTGTAATTAATTAGGGAAGTTTTGTTATTAATTAAGGAATATTTATTAATTAAGAGATTTTTATCATTAATTAGGAAATTTTTATCATTAATTAGGAAATTTTTTATCATTAATTAGGAAATTTTTATTATTAGTGAATGTTTGTTATAAATTAGTTTTTTTTTATAAATTAACAATTTTCTATTATTTGTTAGGAAATTTTTTGTAATCAAATAAGGATCTATTTTATTAATTAGGGAATTTTCATTTACGGAATTTTTGTTAAAAATTAGGGAAAAAGAGGAATTTTTTCATTAATTATGGAATTTTTTGTCATTAAATAAGCATTAGTCTCTTTGCTTGAAGGAATAAGAGAGAAGAGAAAGTGGAGAAGAGAGAGGAAATAAAATAGGTAGAGAAGGAGACTGGTAAACAAGACTCACAACAGAAAATGGCCTTCTCTGTGGAAAGAGGCGAATGTAGTCCCTGTTCACAAAAAGAAGAGCAGAGCAGAAATCAGCAACTACAGACCAGTGTCACTCCTGTCAATCACTGGTAAGATCCTTGAGACAATAATCTCAAGACAAATGACAGATTTTTTTGACTACCACTCACTACTTTGTGATCGTCAATATGGCTTCAGGAAAGGTTACTCTGCTGCTGATCTGTTGTTAAACCTCTCCACTAAGTGGCACCAGTCACTGGATGAATCCAAAGTCAGCTGTGTGGTAGCACTGGACATTGCTGGCGCTTTCGACCGGTTGTGGCACCAGGGCCTCTTAGCAAAACTTCAAGCACTGGAAATTGCAGGTTCTACGCTATGTCTCCTCAGTAATTACCTTCATGGTAGATCTCTAAGTGTAGTTCTCAATGGAACGGAATCAGCAAGACATCCTATTGGGGCAAGTGTTCCACAAGGAAGCGTCCTGGGTCCATTGTTATGGAATGTCTACTTCAACGACCTTCTTCATCTCATCCCAGAATCACATGCATATGCAGACGACTGTACACTGACATTCACTTATCCAAGAGAAGAAATGCCAGCTGCTCTAAGCTACATCAATCACCAGCTGAGAGCTATATCAGCTTGGGGAAATAGATGGCAAGTAACATTTGCACCTGAGAAAACGCAAATGATGATCGTCTCTAAGCACCATGATGGTAATGCTGGTGCAGTAGTAAGGATGAGTGGGAGGATGTTGGCACCTGGAGAAGAAGTAGATATCCTTGGGGTGAAATTTGACTCCAAACTAACCATGAAGAACCATGTTGTAAATCTTGCAAACAAGGCAGCCAGGAAGCTTACAGCACTTTGCCGTATCTCGCATCAGCTTGACAGTAGGGGATGCAAGATTCTGTACGAGGCACAGGTACGCTCACACCTTGAGTATGCTCCACTTTCCTGGTTTGCCTGCCCCCCCTCTCATCTGCGACTGCTTGACAGAGTAGAGAACAGAGCAAGACGTCTCATCTCTCGCCTGGACCCATCCTGGATAGATCTGTCATTTCAGCAGAGTCTTCAACTTAGGAGGGTTGTGGGTGGCCTTACTGTTATGTACAAGGCCAACATTGTCAAAGTACCACACTTGGGTCCACTTCGAGGACAGCGTGAAACAAGCTTTTATGCCACAAGACGGGCAGAAAGCAGCAACTTCACTCTGGCTGTTCCCTTCTCCAGAACATCACTCCATCTGTGATCCTATATACTCAGGATGACTCGAGTATGGAACACATTCGTACAGCATAATGATGTCAACGAGATAAAGTCAGTTGATCAAATGAAAATGCTGGCCCACAGATGGCTCCAACTTCATCCTGTTCCCTACTTGTATGTCTCATAACAATAAAAATGCTTTCAAATGAGCTGATATAGGTAACAGCTCTTAGCTTGTCAATAAAGTTAGGAATTCTTAACCTGTAAATAGCTTGTCAATAAAGCTAGGGATCCTTAACCGTGTCAAACCCTGTGTAAAAAAAAAAAAAATAAGACCCGGGTTCAATTCCCGGGTGAGGTAAGGCGTATGGACAAGCTGTATCCCTCCACCTGCAGATTTATATACATTATATACATTAGCTGTATTTCTCACCAGATTTCCATCCACTAGTTGTATTTCTCACCACATTTATATACATTAGCATTATTCCCCTTCAGCAGATTTATATACACTAGTATCCCTCTTCCAACAGATTTATATACACTAGCATTAATCCCCCATCAGATTTACATAAATATGTTAGTCATATTTTTTTAACAAATTAAAATTTGACGTGAATCCCAATATGTAATATATTATCCTCATATATTAATTCAGGCACTCGAAAAAATATATATAATTGACCTTTATGGCACATTCCATGCCATATATATATATATATATATATATATATATATATATATATATATATATATATATATATATATATATATATATATATATATAATTGTAATTAATGTGTATGATGGTGGGAATGTGGAGAGAAAGAGAAGAAAGTGTGAAAATGAGGAGGAAGAGGAGGAGGTGGATGGAGGAAAAGATAAAGGAGGAGGAGAAGGTGGAGGGAAGAATACTAATGAGAAATATGAGGCAGGAAATCCTCTCCAGAGAAGCTTAGCAATACAGTTGTAAATTATTTACCACACAGAGCTTCAGCCGACTTCAAGATAATTGTAAATTATACCAGAAGGGTAGAAATGTAAACTGAGACACACACACACACACACACACACACACACACACACACACACACACACACACACACACACACACACAAGACACATCCATACTCTAGTAATAAACTCGCCTTATTTACATTGGAAAACACATTCTCTTTTATTGACTTTTAACCAGAGACATTAACATGCAAACTAGTTTAGACACCAAACAAGAGAACACAGCAAACAAACTTGACATCTCTGCCACACACATGTCATATAAATTTGCAATATATATGCGGAAAACAAAAGAGGGTAGCGTCAGCGTGGCAGAAATGTGTTTACATGTGGCCAAGAGTGTATTATGTGTCGGTCGTAGTGGGTATAGTGGGTATTGTGCCCAGTATTAGGTAAAAATGTATATAAGTTCGTTTTTTTTTTTAAATCTCAGAGTTCAGAATTTGATGAAAATGATAAATGGAGGTTGAGAATCTTGTTAGAATGAATTATTTTGATTTTGGGTGATGTTTAGGGTCGATTTTTGGTCTCGCTGGTTCACGTCTCTGGTTTACCTCGCTGGTTCATCTCTCTGGTTCACCTTTCTGGTTCACCTCGCTGGTTCACCTCGCTGGTTCACCTTTCTGGCTCACCTCGCTGGCTCACCTCGCTGGTTCACCTTTCTGGTTCACCTCGCTGGTTCACTTAGCTGGTTCACCTTTCTGGTTCACCTCGCTGGTTCACCTTTCTGGTTCACCTCACTGGTTCACCTCGCTGGTTCACCTCTCTGGTTCACCTCCCTGGTTCACCTCGCTGGTTCACCTCTCTGGTTCACCTCGCTGGTTCAGTTGATGTTAGACATCACTTTGTTCTGTTATTGTTGTTGTTGATGTTGGTTACGTTATTTGCTGTTGGTACTGTTGATGTTGTTGTTGTTATTTTTTTATTGTTGCTGTATTTCTGTCTTGGTCTCCTACAGTTTAGCGGTTGACTGTTCAATGTTATTGTTACTATTGTGGGGTCACCCCCTAATATGTGCTCACCTAATTGTGGCTGCAGTGGTCGAGTCACAGCTCCTGGCCCCGCTTCTTCACTCGTCGCTAATAGGTCCATTTTCTTCCTTCTCCATGAGCTTTATCATACCTCTTCTTAAAGCTATGTATGGATGCTGCCTCCACTACCTCACTCTCCAGATTGATCCACTTCCTGACAACTCTATGGCTGAAGAAATACTTCCTAACATATCACTGACTAATCTGAGTTTTCAGCTTCAAGTTGTGACCCTTTGTTGCTATGTCACATATTTAAAACATTCTACCCCTATCAACCCTGTCAGTCACCCTCAGAATTTTATATAAATATTGTGTGTATGTGTGTGTGAGTGTGTGTGTGTACTCACCTAGTTGTACTCACCTAGTTGAGGTTGCAGGGGTTGAGTCGAAGCTCCTGGCCCCGCCTCTTCACTGGTCGCTACTAGGTCACTCTCCTTGAACCGTGAGCTTTATCATACCTCTGCTTAAAGCTATGTATGAATTCTGCCTCCACTACATCGCTTCCCAAACTATTCCACTTCCTGACTACTCTGTGGCTGAAGAAATACTTCCTAACATCCCTGTGATTCATCTGTGTCTTCAACTTCCAATTGTGTCCCCTTGTTACTGTGTCCAATCTCTGGAACATCCTGTCTTTTTTCCACCTTTTTCAATTCCTCTCAGTATTTTGTATGTCTTTATCATGTCCCTCTATCTCTTCTGTCCTCCAGTGTCGTCAGGTTGATTTCCCTTAATTAACCTCTCCTCGTAGGACATACCTCTTAGCTCTGGGACTAGTCTTGTTGCAAACCTTTGCACTTTCTCTAGCTTCTTCACGTGCTTGGCTAGGTGTGGGTTCCAAACTGGTGCCGCATACTTCAATATGGGCCTAACGTACACGGTGTACAGGGTCCTGAACGATTCCTTATTAAGATGTCGGAATGCTGTTCTGAGGTTTGCTAGGCGCCCATATGCTGCAGCAATTATTTGGTTGATGTGCGCTTCAGGAGATGTGCCTGGTGTTATACTCACCCCAAGATCTTTTTCCTTGAGCGAGGTTTGTAGTCTCTGACCCCCTAGCCTGTACTCCGTCTGCGGTCTTCTTTGCCTTTCCCCAATCTTCATGACTTTGCACTGGGTGGGGTTGAACTCCAGGAGCCAATTGCTGGACCAGGTCTGCAGCCTGCCCAGATACCTTTGTAGTTCTGCCTGGTCTTCGATCGAATGGATTCTTCTCATTAACTTCACGTCATCTGCAAACAGGGACACCTCAGAGTCTATTCCTTCCGTCATGTCGTTCACAAATACCAGAAACAGCACTGGTCCTAGGATTGACCCCTGTGGGACCCCGCTGGTCACAGGTGCCCACTCTGACACCTCGCCACGTACCATGACTCGCTGCTGTCTTCCTGACAAGTATTTCCTGATCCATTGTAGTGCCTTCCCTGTTATCCCTGCTTGGTCCTCCAGTTTTTGCACTAATCTCTTGTATGGAACTGTGTCAAACGCCTTCTTGCAGTCCAAAAAAATGCAATCCACCCACCCCTCTCTCTCTTGTCTTACTGCTGTCACCATGTCATAGAACTCCAGTAGGTTTGTGACACAGGATTTCCCGTCCCTGAAACCGCGTTGGCTGCTGTTGATGAGATCATTCCTTTCTAGGTGTTCCACCACTCTTCTCCTGATAATCTTCTCCATGACTTTGCATACTATACATGTCAGTGACACTGGTCTGTAGTTTAGTGCTTCATGTCTGTCTCCTTTTTTAAAGATTGAGACTACATTTGCTGTCTTACATGCCTCAGGCAATCTCCCTGTTTCGATAGATGTATTGAATATTGTTGTTAGGGGTACACATAGCGCCTCTGCTCCCTCTCTCAATACCCATGGAGAGATGTTATCTGGCCCCATTGCCTTTGAGGTATCTAGCTCACTCAGAAGCCTCTTCACTTCTTCTTCGGATGTGTGCACTGTGTCCAGCACATGGTGGTGTGCCTCACCTCTCCGTCTTTCTGGAGCCCCTTATGTCTCCTCTGTGAACACTTCTTTGAATCTCTTGTTGAGTTCCTCACATACTTCACTGTCATTTCTTGTATGTGTGTGTGTGTGTGTGTGTGTGTGTGTGTGTACTCACCTATTTCTGGTTACACGGGTCGATTCACAGCTCTTGTGTATGTGTATATGTGTGTTTCACAGTTGGACATCAAGCCACACACACACGCTGTAATAATACACCACGAGTCCCCGTTGATACGAATTCACCGGTGACATACCATAGGTGACTCACATAAACATGAGGGAGCAGATGGCAGTAATGTTGTATGTAGATGATGGAGCCATGAGTATAATAAATATATATATATATATATATATATATATATATATATATATATATATATATATATATATATATATATATATATATATATATATATGTATATATTTATATATATATATATATATTTATGTATATATATATATATATATATGTATATATGTATGTATATATATATATATATATATATGTATGTATGTATATATATATATATATATATATATATATATATATATATATATATATATATATATATATGTATATATATATATATATATGTGTGTATATATATATATATATATATATATATATATACATATATATATATATATATATATATATATGTATATATGCAATAAGATCACAGTAAACAGGTGATTTCAGAATATGCAAAACAATCACTCTGAAAGAATAGAGAAATTCCAAGCGCTTTCGCCACTACTCACATTATCAAGGAACTATGAAAGTAAAGCATCCAAGTAAGCTGTATAAGGGGTCTGGCCAGCACCTCAAACACCTGACGCGCGCCGAACCAACTTGGATAGGTCCTTTGCACAACTCACCCACAAACTATTCTACCCAAGAAAATTTAAAAATTATTATTTGTCCAGTGTATTATTAAATTCTTCCCAAATTCTATTAATTATAAATGGATCTAATTTATATAAACCAAAGGAAATATTCATATTATTGTCAAAACTGCTTTTTATGAAACAAGATTCAATTATATTCCTGTCGACCATGGACTTGCTTCATACTACTTTCTCAACTTTTTGAAAATCAATTGGATGGTTAAAATCTCTTACATGAATAAATAGAGCATTGGAATCTTGTCCAGTTCTAATGCTATATTTATGTTGTTTTAATCTTAGTTCGAGATTTTTATCAGTTTGACCGTAATAAACTTTATCGCAAATTTTACAAGGAATCTTATAGACACATCCATCAGCATTTTGGGGGGAATTCTTTATCAAAAGTTTTTTTACTGTATCAAGATTTTTGAATTCAACTTTAATATTAAAAGTCTTAAGAAGAGAAGGCATATCAACCAAGTTTTCATGGTAAGGGAGAACCAACGTATTTTTAGTTGAATAAGGCTGGTTGTCCCTTTTTGGATTGTAAAAAGTATTTCTAGCAACTTTAAAAGATTTATCAATTACATTTCTTGGGTATTTTAAATCATTACCTATTTCATAAATTTTGGATATTTCCTCATCTATGAACTCAGGACTACAAATTCGTAAAGCTCTCAAAAACATTGATGAGAAAACAGACAGTTTGACTCTATCTTGATGCGAGGAATAATAGTGGACATAGGAACACTTATTTGTAGGTTTTCTGTCAATTTTAAATTTGAATTCATTATTATCCTTAATAATTAAAACATCTAGAAAAGGCAATGAGTTATTTTCTTCAAACTCAACAGTAAAGTTTATAGAATGGGCTAAGCTATTTAATTTTCCAAGGAAATGGTGTATATCTACATTTTTGGGCATAAGACACAAAATATCATCAACATATCTGAACCATTTAGCTCTATTAGGGAGGATTGTGTTAAGCAACCTTGTTTCAAAAAATTCCATGTATAGGTTACTAAGAACAGGTGAAAGAGGATTTCCCATTGCCATACCAAACTTCTGGATGTAAAACTTATCATTAAATACAAATTTTGCATCAACAATGCAAAGTTTAATAAGCTTAATGATAGTAGGAACTGGCAATAGTAAATCATAGTTAACGAGTTCTTCAGATAAGAAACTTAATAAATCATCAACAGGAACTTTCGTAAACAAGGAAGTAACATCAAAACTAACCATGTTAAAATCATTTAAGTCAGTCAAGGAGCTTAATTTATCAACCAAGTCTATGTTGTTTTTAACATTAAAGTTAGAAATTTGCCAACAATAGGGCTCAAAATATCAACAAGCCATTTGGATAATTTATATGAAACTGATCCTATGGAGCTAATAATTGGTCTGACTGGATTCCCTGGTTTGTGTGTTTTTATTAGTCCATACATGTAAGGTAAAGATGGATTAATGGAAGTAAATTGTTTGACTAATTCATCTTTGCCTTTCAGTAGAAGTTTTATTGTTTTATTAAGACTTTTAATATTAAAGTTGTATTCAAAAATCTTGATACAGTAAAAAAACTTTTGATAAAGAATTCCCCCCAAAATGCTGATGGATGTGTCTATAAGATTCCTTGTAAAATTTACGATAAAGTTTATTACGGTCAAACTGGTAAAAATCTCGAACTAAGATTAAAGCAACATAAATATAGCATTAGAACTGGACAAGATTCCAATGCTCTATTTATTCATGTAAGAGATTTTAACCATCCAATTGATTTTCAAAAAGTTGAGAAAGTAGTATGAAGCAAGTCCATGGTCGACAGGAATATAATTGAATCTTGTTTCATAAAAAGCAGTTTTGACAATAATATGAATATTTCCTTTGGTTTATATAAATTAGATCCATTTATAATTAATAGAATTTGGGAAGAATTTAATAATACACTGGACAAATAATAATTTTTAAATTTTCTTGGGTAGAATAGTTTATGGGTGAGTTGTGCAAAGAACCTATCCAAGTTGGGTCGGCGCGCGTCAGGTGTTTAACCGTTGTGGGATCTGATAGTGAGGTGCTGGCCAGACCCCTTATATAGCTTCCTTGGATGCTTTACTTTCATAGTTCCTTGATAATGTGAGTAGTCACGAAAGCGCTTGGAATTTCTCTATTCTTTCAGAGTGGTTGTTTTGTATATATATAAATATATATATATATACATATATATATATATATATATATATATATATATATATATAAATATATATATATATATATATATATATATATATATATATATTTCTTTAGGGGTGAAAGCAAACAACTTCTGGTACAAAGAAATCACAAACAGTTTGCCCCCCTCTGTACCCCCTCCCTTCCCTTCCAGCTACACACACACACACACACACACACACACACAGCTGCAGTAAACACAACACGACCTGTGATGATTGCTTAGTAAACTGTCGTGAAGATTGACAACTTTATGGAGAACTTTACGTAAGACACAAGGAGAGCTTAGAGCAACTTTATTAAAGCTCTGCGAGGAAGACACAAGGAGAGCTTAGAGCAACTTTATAAAAGCTCTGCGAGGAAGACACAAGGAGAGTGTAGAGAATGAACTTAACAAAGAGAAACGCACCATCAAAGAGAGGAAAAAAATAAATAAAAAAAATGGCTGTCCATCTGGTTGTCTGTTGGCTGACTGTCTGTTAACTGGCTGACTGTTGACTGACTGTTAACTGGCTGACTGTTGACTGACTGTTAAGTGGCTGGCTGTTCGCTGACTGTCTGTTAACTGGCTGACTGTTGACTGACTGTTAACTGACTGACTGTTGACTGACTGTTAAGTGGCTGGCTGTTGGCTGACTGTCTGTTAACTGGCTGACTGCTGACTGACTGTTAAGTGACTGACTGTTGGCTGACTGTTGACCGACTGTTAGGTGGCTGACTGTTGGCTGGCTGTCTGTTAACTGGCTGACTGTTGCCTGACTGTTAACTGGCTGACTGTTGCCTGACTGTTAACTGGCTGACTGTTAGCTTACTGACTGTTGGCTGGTCGACTGCTAGCTAAACTTTAAATAAAATATCCACAACTTACAATTACTACATGACCAATAGTTTAAAGTAAATATATATATATATATATATATATATATATATATATATATATATATATATATATATATATATATATATATATATATATATATATATATATGTGTGTGTGTGTGTGTGTGTGTGTGTGTGTGTATGCAATAAGATCACAGTAAACAGGTGATTTTAAAATATGCAAAACAACCACTCTGAAAGAATAGAGAAATTCCAAGCGCTTTCGTGACTACTCACATTATCAAGGAACTATGAAAGTAAAGCATCCAAGGAAGCTATATAAGGGGTCTGGCCAGCATCTCACTATCAGATCCCACAACGGTTAAACACCTGACGCGCGGCGACCCAACTTGGATAGGTTCTTTGCACAACTCACCCACAAACTATTCTACCCAAGAAAATTTAAAAATTATTATTTGTCCAGTGTATTATTAAATTCTTCCCAAATTCTATTAATTATAAATGGATCTAATTTATATAAACCAAAGGAAATATTCATATTATTGTCAAAACTGCTTTTTATGAAACAAGATTCAATTATATTCCTGTCGACCATGGACTTGCTTCATACTACTTTCTCAACTTTTTGAAAATCAATTGGATGGTTAAAATCTCTTACATGAATAAATAAAGCATTGGAATCTTGTCCAGTTCTAATGCTATATTTATGTTGTTTTAATCTTAGTTCGAGATTTTTACCAGTTTGACCGTAATAAACTTTATCGCAAATTTTACAAGGAATCTTATACACACATCCATCAGCATCAGAACTGGACAAAATTCCAATGCTCTATTTATTCATGTAAGAGATTTTAACCATCCAATTGATTTTCAAAAAGTTGAGAAAGTAGTATGAAGCAAGTCCATGGTCGACAGGAATATAATTGAATCTTGTTTCATAAAAAGCAGTTTTGACAATAATATGAATATTTCCTTTGGTTTATATAAATTAGATCCATTTATAATTAATAGAATTTGGGAAGAATTTAATAATACACTGGACAAATAATAATTTTTAAATTTTCTTGGATAGAATAGTTTGTGGGTGAGTTGTGCAAAGGACCTATCCAAGTTGGGTCGCCGCGCGTCAGGTGTTTAACCGTTGTGGGATCTGATAGTGAGATGCTGGCCAGACCCCTTATATAGCTTCCTTGGATGCTTTACTTTCATAGTGGTTGTTTTGCATATATATATATATATATATATATATATATATATATATATATATATATATATATATATATATATATATATATATATATATATATATATATATATATATATATATATATATATATATATATATATATAAGGAATTCGCAAGAGCAGGCGAAATATACACAAACACTGAACTCTGGCTGAAGGAGACTCGAACCTACGAACCTTGGAACAAGGTACGCAGTGTGGGTAGATTGGTAAAGCACTGCGTACCTTGTTCCAAGGTTCGTAGGTTCGAGTCTCCTTCAGTCAGAGATCAGTGTTTGTGTATATTTCGCCTGCTCTTGCGAATTCCTTGCATTGTTAATATCTCCAGTAAGGCTGATGCATGCAAGAGATGAGATGAAAAGCTGTAAGCCTTCTCCCTGAAAGCTGGCTGCCTTGGATCAAAGTCTAGCACAAGATGGACTCCAAGGTATTGTCCAGTGTGGGTAGATTGGTAAAGCACTGCGTACCTTGTTCCAAGGTTCGTAGGTTCGATTCTCCTTCAGCCAGAGATCAGTGTTTATATATATATATATATATATATATATATATATATATATATATATATATATATATATATATATATATATATATATGTCGTGCCGAATAGGCAGAACTTGAGATTTTGGCTTAAATAGCAACGTTCATCTTGCCATATAGGACAAGTGAAAATTTGTGTATGCAATAATTTCGCCAAAATCATTCTGAACTTAACGAAAAAAATATATTTCACTGTGTTTGTTTAGTATTAAATTATTGTAAACAAATGCAAAATATATTTAGTTGGGTTAGGCTAAAATAAATTGCTCTTGTTATAATAAAGTTAGGTAAGTTTTCTGAGATTCTTTTGTTGCAAAATTAAAAAATTTTACATTAACATTAATGAAAAAAATATATCTTTAAACGTATAAAAGAAAATTTCAGAAAGGACTTAATTGTAAATGAGTTCTTGCTAATTGACCAGTTTTACTTATTCGGCACGACATATATATATATATATATATATATATATATATATATATATATATATATATATATATATATATATATATATATATATATATATATATATATATATATATATATATATATATATATATAAAACACTCAACACAGATAAATACGCTTGTAAGAAATTAAAAATAACCAGCATCTGCTAAAATCCCCATTAAAGTAATGTCAAAAGGCTCTGCTAAAGTTTCTTCGAGGTCCCTACAGGCACCTCGGTAATTATACTAAGCGTGATGAAGGCGGAAAGGCGTAAGTCGATTGCACAAAAATATTAAAATGTGTTTGGTAGTCAGCAGCTCTGTGGTAAGCTACGTTTAAAATAATAATAATAATAATAATAATAATAATAATAATAATAATAATAATAATAATAATAATAATAATAATAATAATAAAAATAATAATAATAATAATAATAATAATAATAATAATAATAATAATAATAATAATAATAATAATAATAATCTTTATTTCTACAAGTATATGATTCAACTTATACAGACCATAGCTGACATCAGTGACATACTATACAGAAAGTCCCTTGTTATACAGAGCTTTTCGGAAAAATTAGGTTAATTTTATCCCGAGGATGCGACCCACACCAATCGACTAATACCCAGGTACCTATTTTATTGCTAGGTGAACATGGACAGCAAGTGTCTTAAGGAAATATGTCCTAATGCTTCCACCCGTACCGGGGATCGATCCACGGACCTTAATGTGTGAGCTGAGTGCGCCACCAACCCAGCTGCAGGCTATCATGTCCCTCAGGCAGCAAGAGTTTCTAAGACTCTCATCCTGTTGAGAGCGCATCTGTCTGGACCTCAGCAAGAGATGATGATAATGCTTAAGGAGAAGAGATTGCCTGTGCCACAGAGAGTTGAATGATCTCTTTCCCCTTAGTCCATCAATCTTGATAACAGTGACTGATGGACTGAACATATCGATTCCTGGCTGAGGGACTGATTACCTCACGCTCCTCCTCCTTCACCGTTTCTCTGCATTGAGACTGAGGAAGGCACTGGTTGGCGAAACGTTTCCAGAATAAAGACACCCAAGTGTTGCATAGGTGTTTTATTTATCATCCTGTCGGTTTTCAAAACTATCTGTTCAAACAGCCATGAGTTCACGTGTTGTTGCTTTGGGTACACACACACACACACACACACACACACACACACGATCCATATACAGCTCCAAAGGGTACGATAAATCTCTTCGAACAGAGATAGAGAGGACCTAGTAGCGACCAGCGAATAGCCGGGGCTAGGAACTGTGACTATTTGTGATTGCCTGTGTACAACACCGAAATTCCACCAATCATATCATGAAGTTCAAGGTTGCCCAACTAGTGATCAAAGAAACTAATTTCCGCAGACGCAAGTGCCTTGAATCTTCACTAATAGCTGTTTCTAATACAATTAAACAAAACAAAGGCAGCTTCACCATCTCTGAAGTCTTAGCAAGAATCCTCCTGAAAACAGTAAACTCTGCCGTCACATAGTCTCTCCTGTTAGTACTACACAAGCACACTACAGAGAGTGAACATTGAAACAGACCTTCTCTATCCAGCCTCCAATAGAAATATTTGTCTAATCTATTTTTATGTTTCCCAAGTAATAGCTTTTATATCCCTTACTCATGTGCAAGTTAACTGCTCTACCATATTGTATTAATACTACTACTACTACTACTACTACTACTACTTATATCACTACTACTACTAATACCACTAGTATGGTACCTCACTCTGAGCTTATATATACCCTCTGTGTCCATGTACTGTTTGTAACGGCTTGACAAAGCTCCTGGAGAGCGAAACGTTGCCACAATTAAATGTTACATTAATTGCACTTGTGTCCTTTTACTTTAAATACAGATCAATTATAGTGGAAAGTACAATCTATATTTTTATAACATTTTTTTGGACACACACCATTTCTGCTGGATCTATCGACCCATATTTAGCCGGTTCTTCCTAAATTCGACCCTTCCAAATCGATATATAGCCATATTAATAATTTTGGTATACATCAGATGAAAAAAAAATCTGTTGAAATCATTTAGAGAAAAAAAAGCCCTGAATAATCTATTTACAGGATTACGTCCACCTTTTAGTGCACAATGTTCATATGGAATTAACATAAATATTTAATGAAACTTAATATACCAGTGCAACATTGACATGCAATACCGAAAGCTAGAGGAGTTAGATAGTAATGTGACTCTTGGCTACTTTTGTTTTGTAGACGTTTCGCCAACCAGTGGCCTTGGGAATACGATGCTGCGACATATATGGAAGAGAGTGGATGAGGAGGCAACCAGTCCGTTAGCAAGTGTTCGGTTCAGTAATTTTGATGAACTTGTTCACGACTGACATGTTGAACACTTACACGTAGGCTTAGGGACTGATTACCTGGGGTCAGTCACCACTCTTGTCTCAAGTGAGGTCAGTCACCACTCTTGTCTCAAGTGAGGTCAGTCACTACTCTTGTCTCAAGTGAGGTCAGTCACCACTCTTGTCTCAAGTGAGGTCAGTCACTACTCTTGTCTCAAGTGAGGTCAGTCACTACTCTTGTCTCAAGTGAGGTCAGTCACTACTCTTGTCTCAAGTGAGGTCAGTCACTACTCTTGTCTCAAGTGAGGTCAGTCACTACTCTTGTCTCAAGTGAGGTCAGTCACTACTCTTGTCTCAAGTGAGGTCAGTCACCACTCTTGTCTCAAGTGAGGTCAGTCACTACTCTTGTCTCAAGTGAGGTCAGTCACCACTCTTGTCTCAAGTGAGGTCAGTCACCACTTTTGTCTCAAGTGAGGTCAGTCACTACTCTTGTCTCAAGTGAGGTCAGTCACTACTCTTGTCTCAAGTGAGGTCAGTCACCACTCTTGTCTCAAGTGAGGTCAGTCACCACTCTTGTCTCAAGTGAGGTCAGTCACCACTCTTGTCTCAAGTGAGGTCAGTCACCACTCTTGTCTCAAGTGAGGTCAGTCACCACTCTTGTCTCAAGTGAGGTCAGTCACCACTCTTGTCTCAAGTGAGGTCAGTTACCACTCTTGTCTCAAGTGAGGTCAGTCACCACTCTTGTCTCAAGTGAGGTCAGTCACCACCCTTGTCTCAAGTGAGGTCAGTCACCACTCTTGTCTCAAGTGAGGTCAGCCACCACTCTTGTCTCAAGTGAGGTCAGTCACCACTCTTGTCTCAAGTGAGATCAGTCACCACTCTTGTCTCAAGTGAGGTCAGTCACTACTCTTGTCTCAAGTGAGGTCAGTCACCACTCTTGTCTCAAGTGAGGTCAGTCACCACTCTTGTCTCAAGTGAGGTCAGTCACCACCCTTGTCTCAAGTGAGGTCAGTCACCACTCTTGTCTCAAGTGAGGTCAGCCACCACTCTTGTCTCAAGTGAGGTCAGTCACCACTCTTGTCTCAAGTGAGATCAGTCACCACTCTTGTCTCAAGTGAGGTCAGTCACTACTCTTGTCTCAAGTGAGGTCAGTCACCACTCTTGTCTCAAGTGAGGTCAGTCACCACTCTTGTCTCAAGTGAGGTCAGTCACCACTCTTGTCTCAAGTGAGGTCAGTCACCACTCTTGTCTCAAGTGAGGTCAGTCACCACTCTTGTCTCAAGTGAGGTCAGTCACTACTCTTGTCTCAAGTGAGGTCAGTCACCACTCTTGTCTCAAGTGAGGTCAGTCACCACTCTTGTCTCAAGTGAGGTCAGTCACCACTCTTGTCTCAAGTGAGGTCAGTCACCACTCTTGTCTCAAGTGAGGTCAGTCACCACTCTTGTCTCAAGTGAGGTCAGTCACCACTCTTGTCTCAAGTGAGGTCAGTCACCACTCTTGTCTCAAGTGAGGTCAGTCACCACTCTTGTCTCAAGTGAGGTCAGTCACCACCTTCGTGTGAAACAGTCTTACACTGCATCATAACAATGATGTGCACTATTGACAAACTGATGTATAAGACACATGTGCAACACCTGTACCGCAGGTTTCATCGGTCGAATACTGAAGAAAATAACATTGGAGCCAGTAAAATGGAAAGGTAATTTTGAGGTGATCAGTTCCTTAACCTTGATGGATGGAGGTCAGTCCCTTAGTCTTGATGGATGGAGGTCAGTCCCTTAGTCTTGATGGATGATGGTCAGTCCCTTAGTCTTGATGGATGGTGGTCAGTCCCTTAGTCTTGATGGATGGTGGTTAGTCCCTTAGTCTTGATGGATGGTGGTCAGTCCCTTAACCTTGATGGAAGGTGGTCAGTCCCTTAGTCTTGATGGAAGGTGGTCAGTCCCTTAGTCTTGATGGAAGGTGGTCAGTCCCTTAACCTTGATGGAAGGTGGTTAGTCCCTTAGTCTTGATGGAAGGTGGTCAGTCCCTTAGTCTTGATGGAAGGTGGTCAGTCCCTTAGTCTTGATGGAAGGTGGTCAGTCCCTTAACCTTGATGGAAGGTGGTTAGTCCCTTAGTCTTGATGGAAGGTGGTCAGTCCCTTAGTCTTGATGGAAGGTGGTCAGTCCCTTAGTCTTGATGGAAGGTGGTCAGTCCCTTAGTCTTGATGGAAGGTGGTCAGTCCCTTAGTCTTGATGGATGGTGGTTAGTCCCTTAGTCTTGATGGAAAGTGGTCAGTCCCTTAGTCTTGATGGAAGGTGGTCAGTCCCTTAGTCTTGAAGGAAGGTGGTCAGTCCCTTAGTCTTGATGGAAGGTGGTCAGTCCCTTAGTCTTGATGGAAGGTGGTCAGTTCCTTAGTCTTGATGGAAGGTGGTCAGTCCCTTAGTCTTGATGGAAGGTGGTCAGTCCCTTAGTCTTGATGGAAGGTGGTCAATCCCTTAGTCTTGATGGATGGTGGTCAGTCCCTTAGTCTTGATGGATGGTGGTCAGTCCCTTAGTCTTGATGGATGGTGGTCAGTCCCTTAGTCTTGATGGATGGTGGTCAGTCCCTTAGTCTTGATGGATGGTGGTCAGTCCCTTAGTCTTGATGGAAGGTGGTCAGTCCCTTAGTCTTGATGGATGGTGGTCAGTCCCTTAGTCTTGATGGATGGTGGTCAGTCCCTTAGTCTTGATGGATGGTGGTCAGTCCCTTAGTCTTGATGGATGGTGGTCAGTCCCTTAGTCTTGATGGATGGTGGTCAGTCCCTTAGTCTTGATGGATGGTGGTCAGTCCCTTAGTCTTGATGGATGGTGGTCAGTCCCTTAGTCTTGATGGATGGTGGTCAGTCCCTTAGTCTTGATGGATGGTGGTCAGTCCCTTAGTCTTGATGGAAGGTGGTCAGTCCCTTAGTCTTGATGGAAGGTGGTCAGTCCCTTAGTCTTGATGGATGGTGGTCAGTCCCTTAGTCTTGATGGATGGTGGTCAGTCCCTTAGTCTTGATGGATGGTGGTCAGTCCCTTAGTCTTGATGGATGGTGGTCAGTCCCTTAGTCTTGATGGATGGTGGTCAGTCCCTTAGTCTTGATGGATGGTGGTCAGTCCCTTAGTCTTGATGGATGGTGGTCAGTCCCTTAGTCTTGATGGAAGGTGGTCAGTCCCTTAGTCTTGATGGATGGTGGTCAGTCCCTTAGTCTTGATGGAAGGTGGTCAATCCCTTAGTCTTGATGGATGGTGGTCAGTCCCTTAGTCTTGATGGATGGTGGTCAGTCCCTTAGTCTTGGTGGAAGGTGGTCAGTCCCTTAGTCTTGATGGAAGGTGGTCAGTCCCTTAGTCTTGATGGATGGTGGTCAGTCCCTTAGTCTTGATGGAAGGTGGTCAGTCCCTTAGTCTTGATGGATGGTGGTCAGTCCCTTAGTCTTGATGGATGGTGGTCAGTCCCTTAGTCTGAGAATCTAAGCGCATTATTGGTAGGGGTCAGGGGTCAGAGCAGTATTAGTAGGGGGTCAGGGGTCAGAGCAGTATTGGTATGGGTCAGGGGTCAGAGCAGTATTAGTAGGGGTCAGGGGTCAGAGCAGCATTGTTAGGGGGTCAGGGGTCAGAGCAGCATTGTTAGGGGGTCAGGGGTCAGAGCAGCATTGTTAGGGGGTCAGGGGTCAGAACAATATTGACTAACATTCCTAACACAATTTCCATCAAAAAACTTATTTCTTTCTACAATATTTTTTCTACCATAATGTGGAAGTTTGTGTTCCATCCTGATGTAACACTTAACACCGCTAACACATGCGTCTTAACACCGCTAACACACACGTCTTAACACCGCTAACACACACGTCTTAACACCGCTAACATATGCGTCTTAACACCGCTAACACACACGTCTTAACACCGCTAACACACACGTCTTAACACCGCTAACACATGCGTCTTAACACCGCTAACACACACGTCTTAACACCGCTAACACATGCGTCTTAACACCGCTAACACATGCGTCTTAACACCGCTAACACATGCGTCTTAACACCGCTAACACACACGTCTTAACACCGCTAACACACACGTCTTAACACCGCTAACACACACGTCTTAACACCGCTAACACACACGTCTTAACACCGCTAACACACACGTCTTAACACCGCTAACACACACGTCTTAACACCGCTAACACACACGTCTTAACACCGCTAACACACACGTCTTAACACCGCTAACACACACGTCTTAACACCGCTAACACATGCGTCTTAACACCGCTAACACACACGTCTTAACACCGCTAACACATGCGTCTTAACACCGCTAACACATGCGTCTTAACACCGCTAACACATGCGTCTTAACACCGCTAACACACACGTCTTAACACCGCTAACACACACGTCTTAACACCGCTAACACACACGTCTTAACACCGCTAACACACACGTCTTAACACCGCTAACACACACGTCTTAACACCGCTAACACACACGTCTTAACACCGCTAACACACACGTCTTAACACCGCTAACACACACGTCTTAACACCGCTAACACACACGTCTTAACACCGCTAACACACACGTCTTAACACCGCTAACACACACGTCTTAACACCGCTAACACACACGTCTTAACACCGCTAACACATGCGTCTTAACACCGCTAACACATGCGTCTTAACACCGCTAACACACACGTCTTAACACTTAACACCGCTAACACACACGTCTTAACACCGCTAACACACACGTCTTAACACCGCTAACACACACGTCTTAACACCGCTAACACATGCGTCTTAACACCGCTAACACATGCGTCTTAACACCGCTAACACATGCGTCTTAACACCGCTAACACATGCGTCTTAACACCGCTAACACACACGTCTTAACACTTAACACCGCTAACACACACGTCTTAACACCGCTAACACATGCGTCTTAACACCGCTAACACACACGTCTTAACACCGCTAACACATGCGTCTTAACACCGCTAACACATGCGTCTTAACACCGCTAACACATGCGTCTTAACACCGCTAACACACACGTCTTAACACCGCTAACACATGCGTCTTAACACCGCTAACACATGCGTCTTAACACCGCTAACACATGCGTCTTAACACCGCTAACACACACGTCTTAACACCGCTAACACATGCGTCTTAACACCGCTAACACACACGTCTTAACACCGCTAACACATGCGTCTTAACTCCGGTAATACAGACGTCTTAACACCGCTAACACATGCGTCTTAACTCCGGTAATACACACGTCTTAACACCGCTAACACACGCGTCTTAACACCGCTAACACATGCGTCTTAACACTGCTAACACACACGTCTTAACACCGCTAGCACATGCGTCTTAACATCGGTAACACACACGTCTTAACACCGCTAACACATGCGTCTTAACACCGCTAACACATGCGTCTTAACACCGGTAACACACACGTCTTAACACCGCCAACACATGCGTCTTAACACCGCTAACACATGCGTCTTAACACCGGTAACACACACGTCTTAACACCGCTAACACATGCGTCTTAACACCGCTAACACATGCGTCTTAACACCGGTAACACACACGTCTTAACACCGCTAACACATGCGTCTTAACACCGCTAACACATGCGTCTTAACACCGGTAACACACACGTCTTAACACCGCTAACACATGCCTCTTAACACCGCTAACACATGCGTCTTAACACCGGTAACACACACGTCTTAACACCGCTAACACATGCGTCTTAACACCGGTAACACACACGTCTTAACACCGCTAACACATGCGTCTTAACATCGGTAACACACACATCTTAACACCGCTAACACATGCGTCTTAACACCGCTAACACATGCGTCTTAACACCGGTAACACACACGTCTTAACACCGCTAACACATGCGTCTTAACATCGGTAACACACACGTCTTAACACCGCTAACACATGCGTCTTAACACCGCTAACACATGCGTCTTAACACCGGTAACACACACGTCTTAACACCGCTAACACATGCGTCTTAACACCGCTAACACATGCGTCTTAACACCGGTAACACACACGTCTTAACACCGCTAACACATGCGTCTTAACACCGCTAACACATGCGTCTTAACACCGGTAACACACACGTCTTAACACCGCTAACACATGCGTCTTAACACCGCTAACACATGCGTCTTAACACCGGTAACACACACGTCTTAACACCGCTAACACATGCGTCTTAACACCGCTAACACATGCGTCTTAACACCGGTAACACACACGTCTTAACACCGCTAACACATGCCTCTTAACACCGCTAACACATGCGTCTTAACACCGGTAACACACACGTCTTAACACCGCTAACACATGCGTCTTAACACCGGTAACACACACGTCTTAACACCGCTAACACATGCGTCTTAACATCGGTAACACACACATCTTAACACCGCTAACACATGCGTCTTAACACCGCTAACACATGCGTCTTAACACCGGTAACACACACGTCTTAACACCGCTAACACATGCGTCTTAACATCGGTAACACACACGTCTTAACACCGCTAACACATGCGTCTTAACACCGCTAACACATGCGTCTTAACACCGGTAACACACACGTCTTAACACCGCTAACACATGCGTCTTAACACCGGTAACACACACGTCTTAACACCGCTAACACATGCGTTTTAACACCGCTAACACATGCGTCTTAACACCGGTAACACACACGTCTTGACACCGCTAACACACACGTCTTAACACCGCTAACACATGCGTCTTAACACCGGTAACACACACGTCTTAACACCGCTAACACACACGTCTTAACACCGCTAACACATGCGTCTTAACACCGGTAACACACACGTCTTAACACCGCTAACACATGCGTCTTAACACCGGTAACACACACGTCTTAACACCGCTAACACATGCGTCTTAACTCCGCTAACACACACGTCTTAACACCGCTAACACACACGTCTTAACACCGCTAACACATGCGTCTTAACACCGCTAACACATGCGTCTTAACACCGCTAACACACACGTCTTAACACTTAACACCGCTAACACACACGTCTTAACACCGCTAACACACACGTCTTAACACCGCTAACACACACGTCTTAACACCGCTAACACATGCGTCTTAACACCGCTAACACATGCGTCTTAACACCGCTAACACATGCGTCTTAACACCGCTAACACATGCGTCTTAACACCGCTAACACACACGTCTTAACACTTAACACCGCTAACACACACGTCTTAACACCGCTAACACATGCGTCTTAACACCGCTAACACACACGTCTTAACACCGCTAACACATGCGTCTTAACACCGCTAACACATGCGTCTTAACACCGCTAACACATGCGTCTTAACACCGCTAACACACACGTCTTAACACCGCTAACACATGCGTCTTAACACCGCTAACACATGCGTCTTAACACCGCTAACACATGCGTCTTAACACCGCTAACACACACGTCTTAACACCGCTAACACATGCGTCTTAACACCGCTAACACACACGTCTTAACACCGCTAACACATGCGTCTTAACTCCGGTAATACACACGTCTTAACACCGCTAACACATGCGTCTTAACTCCGGTAATACACACGTCTTAACACCGCTAACACACGCGTCTTAACACCGCTAACACATGCGTCTTAACACTGCTAACACACACGTCTTAACACCGCTAGCACATGCGTCTTAACATCGGTAACACACACGTCTTAACACCGCTAACACATGCGTCTTAACACCGCTAACACATGCGTCTTAGCACCGGTAACACACACGTCTTAACACCGCTAACACATGCGTCTTAACACCGCTAACACATGCGTCTTAACACCGGTAACACACACGTCTTAACACCGCTAACACATGCGTCTTAACACCGCTAACACATGCGTCTTAACACCGGTAACACACACGTCTTAACACCGCTAACACATGCGTCTTAACACCGCTAACACATGCGTCTTAACACCGGTAACACACACGTCTTAACACCGCTAACACATGCCTCTTAACACCGCTAACACATGCGTCTTAACACCGGTAACACACACGTCTTAACACCGCTAACACATGCGTCTTAACACCGGTAACACACACGTCTTAACACCGCTAACACATGCGTCTTAACATCGGTAACACACACATCTTAACACCGCTAACACATGCGTCTTAACACCGCTAACACATGCGTCTTAACACCGGTAACACACACGTCTTAACACCGCTAACACATGCGTCTTAACATCGGTAACACACACGTCTTAACACCGCTAACACATGCGTCTTAACACCGCTAACACATGCGTCTTAACACCGGTAACACACACGTCTTAACACCGCTAACACATGCGTCTTAACACCGCTAACACATGCGTCTTAACACCGGTAACACACACGTCTTAACACCGCTAACACATGCGTCTTAACACCGCTAACACATGCGTCTTAACACCGGTAACACACACGTCTTAACACCGCTAACACATGCGTCTTAACACCGCTAACACATGCGTCTTAACACCGGTAACACACACGTCTTAACACCGCTAACACATGCGTCTTAACACCGCTAACACATGCGTCTTAACACCGGTAACACACACGTCTTAACACCGCTAACACATGCCTCTTAACACCGCTAACACATGCGTCTTAACACCGGTAACACACACGTCTTAACACCGCTAACACATGCGTCTTAACACCGGTAACACACACGTCTTAACACCGCTAACACATGCGTCTTAACATCGGTAACACACACATCTTAACACCGCTAACACATGCGTCTTAACACCGCTAACACATGCGTCTTAACACCGGTAACACACACGTCTTAACACCGCTAACACATGCGTCTTAACATCGGTAACACACACGTCTTAACACCGCTAACACATGCGTCTTAACACCGCTAACACATGCGTCTTAACACCGGTAACACACACGTCTTAACACCGCTAACACATGCGTCTTAACACCGGTAACACACACGTCTTAACACCGCTAACACATGCGTTTTAACACCGCTAACACATGCGTCTTAACACCGGTAACACACACGTCTTGACACCGCTAACACACACGTCTTAACACCGCTAACACATGCGTCTTAACACCGGTAACACACACGTCTTAACACCGCTAACACACACGTCTTAACACCGCTAACACATGCGTCTTAACACCGGTAACACACACGTCTTAACACCGCTAACACATGCGTCTTAACACCGGTAACACACACGTCTTAACGCCGCTAACACATGCGTCTTAACTCCGGTAACACACACGTCTTAACACCGCTAACACATGCGTCTTAACACTGCTAACACACACGTCTTAACATCGCTAACACACGCGTCTTAACACCGGTAATACACACGTCTTAACACCGCTAACACATGCGTCTTAACACCGCTAACACATGCGTCTTAACACCGCTAACACATGCGTCTTAACACCGCTAACACATACGTCTTAACATCGCTAACACTCGCGTCTTAACACCGGTAATACACACGTCTTAACACCGCTAACACATGCGTCTTAACACCGCTAACACATTCGTCTTAACACCGCTAATACACACGTCTTAACACCGCTAACACATGCGTCTTAACACCGCTAACACGCGTCTTAACACCGCTAACACATGCGTCTTAACACCGCTAACACATGCGTCTTAACACCGCTAACACACACGTCTTAACACCGCTAACACATACGTCTTAACACCAGTCCATCGATCTTCGAGAAATAGTATTTGAGAGAAAGAAAGATAGATAGATAGACAGATAGATAAATAAGTAGACAGACAGAGAGATAGATAGATATATATAGATAGACAGCTATATATATATATATATATATATATATATATATATATATATATATATATATATATATATATATATATATATATATATATATATATATATATATATATATATATATATATATATATATAAATATATATATATATATATATATATATATATATATATATATATATATATATATATATATATATATATATATATATATATATATATATATATATATATATATATATATATATTTATTATTTTTTTATTATCACACTGGCCGATTCCCACCAAGGCAGGGTGGCCCGAAAAAGAAAAACTTTCACCATCATTCACTCCATCACTATCTTGCCAGAAGGGTGCTTTACACTACAGTTTTTAAACTGCAACATTAACACCCCTCCTTCAGAGTGCAGGCACTGTACTTCCCATCTCCAGGACTCAAGTCCGGCCTGCCGGTTTCCCTGAACCCTTTCATAAATGTTACTTTGCTCACACTCCAACAGCACGTCAAGTATTAAAAACCATTTGTCTCCATTCACTCCTATCAAACACGCTCACGCATGCCTGCTGGAAGTCCAAGCCCCTCGCACACAAAACCTCCTTTACCCCCTCCCTCCAAACTTTCCTAGGCCGACCCCTACCCCGCCTTCCTTCCACTACAGACTGATACACTCTTGAAGTCATTCTGTTTCGCTCCATTCTCTCTACATGTCCGAACCACCTCAACAACCCTTCCTCAGCCCTCTGGACAACAGTTTTGGTAATCCCGCACCTCCTCCTAACTTCCAAACTACGAATTCTCTGCATTATATTCACACCACACATTGCCCTCAGACATGACATCTCCACTGCCTCCAGCCTTCTCCTCGCTGTAACATTCATCACCCATGCTTCACACCCATATAAGAGCGTTGGTAAAACTATACTCTCATACATTCCCCTCTTTGCCTCCAAGGACAAAGTTCTTTGTCTCCACAGACTCCTAAGTGCACCACTCACTCTTTTTCCCTCATCAATTCTATGATTCACCTCATCTTTCATAGACCCATCTGCTGACACGTCCACTCCCAAATATCTGAATACGTTCACCTCCTCCATACTCTCTCCCTCCAATCTGATATTCAATCTTTCATCACCTAATCTTTTTGTTATCCTCATAACCTTACTCTTTCCTGTATTCACCTTTAATTTTCTTCTTTTGCACACCCTACCAAATTCATCCACCAATCTCTGCAACTTCTCTTCAGAATCTCCCAAGAGCACAGTGTCATCAGCAAAAAGCAGCTGTGACAACTCCCACTTTGTGTGTGATTCTTTATCATTTAACTCCACGCCTCTTGCCAAGACCCTCGCATTTACTTCTCTTACAACCCCATCTATAAATATATTAAACAACCACGGTGACATCACACATCCTTGTCTAAGGCCTACTTTTACTGGGAAAAAATTTCCCTCTTTCCTACATACTCTAACTTGAGCCTCACTATCCTCGTAAAAACTCTTCACTGCTTTCAGTAACCTACCTCCTACACCATACACTTGCAACATCTGCCACATTGCCCCCCTATCCACCCTGTCATACGCCTTTTCCAAATCCATAAATGCCACAAAGACCTCTTTAGCCTTATCTAAATACTGTTCACTTATATGTTTCACTGTAAACACCTGGTCCACACACCCCCTACCTTTCCTAAAGCCTCCTTGTTCATCTGCTATCCTATTTTCCGTCTTACTCTTAATTCTTTCAATTATAACTCTACCATACACTTTACCAGGTATACTCAACAGACTTATCCCCCTATAATTTTTGCACTCTCTTTTATCCCCTTTGCCTTTATACAAAGGAACTATGCATGCTCTCTGCCAATCCCTAGGTACCTTACCCTCTTCCATACATTTATTAAATAATTGCACCAACCACTCCAAAACTATATCCCCACCTGCTTTTAACATTTCTATCTTTATCCCATCAATCCCAGCTGCCTTACCCCCTTTCATTTTACCTACTGCCTCACGAACTTCCCCCACACTCACAACTGGCTCTTCCTCACTCCTACAAGATGTTATTCCTCCTTGCCCTATACACGAAATCACAGCTTCCCTATCTTCATCAACATTTAACAATTCCTCAAAATATTCCCTCCATCTTCCCAATACCTCTAACTCTCCATTTAATAACTCTCCTCTCCTATTTTTAACTGACAAATCCATTTGTTCTCTAGGCTTTCTTAACTTGTTAATCTCACTCCAAAACTTTTTCTTATTTTCAACAAAATTTGTTGATAACATCTCACCCACTCTCTCATTTGCTCTCTTTTTACATTGCTTCACCACTCTCTTAACCTCTCTCTTTTTCTCCATATACTCTTCCCTCCTTGCATCACTTCTACTTTGTAAAAACTTCTCATATGCTAACTTTTTCTCCCTTACTACTCTCTTTACATCATCATTCCACCAATCGCTCCTCTTCCCTCCTGCACCCACTTTCCTGTAACCACAAACTTCTGCTGAACACTCTATCACTACATTTTTAAACCTACCCCATACCTCTTCGACCCCATTGCCTATGCTCTCATTAGCCCATCTATCCTCCAATAGCTGTTTATATCTTACCCTAACTGCCTCCTCTTTTAGTTTATAAACCTTCACGTCTCTCTTCCCTGATGCTTCTATTCTCCTTGTATCCCATCTACCTTTTACTCTCAGTGTAGCTACAACTAGAAAGTGATCTGATATATCTGTGGCCCCTCTATAAACATGTACATCCTGAAGTCTACTCAACAGTCTTTTATCTACCAATACATAATCCAACAAACTACTGTCATTTCGCCCTACATCATATCTTGTATACTTATTTATCCTCTTTTTCTTAAAATATGTATTACCTATAACTAAACCCCTTTCTATACAAAGTTCAATCAAAGGGCTCCCATTATCATTTACACCTGGCACCCCAAACTTACCTACCACACCCTCTCTAAAAGTTTCTCCTACTTTAGCATTCAGGTCCCCTACCACAATTACTCTCTCACTTGGTTCAAAGGCTCCTACACATTCACTTAACATCTCCCAAAATCTCTCTCTCTCCTCTGCATTCCTCTCTTCTCCAGGTGCATACACGCTTATTATGACCCACTTCTCGCATCCAACCTTTACTTTAATCCACATAATTCTTGAATTTACACATTCATATTCTCTTTTCTCCTTCCATAACTGATCATTTAACATTACTGCTACCCCTTCCTTTGCTCTAACTCTCTCAGATACTCCAGATTTAATCCCATTTATTTCCCCCCACTGAAACTCTCCTACCCCCTTCAGCTTTGTTTCGCTTAGGGCCAGGACATCCAACTTCTTCTCATTCATAACATCAGCAATCATCTGTTTCTTGTCATCCGCACTACATCCACGCACATTTAAGCTTCCCAGTTTTATAAAGTTTTTCTTCTTCTCTTTTTTAGTAAATGTCTACAGGAGAAGGGGTTACTAGCCCATTGCTCCCGGCATTTTAGTCGCCTCATACGACACGCATGGCTTACGGAGGAAAGATTCTTTTCCACTTCCCCATGGACAATAAAAGAAATAAAGAAGAACAAGAGTTATTTAGAAAAAAGAGAAAAGCCTAGATGTATGTATATATATATGTATGTGCGTGTCTGTGAAGTGTGACCAAAGTGTAAGTAGGAGTAGCAAGATATCCCTGTTATCTAGCGTGTTTATGAGACAGAAAAAGAAACCAGAAATCCTACCATCATGCAAAACAGTTACAGGTTTCTGTTTCACAGTCATCTGGCAGGACGGTAGTACTTCCCTGGGTGGTTGCTGTCTACCAACTTACTACCTATATATATATATATATATATATATATATATATATATATATATATATATATATATATATATATATATATATATATATATATATATATATATATATATATATATATATATATATATATATATATATATATATATATATATATATATATATATATATATATATATATATATATATATATATATATATAGAAAGAGAGAGAGAGAGAGAGAGAGAGAGAGAGAGAGAGAGAGAGAGAGAGAGAGAGAGAGAGAGAGAGAGAGAGAGAACGCCACCACACAACGATAAACAATTTATCTGACGGGTGTATATAATTTATCGGCCATATAAATTACCTCAGACTTACGGCCACATAAAATAATACAAACTCGTATACTGAAAATTTTTTATTATGACCCATTAATTACTTTTTATTTGTAAAAATAAATAAAAACAATGAAAATGTATTAAAAATAAATAGCAAAAAATTCTATTATATTTTTAAAATAAATTTTTAACTGTGTTATGAGAAGAGATTTTTAATATTGGTTTAATATTTGTTTGGGACCGGGTTGCGGGGGCTATGCCCCCCAAAAAGTAAAAATTTATACTAATGCCCCCCAAAATAATAACAAAATAAGAGACGGTATTTTCAATTATTTATTAAAAATTAAAATTTTTGAAATACGTAATTTTTTTATGAGTGAAAGCAGATTTTTTTGTGAAAGCAGATTTTTTTGTGAAAGCAGATTTTTTTGTGAAAGCAGATTTTTTGTGAAAGCAGATTTTTTTGTGAAAGTAGATTTTTTTGTGAAAGCAGATTTTTTTTGTGAAAGCAGATTTTTTTGTGAAAGCAGATTTTTTTGTGAAAGCAGATATTTTTTGTGAAAGCAGATTTTTTTGTGAAAGCAGATTTTTTTGTGAAAGCAGATTTTTTGTGAAAGCAGATTTTTTTGTGAAAGCAGATTTTTTGTGAAAGCAGATATTTTTTGTGAAAGCAGATATTTTTTTGTGAAAGCAGATATTTTTTGTGAAAGCAGATATTTTTTGTGAAAGCAGATTTTTTTGTGAAAGCAGATTTTTGTATGAAAAAATATTTTTATGAAAGCAGATTTTTTGCTTGTGAAAGCAGATTTTTTGCTCATGAAGGCAGATTTTCTTCCGTGAAAGCAGATTTTTTTGTGAACGAAGATAAAATTCGGTTAAAAAATATTAAACCACGCTGAAAAATACATAGATAATAAATCCTTTAGAAACCCATTTACTGATGGACGGAGACTCGAACCGTGGTACTGGTATGTAGCAACACCGAGGACCACGGTTCGAGTCTCCGGTTCAGTCATCTGTTTATTCACTGACACCTGACACTTGACACTTGACACTTGACACTTGACACTTGACACTTGACACTGACTTGACGATGGTTATATGTGAATTGTTCCAGTCATGGTATTCTGGGTTATTTGTGAATTGTTCCAGTCATGGTATTCTGGGTTATTTGTGAATTGTTCCAGTCATGGTATTCTGGGTTATTTGTGAATTGTTCCAGCTGCGGTATTGTGACTTTCTGTACTTTTAGTGAATTAAGCAAATTAACCTATCCTAACCTTGTTAAACCATACCCCCGGCCGGGATAGAACCCGCGGTCATAGAGTCTCAAAACTCCAGCCCGTCGCGTTAGCCACGGGCTGGAGTTTTGAGACTCTATGACCGCGGGTTCAATCCCGGCCGGGGGTATGGTTTGTTTGCAATCGTGTCATTACGATTTCTTGAGTCATGCTAACCTTGTTAACATTAACCTAATATTAACCGAGGTTAACCCAGACATATTAAGCCTTGCAATATAACAGACATAACCCAGATATATAATATATCTTGAAGTATGACATATACAACATTACTGTTACATCAACAGACCCTTGTTTATGTTGGTTATATTTTCGATATACGCGGAATCTTTGTCTCCTAGAAAGTATATTGAGAGAGAGCAGTGTTGTTCAATTCATGTTGAACGCTAAACCCGTGTAGGTTATTGAACGGAGGAGGCTCGATCCTCCGTCTGTTGAATGGGAGACAGACGTACTTCCTATCGGCAAAATGATTTTTTTTGGTAAGGTGAGAAGCGCTTACACCAGCCCATGGATGAAGAGACACACACCAGCACTTACACCATCACTTATACCAGCATTTACACCAGCACTTACACCAGCACTTGCACCAGCACTTACACCAGCACTTAAACCAGCACTTACACCAGCACTTACACATGCACTTAAACTAGCACTTAAACCAGCACTTAAACCCGCAATTACACCAGCACTTACACATGCACTTAAACCAGCACTTAAACCAGCACTTACACCAGCACTTACACATGCACTTAAACCAGCACTTAAACCAGCACTTAAACCCGCACTTATACCGGCACTTACACCAGCACTTAAACCAGTATTAACGCTATCACTTACACCAGCATTTACACCAGCACTTAAACCTGCATTTACACCATCACTTACACCAGCACTTACACCAGCACTTAAACCAGCGGTGACCCCACCAGCACAACAACAAACCACACATGAACGCATACATCCCACCTCCACGGACCTGGGAATCGAACCCGGCTTTTCCCTGTTGTTACTCGTACATATACACATATTTTTCTCTGGACCTCCAGCCACATCCCGCGTCAGCAGCTGTCAGGAACTTTGAAAACTGCTGGGCAGAGCCTCAGCGTTCTTGGAAACCCTTATATGCAAAACTTTTTGCTTCTGGAGTTGAAACTATCCCTTGTATGTGTGTGTGTGTGTGTGTGTGTGTGTGTGTGTGTGTGTGTGTGTGTGTGTGCTTGGGCTTCCACTCTCGTTTGAGATCAGTGTTCGAAATTCCCACAAGTTTGTCGGGCTGGTTGTTTGTGACGATTGTTACAGTTGTGAGCAAACAACTGTGCTGGTGAGTACGTTGTTTGCTGGTACGTTGGTGGCTACTTCGTTAGTTTGTGACAAACGACGGTGGACGGGGTGGTAGGACGAGGCTGTCGAACCGTGGTCCCTATAGATTAGTCATTTAGTAGACCGTGAACATCCAGTGAAAGGTGCCACCCTCCTGCCGTGAGTCAGACGGAAGCCTGGTAAACGTTTTGTACTCTGACAGGATAAGTGATCCGTCCCCTTTCCTGATAATATTTATTTCTATGATAACATCTTGTGATATAGCAGCCTGGTCTGGAACCGAGCCGCGGGGGCCATTATATTTACAAATAAAACAAGAAAACACAAGGTTTTGTTGTTGTTGCTTGTAACATCAGAGATCCCAGCTACTGTAAACAAGGACATGTGTTTATTTTGTAGTTGTTGGCAGTGATGCAATACAGAGCATATTGCAAGAGGAGAGAGAGAGAGAGAGAGAGAGAGAGAGAGAGAGAGAGAGAGAGAGAGAGAGAGAGAGAGAGAGAGAGAGAGAGAGAGAGAGAGAGAGAGAGAGAGAAGATTACAGCACTTCGCCGTATCTCTCATCTGCTTGACAGTAGGGGTTGCAAGATTCTGTACGAGGCACAAGTACGCTCACACCTTGAGTATGCTCCACTTTCTTGGTTTGCCTGCCCCCCCTCTCATCTGCGACTGCTTGACAGAGTAGAGAACAGAGCAAGACGTCTCATCTCTCGCCTGGACCCATCCTGGATAGATCTGTCATTTCAGCAGAGCCTTCAACACAGGAGGGATGTGGGTGGCCTTACTGTTATGTACAAGGCCAATATTGTCAAAATACCACACTTGATCCACTTCGAGGACAGCGTGAAACAAGCTTTTATGCCACAAGACGGGCAGAAAGCAGCAACTTCACTCTGGCTGTACCCTTCTCCAGAACATCACTCCATCTGAGATCATACATACCCAGGATGACTCGAGTATGGAACACATTCGTACAGCATAATGATGTCAACGAGATAAAGTCAGTTGATCAAATGAAAATGCTGGCCCACAGATGGCTCCAACTTCATCCTGTTCCCTACTTGTATGTCTCATAACAATAAAAATGCTTTCAAATGAGGTGATGTAGGTAACAGCTCTTAGCTTGCCAATAAAGTTAGGAATCCTTAACCTGTAAATAACTTGTCAATAAAGCTAGGGATCCTTAACCTTGTCAAACCCTGTGTAAAAAAAAAAAAAAGAGAGAGAGAGGAGTCTCTCAGTAACGAAGTTACTTAAGATAATATCTAGGTGATGAACAGGTGATGAACAATGATTTCTAACACTAAGAAGAACATCTTACTGAACATCTTACTGAACCTCAGAGAGAGCAAGGAGAAGAGAACCTTACAGCTTTAAGATTCATGCTGACAGCTTCATGTCAACAAGAGCTGTAAAACTGTATACGAGGCAAGAGTCTTACTCTTATCTTGAGTATACACCACTCCCTTGGATGGCCTACCTTCCTCCCTCCCCTCTCATTTTCCTCCTTCTATACAAGGTAGATGAAGGTGTGAGGTAGATAACTGTATAAGATGTATGGACGTACAAATGTAGATGAACGTACAAGGTAGATCAACTTACAAGGTAGATGAACGTACAAGGTAGATCAGCTTACAAGGTAGATGAACGTACAAGGTAGATCAGCTTACAAGGTAGATGAACGTACAAGGTAGATCAGCTTACAAGGTAGATCAGCTTACAAGGTAGATCAGCTTACAAGGTAGATCAGCTTACAAGGTAGATGAACGTACAAGGTAGATCAGCTTACAAGGTAGATGAACGTACAAGGTAGATCAGCTTACAAGGTAGATGAACGTACATGGTAATGAACGTGCAAGGTAGACGAACGTATAAGGTAGATTAACGCATAAGGTAGATGAACGTACAAGGTAGATGAACGTACAAGGTAGATGAACGTACAAGGTAGATGAACGTACAAGGTAGACGAACGTACAGAGCCTCGACAGGCTCTGGTTAATGACCTTTCAATTGAAAAATCAATTCTGTCCTGCCCTTCGGCGTCTCGACCTGTCCAGTCTCGGTGGGAAACGAGAAGTGTGTTGGTATACCACAAGACGGGCAACCAGCATAACTCTCACTCATGTCTCGACTGAAATATTTGGAACTTGCTGCCAAGTTATTTTATTCAAGGGAAAAGTGCTAAACCCTAGGGGATCTAACAATACTGGTCTGTGTGGAGACAGCAGTGGTAGGCATGGAGACAGTAGTGGTCTATATGGAGACAGTAGTGGTTTATATGGAGACAGTAGTGGTATATATGGAGACAGTAGTGGTATATATGGAGACAGTAGTGGTTTATATGGAGACAGTAGTGGTATATATGGAGACAGTAGTGGTATATATGGAGACAGTAGTGGTTTATATGGAAACAGTATTGGGTTATATTGAGACAGTAGTGGTATATATGGAGACAGTATTGCTATATATGGAGACAGTAGTGGTTTATATGGAGACAGTAGTGGTTTATATGGAGACAATATTGGGATATATTGAGACAGTAGTGGTATATATGGAGACAGTAGTGGTATATATGGAGACAGTAGTGGTCTATATGGAGACAGTAGTGGTTTATATGGAGACAGTAGTGGTATATATGGAGACAGTAGTGGTTTATATGGAAACAGTATTGGGTTATATTGAGACAGTAGTGGTATATATGGAGACAGTATTGCTATATATGGAGACAGCAGTGGTTTATATGGAGACAGTATTGGGTTATATTGAGACAGTAGTGGTATATATGGAGACAGTAGTGGTATATATGGAGACAGTAGTGACATATATGGAGACAGTAGTGGTATATATGGAGACAGTAGTGGTATATATATTGAGACAGTAGTGGTATATATGGAGACAGTAGTGGTATATATGGAGACAGTAGTGGTATATACCCTAACTAGTATATAGAAATATTGCAAATTAAATCTCTCATCAGAGAAACGTGGTTCACTGATTAACGTACTAGGCGCCTAGTTTTAAAACTAGCTCGCCATAGGAGAGAGAGTTAGAGAGAGAGAGAGAGAGAGAGAGAGAGAGAGAGAGAGAGAGAGAGAGAGAGAGAGAGAGAGAGAGAGAGAGAGAGAGAGAGAGAGAGAGGAGAGAGAGAGAGAGAGAGAGAGAGAAACACAGAGAGAGCTAGCTCAGGCACGCATTCCCATCTCTTTCTAACCAGCTTAACTTTCCAACCATGAATTTCCCCGTTAAGTCAGTGAGTGGCCGGAAAGTTGAAACTGGTTCAATACCCTTCCCTCCCTCCCTCCCTCCTTCCCTCCCTCCCTCCCTCCCTTCCTCCCTCCCTCCCTCCCACCTTCCCTCCCTTCCTCCCTTCCTCCCTCCCTCCCTCCCTCCCTCCCTCCCTCCTTCCCTCCCTCCCTCCCTCCCTTCCCTCCCTCCCTCCTTCCCTCCCTCCCTCCATCCCTCCTTCCCTCCTTCTCTCCCTCCTTCCCTTCCTCCCTCCTTCCTCCTCCGTCCCTCCCTCCATTCCTCAGGCAATAGAAAGGCAACGAGGCAACTTAACAACGATGAGAGTAGCAACGTAAGCGCTTCCCTCTGCTAACGCAGAGGAGCAAATTCTGCCACACACACACACACACATATATATATATATATATATATATATATATATATATATATATATATATATATATATATATATATATATATATATATATATATATATATATATATATATATATATATATATATATATATATTATCTAAACCAAGCTATACAGGGTGCAAAACAACCACGGGGGGAGTACAATGATAGTTATAGGCCTTTCGTCATACAATCAACACATCATCAGGAGCTTGCAAAATTGCAGAAAATAGGAGGATGTCCAAGCAAGTACATTCCCAGAGGACCGTCTTTACTTGGGTGATTGAGTGAGTGAGGGAGAGAGGAGGGCACAGGAAGTGCCCCCAGGCACAACAGTGCCCACAGCCAGAAGGATGAATATTATAGCATTAGAAAAATTCCTCAAGCATTAATATTGTAATAGCCTAAACGAAATTAACGTGGCAATAATAAAAAAATCGGTCATATTCCGCTATGACATCAATAGCTTTACATACATAAATATATAGTCAGTGATACAGCAGTCACTGGCAATTATAAGGTAACCTCCCACGGGACAATGTGTCCCTTTAAAGTGACGAGAAAACGGTAACATTTAAAGGGGAGACTTCTAAAAGCTGTGTAAAAGAAATGGGGCTCATTAAAATAAATTCATTTAAAGACGGAGGCATCTGCAATAACAAGAAAGACGACCACAGATATTCAACCCACATAATTCTGAGGCAAACTCTGGTTCAACCTTCAGAAACTGCAGGATAAACAGGCCGTAATTCCTCTGTGTGGCACTACATATAAGACAGTCTAATGCATTCATTTAAGAGCCCAGTTTTAGACTGTGTACTATTGCCTCAACTAAAAACGCATCTAATTTGAACAGCCCATCACTGATATTGTATAATGACTGCCTATCATGCTTAATAACTACCGATTCTATAATCCTTTCAATCCAGGAGGAACAAGGGAAGATGACTCTTGCTTCCCGTCAGTTTGCCGGGTTATTACACGCTCTAATATGGCTGAAAATCGCGTTCGACTCCTGTACTATACATATGGAATAAGTGTGGTGGGAAATTCTCACCTCCAATGGTTTTCCCATTTGTCCCAATTAGGAGAGACTACAACCATTGCAACTAACTCTGCAGACACCACCAACACGTTTTTGGGGAGCATTCTTTACCAGGATGCTTCTAACAGTCCGTGAATTTTTAAATACTTCTTGTATATTAAATCTCCTAAGGACCTTCGGCAGGACAGATAAATTCTGGTTATATGGGAGGACCAGCACATTCTTGGTCTGAGGTGTTATCCTATGATCTGTTCTATAATACGTTTTCTTAGCTGCCAGTAAGGAAGATTCCACAAACATCTTGGGATACAGCAGTGTCAAATATTTTCCTAATTTCTTCATCTAGGAACTCCGGACTTCACCTTTGATAGGCTCTCAAACACACAGTAAGAAATACACTCCTTTTGACCCTAGTCTCATGATTGGAATAGTAGTCTCATGATTGGAATAGTAGTCTCATGATTGGAATAGTAGTCTCATGATTGGAATAGTAGTCTCATGATTGGAATAGTAGTCTCATGATTGGAATAGTAGTCTCATGATTGGAATAGCAGTCTTATGATTGGAATAGTAGTCCCATGATTGGAATAGTAGTCTAATGATTGGAATAGTAGTCTCAAGGTTGGAATAGTAGTCTCATGATTGGAATAGTAGTCTCATGATTGGAATAGTAGTCTCATGATTGGAATATAGTCTAATGATTGGAATAGTAGTCTCATGATTGGAATAGTAGTCTCATGATTGGAATAGTAGTCTCATGATTGGAATAGTAGTCTCATGACTGGAATAGTAGTCTCATGATTGGAATAGTAGTCTCATGATTGGAATAGTAGTCTCATGATTGGAATAGTAGTCTCATGACTGGAATAGTAGTCTCATGATTGGAATAGTAGTCTCATGATTGGACTAGTAGTCTTATGATTGGAATAGTAGTCTCATGATTGGAATAGTAGTCTCATGATTGGACTAGTAGTCTTATGATTGGAATAGTAGTCTCATGATTGGAATAGTAGTAGCTATTGATGTCATAGCGGAATATGACCGATTTTTTTATTATTGCCACGTTAATTTCGTTTAGGCTATTACAATATTAATACTTGAGGGATTTTTCTAATGCTATAATATTCATCCTTCTGGCTGTGGGCACTGTTGTGCCTGGGGGCACTTCCTGTGCCCTCCTCTCTCCCTCACTCACTCACTCACCCAAGTAAAGACGGTCCTCTGGGAATGTACTTGCTTGGACATCCTCCTATTTTCTGCAATTTATATATATATATATATATATATATATATATATATATATATATATATATATATATATATATATATATATATGTATGTATATATATGTATATATATTAATGAAGATGTGACATGAGGAGGAAGAAAGACTTATGGAATATGTAGGAGTGAAAACGTGTCAAGAACTTGTACGAGATACCGTTTGTATTTGTTTTCTGGTCGTCGTCAGTAAGGCAATAGCAGAGCATATTGCAAGGTGTGTGTGTGAGGAGAGAGAGAGAGAAAGAGAGAGAGGAAACTCTCTCTCAGGCTTACTTTCATTAAAACTTTGGGTTATTGCTCTATTCAGATGCTCTCTCCATCGTGAGATGTGATGCTGCGTCTACTCCATATTCACCATACAGACACACACGCAGAGACAGACAGAGAGACAGACAGACAGACAGACACAGACACACACACACACACACACACACACACACACACACACACACACACACACACACACACACACACACACACACACACACACACACACACACACACACAAACTCACACACACATACATACACATGATAAAAACGTATAAAATACTGAGAAGCATTGACAAGGTGGACAAGGATCGAATGTTTCAGAGACGAGACACAGAAACAAGGGGACACAATTGGAAGCTGAAAACTCGGATGAGTCATAGGGATGTTAGGAAGTATTTCTTTAGTCTTAGAGTTGTCAGGAACTGGAATAATCTGGAGAGTGAAGTAGTGGAAGCAAGTTCTATAAATAGCTTTAAGAAGAGGTATGACAAAGATCATGGAGCAGGGAGAGAGTGAATTAGTATCGACCAGTGAAGAGGCGGGGCCAGGAGTTATGAATCGACCCCTGCAACCACATATAGGTAAGTACACACACACACAAACACACACACATACACACACACACACACACACACACACACACACACACACACACACACACACACACACACACACACACACACACACACACACATACGTTCAGGGAAACTATGTTATGTTATGTAAGGGTTGTTAGGAAACAAGTGTTACCTGACGCGAATCTCAGTCATATGATGACTCGCCGTTGGAGCTTTTGGTCAGTTGACCGAGGCCTTCCACTGGCTTACCGGTCCACCCGTTTAAAAATTATGGTCATAGTTATAACCATTTCTCTCAGGGAAACTAAAGAAGAAGAAGAAACAGTAAGAAGAATGAGTAGAGAAGAGAAAACAAAAAATAGAAGAGCATGGAAAGAATGCAGAAAGCGAAGGACAGCAGAAAACAAAGAAGGGAGAAAAACCGTCAAAAGATGCAAAGGGAGAGGAATAAAGCTGAAAATAACATAGGAACAATGAGCCAAAAAATGTCATCCAGATGTATCAGAAGAAAGACCACAGTCGAAGACCTGATAACAAGACTGAGGAAGGAAAGAGGAGAGATCGCCAGAAACGAGGTCTCTGAGGAACTGAACATACGATTGATAAAAATGTGTTGCCAGTGGAGACAGCGGTAATGCCAGAGAGTCAAAGGGACAAGAGTATAACACTGGACGTCATACACAGAATATTTCAAGCATCACTTAGAGCAACCTGGATGTTCTGATAGATTAGATATATAGACAATCTGATAGATACGTAGATAGATAGATAGACAGAGAAAGAGAGAGAGAGAGAGAGTAGCTATTCTTCCCCCTTAAGTGTATTACTCCCGTTTTTACACCACAAAAGCGAAAACAGAATAAGATTACAGGGAAGGAGAGGTGGTAGGAGGAAGAGACAAAGAGATAGGGACAGATGGAGATAGTGAGAGACTGAGAGAGAGAGAGAGAGAGAGAGAGAGAGTGAGAGGGAGTAAGGGAGGGCGAAACGACCCACCCTGTCACGTCCTCTAACATGATTTTCAAATTGTTTGATATTCTCCCTGAAGATAAAGAGGGAAGGTCTTATTAAAGAGGCGGCCTCGTAGCAGCACTACCAAGACGGGTAAGTCTGAGGACCTTCCTGTGGGTGGGATCAAAGAAGGTCAATTTTGGCTCCCTTGGTGGTAGCAGGAGGCAGGAGAGGGATGGGAGAGGAGACCATGATGGAGGAAGAGGGATGGGAGAGGAGGCTAAGTTGGAGGAATGAGGGATGGGAGAGGAGACCAGGATGGAGGAAGAGGGATGGGAGAGGAGACCAAGCTGGAGGAATGAGGGATGGGAGAGGAGACCAGGATGGAGGAAGAGGGATGGGAGAGGAAACCAAGTTGGAGGAAGAGGGATGGGAGAGGAGACCAAGATGGAGGAAGAGGGATGGGAGAGGAGACCAAGATGGAGGAAGTGGGATGGGAGAGGATACCAAGATGGAGGAAGAGGGATGGTAGAGGAAACAAGATGGAGGAAGAGGGATGGGAGAGGAGGCCAAGTAAGTTGGAGGAATGAGGGATGGAGGAAGAGGGAGGGAGAGGAGACCAAGGGATGATGGGAGGAAGAGGGATGGGAGAGGAGACCAAGCTGGAGGAAGAGGGATGGGAGAGGAGACCAGGATGGAGGAAGAATGATGGGAGAGGAGACCAGGTTGGAGGAAGAGGGATGGGAGAGGAGACCAAGTTGGAGGAAGAGGGATGGGAGAGGAAACCAAGTTGGAGGAAGAGGGATGGGAGAGGAGACCAAGATGGAGGAAGAGGGATGGGAGAGGAGACCAAGATGGAGGAAGTGGGATGGGAGAGGAGACCAAGATGGAGGAAGAGGGATGGGAGAGGAAACCAAGATGGAGGAAGAGGGATGGGAGAGGAGACCAAGATGGAGGAAGAGGGATGGGAGAGGAAACCAAGATGGAGGAAGAGGGATGGGAGAGGAGACCAAGATGGAGGAAGAGAAGAGAAAAGGAGATAGAAGAGGAGAATGTACACGAGGAGACGAATAGGTAGAGGTGCATGAGGAAATGAAGAAGGAAGGTCATGGATAGAAAGGAGAATAGGAAAAGAGAAAGTAAATAAGAAGACGAAATAAATACAGTGGAGAAGATGAAAGAGGAGAAGAAGCGATGAAGACGGAGACAGTGGAAGACGAGACACAGTGAAAGAAGTAAATGGAAATGAGAGGAGGTAAGAAGTGGAGGAGAAGGAGACAAGGAGGAGTAAATGGAGGGGAAGAAAACGAGGCAAAAAGCGGAGGAGGAAATAAAGAAGGAAGATGTAAAGAGCCTCGCAGTAAAAAAGAGGAATGAGAGAGAGAGAGAGAGAGAGAGAGAGAGAGAGAGAGAGAGAGAGAGAGAGAGAGAGAGAGAGAGAGAGAGAGAGAGAGAGAGAGAGAGAGAGAGAGAGAGAAGATATGAAAGAGGAATAAAAAGATAAATGAGTCAAGGGAAGAAGAAGAAAGTGAATAAAGAATGTAGACAAGAGAAGAAAAATATGAAAGACCGTAAAAACTAGAGGGAAGGGGAAGACAGGTGAATAAAGACAGAGAGAACAAAGAGAAGAAAAAATTCTCAGAAGACGAAGAAGAATAAGAGTCGTTGCAATGCTGGAATCATCACAGCAGACTATCACAGCAGACTCCTTAATAACTACTGCTAAGTCAATTTTCACACCACAAGGATACCAAGTCCATCGTTGAACATTGAAGTCCAGAAAGGTTTATCATTTTAAGTATACCCAGTCCATCGTTGAACATTGAAGTCCGGAAAGGTTTATCATAAGTATATCCAGTCCATCGTTGAATATTGAAGTTCCCTTCTTCATTCTATCACTACAAATACATCTAATTCATCGTTGAACATCGAAGTCCGGAAAGGTTTATCATCATAAGTATACCCAGTCCATCGTTGAACATCGAAGTCCGGAAAGGTTTATCATCATAAGTATACCCAGTCCATCGTTGAACATCGAAGTCCCTTCCTTCAGTATCTCACCGACTTCAACGTTAGATCACACAGTTCTCTACTAGTCAATATTACCAATAGGTTTTTAATTACAAATATAACTTACCACCTCTTCCCAGTTATAAGTCTCTGATTCACGTACAAAGGTGCAACAGACAGCACAGTTGTCCAAACAAAGGTACGGTCAGCTGCGTAGGTATGGAATTCCGAAGATTCAATTGGCCGTTGAATTAAACACGTCAGAACACATCACCAGATTCCTTTGCGGTACAATGTTCCATTGCAAAGGGTCAAACACGTTTCCTTGCTGTTTGATTTTTCCACAAAGGACTCTGGATAACAATGTAACATAGATGTTCATTATACGTAGTTCGCTGACGCTAAGGATGATGACTTGCTTAAGAGAAACATCTGATATTGGATTTACCCACTGATACTCTCATTCTCTGTATCTGTCTATCTGTCTCTCCTGAGAGCAGTGTCAAACATACCCAGAGCTCTCTCTCTCTCTCTCTCTCTCTCTCTCTCTCTCTCTCTCTCTCTCTCTCTCTCTCTCTCTCTCTCTCTCTCTCTCTCTCTCTCTCTATCTATCTATCTATCTATCTATCTATCTATCTCTTGAGATCAATTTCAAACATACCCAGAGCACTCTGTCTCTCTCTCTCTTGTGATCAATCTCAAACATATCCAGAGCTCTCCCTCTCTCTCCTGAGATCAATCTCAAACATTCCCAGAGCTCTCTCTTTGTCTGTCTGTCTCTCTCTCTCTGTCTCTCTGTCTGTCTGTCTGTCTGTCTGTCTGTCTGTCTGTCTGTCTGTCTGTCTCTCTCTCTCTCTCTCTAGAGATCAATCTCAAACATACCCAGAGCTCTCTCTCTCTCTCTCTCTCTCTCTCTCTTGAGATCAATCTCAAACATACCCTGAGCTCTCTCTCTCTCTATCTGTCTCTCTCTCTCTTTGTCTCTCTCTCTCTCTCTGTCTGTCTGTCTGTCTGTCTCTCTCTCTCTCTCTAGAGATAAATCTCAAACATACTCAGAGCTCTCTCTCTCTCTCTTGAGATCATTCTCAAACATACACAGAGCTCTCTCTCTCCCTCTCTTTCCTGATCAATCTCCAACATACCCTG
>NC_091364.1:7091465-7098965 GCF_038502225.1 Cherax quadricarinatus | reverse complement strand
CGTAGACACAACTAAACCCTGCGTAGACACTACTGAACTATACGTAGACACAACTAAACCCTGCGTAGACACTACTGAACTATACGTAGACACAACTAAACCCTGCGTAGACACTACTGAACTATACGTAGCCACAACTAAACCCTACGTAGACACTACTGAACTATACGTAGACACAACTAAACCCTGCGTAGACACTACTGAACCATACGTAGACACAACTAAACCCTGCGTAGACACTACTGAACTATACGTAGACACAACTAAACCCTGCGTAGACACTACTGAACCATACGTAGACACAACTAAACCCTGCGTAGACACTACTGAACTATACGTAGACACAACTAAACCCTGCGTAGACACTACTGAACTATACGTAGACACAACTAAACCCTGCGTAGACACTACTGAACTATACGTAGACACAACTAAACCCTACGTAGACACTACTGAACTATACGTAGACACAACTAAACCCTGCGTAGACACTACTGAACTATACGTAGACACAACTAAACCCTACGTAGACACTACTGAACTATACGTAGATACAACTAAACCCTGCGTAGACACTACTGAACTATACGTAGACACAACTAAATCCTGCGTATACACTACTGAACTATACGTAGACACAACTAAACCCTACGTAGACACTACTGAACTATACGTAGACACAACTAAACCCTGCGTAGACACTACTGAACTATACGTAGACACAACTAAACCCTACGTAGACACTACTGAACTATACGTAGATACAACTAAACCCTGCGTAGACACTACTGAACTATACGTAGACACAACTAAACCCTGCGTAGACACTACTGAACCATACGTAGACACAACTAAACCCTGCGTAGACACTACTGAACTATACGTAGACACAACTAAACCCTGCGTAGACACTACTGAACTATACGTAGACACAACTAAACCCTGCGTAGACACTACTGAACTATACGTAGATACAACTGAACCTTACTTGCAATAGAGTAAACTCGGATCATTTAGAGTCGTATCCTGCGTAATCTTAAGTGCCTGGGTTCAATTACGTTCATTTATGAAGGCAGTTCAGTGAACCCTGGGATGATTAAGGCAAATCCTGATCAAGTGTCTGCTTAGGGTAGAAAGATGCTTATAATTCTTCCTAAGAGGAAGACAGGATAGTGAGAGGGAGAGGTGAAGATAGTGAGAGGGAGAGGTGAAGACAGTGAGAGGGAGAGGTGAAGATAGTGAGAGGGAGAGGTGAAGATAGTGAGAGGGAGAGGGGAGGATAGTGAGAGGGAGAGGGGAGGATAGTGAGAGGGAGAGGTAAAGATAGTGAGAGGGAGAGGTGAAGATAGTGAGAGGGAGAGGTGAAGATAGTGAGAGGGAGAGGTGAAGATAGTGAGAGGGAGAGGTGAAGATAGTGAGAGGGAGAGGGGAGGATAGTGAGAGGGAGAGGGGAGGATAGTGAGAGGGAGAGGTGAAGATAGTGAGAGGGAGAGGTGAAGATAGTGAGAGGGAAAGGTGAAGATAGTGAGAGGGAGAGGTGAAGATAGTGAGAGGGAGAGGGGAGGATAGTGAGAGGGAGAGGGGAGGATAGTGAGAGGGAGAGGGGAGGATAGTGAGAGGGAGAGGTGAAGATAGTAAGAGGGAGAGGGGAGGATAGTGAGAGGGAGAGGGGAGGATAGTGAGAGGGAGAGGGGAGGATAGTGAGAGGGAGAGGGGAGGATAGTGAGAGGGAGAGGTGAAGATAGTGAGAGGGAGAGGGGAGGATAGAGAGAGGGAGAGGGGAGGATAGTGAGAGGGAGAGGGGAGGATAGTGAGAGGGAGAGGTGAAGATAGTGAGAGGGAGAGGGGAGGATAGTGAGAGGGAGAGGGGAGGATAGTGAGAGGGAGAGGGGAGGATAGTGAGAGGGAGAGGTGAAGATAGTGAGAGGGAGAGGGGAGGATAGTGAGAGGGAGAGGGGAGGATAGTGAGAGGGAGAGGGGAGGATAGTGAGAGGGAGAGGTGAAGATAGTGAGAGGGAGAGGGGAGGATAGTGAGAGGGAGAGGGGAGGATAGTGAGAGGGAGAGGGGAGGATAGTGAGAGGGAGAGGGGAGGATAGTGAGAGGGAGAGGGAAGGATAGTGAGAGGGAGAGAGGAGGATAGTGAGAGGGAGAGATGAAGATAGTGAGAGGGAGAGGGGAGGATAGTGAGAGGGAGAGGTGAAGATAGTGAGAGGGAGAGGGGAGGATAGTGAGAGGGAGAGGGGAGGATAGTGAGAGGGAGAGGTGAAGATAGTGAGAGGGAGAGGGGAGGATAGTGAGAGGGAGAGAGGAGGATAGTGAGAGGGAGAGGTGAAGATAGTGAGAGGGAGAGGGGAGGATAGTGAGAGGGAGAGGGGAGAATAGTGAGAGGGAGAGGTGAAGATAGTGAGAGGGAGAGGGGAGGATAGTGAGAGGGAGAGGGGAGGATAGTGAGAGGGAGAGGGGAGGATAGTGAGAGGGAGAGGTGAAGATAGTGAGAGGGAGAGGTGAAGATAGTGAGAGGGAGAGGTGAAGATAGTGAGAGGGAGAGGTGAAGATAGTGAGAGGGAGAGGGGAGGATAGTGAGAGGGAGAGGTGAAGATAGTGAGAGGGAGAGGGGAGGATAGTGAGAGGGAGAGGGGAGGATAGTGAGAGGGAGAGGTGAAGATAGTGAGAGGGAGAGGTGAAGATAGTGAGAGGGAGAGGGGAGGATAGTGAGAGGGAGAGGTGAAGATAGTGAGAGGGAGAGGTGAAAATAGTGAGAGGGAGAGGTGAAGATAGTGAGAGGGAGAGGTGAAGATAGTGAGAGGGAGAGGTGAAGATAGTGAGAGGGAGAGGGGAGGATAGTGAGAGGGAGACGGGAGGATAGTGAGAGAAGGGAGGATAATGAGAGAGAGAAAGAGAGAGAGAGAGAAAGAGAAGGGAATATAGTGAGAGGGAGGGAGAGAGAAGACCAAAGAGAGGCAATAATGATAATTGTAATAATAATAATAATAATAACAACAATTAATAATAATAATAATAATAATAATAATAATAATAATGATAATAATAATAATAATAATAATAATAATAATAATAATAATAATAATTATTATTATTATTATTATTATTATTATAAAAGGGAAGCCGACTTCACTCTGGAGAAGAGCTCATGATCCAAGGCATTGGAACTACCCTACCCGTACCCCAGGACCGCACTGACGGGTTTAGCGCTTCCCCGGCCAAACTATAAACCGCCACCAAAATTCCGATTGTTTTAATTAACAATAAATGAGAATTATTAACACGTTGGAAAATAATTACAAAATAGTTAAACAGAAAAAATAATTGACTAAAATATGTTGGGGATAATCTGATTATTAAATTATTTGGAGATTATTAACATGTGGGTTAAATTGGGGTGATAGTGCCCCTGGTACATCACCCCAGGGTGTGTACCCCTGGTACACCACCCCAGGGTGTGTACCCCTGGTACATCACCCCAGTGTGTGTACCCCTGGTACACCACCCAAGTGTGTGTACCCCTGGTACACCACCCCAGTGTGTGTATCCCTGGAACACCACCCCAGTGTGTGTACCCCTGGTACACCACCCCAGTGTGTGTACCCCTGGTACACCACCCCAGGGTGTGTACCCCTGGTACACCACCCAAGTGTGTGTACCCCTGGTACACCACCCCAGTGTGTGTACCCCTGGTACACCACCCCAGTGTGTGTACCCCTGGTACACCACCCCAGGGTGTGTACCCCTGGAACACCACCCCAGTGTGTGTACCCCTGGTACACCACCCCAGTGTGTGTACCCCTGGTACACCACCCCAGTGTGTGTACCCCTGGTACACCACCCCAGTGTGTGTATCCCTGGAACACCACCCCAGTGTGTGTACCCCTGGTACACCACCCCAGTGTGTGTACCCCTGGTACACCACCCCAGTGTGTGTACCCCTGGTACACCACCCCAGTGTGTGTACCCCTGGTACACCACTCCAGTGTGTGTACCCCTGGTACACCACCCCAGTGTGTGTACCCCTGGTACACCACCCCAGTGTGTGTACCCCTTGTACACCACCCCAGTGTGTGTACCCCTGGTACACCACCCCAGTGTGTGTACCCCTGGTACACCACCCCAGTGTGTGTACCCCTGGTACACCACCCCAGTGTGTGTACCCCTGGTACACCACCCCAGTGTGTGTACCCCTGGTACACCACCCCAGTGTGTGTACCCCTGGTACACCACCCCAGTGTGTGTACCCCTGGTACACCACCCCAGTGTGTATACCCCTGGTACACCACCCCAGTGTGTGTACCCCTGGTACACCACCCCAGTGTGTGTACCACTGGTACACCACCCCAGTGTGTGTACCCCTGGTACACCACCCCAGTGTGTGTACCCCTGGTACACCACCCCAGTGTGTACCCCTGGTACACCACCCCAGTGTGTGTACCCCTGGTACACCACCCCAGTGTGTGTACCCCTGGTACACCACCCCAGTGTGTGTACCCCTGGTACACCACCCCAATGTGTGTACCCCTGGCACACCACCCCAGTGTGTGTACCCCTGGTACACCACCCCAGTGTGTTGTACCCCTGGTACACCACCCCAGTGTGTGTACCCCTGGTACACCACCCCAGTGTGTGTACCCCTGGTACACCACCCCAGTGTGTGTACCCCTGGTACACCACCCCAGTGTGTGTACCCCTGGTACACCACCCGTGTGTGTACCCCTGGTACATCACCCCAATGTGTGTACCCCTGGTACACCACCCTAGTGTGGGTACCCCTGGTACACCACCCTAGTGTGGGTACCCCTGCTACACCACCCTAGTGTGGGTACCCCTGGTACACCACCCCAGTGTGTGTACCCCTGGTACACCACCCCAGTGTGTGTACCCCTGGTACACCACCCTAGTGTGTGTACCCCTGGTACACCACCCGTGTGTTTACCCCTGGTACACCACCCCAGTGTGTGTACCCCTGGTACACCACCCTAGTGTGTGTACCCCTGGTACACCACCCCAGTGTGTGTACCCCTGGTACACCACCCTAGTGTGTGTACCCCTGGTACACCACCCCAGTGTGTGTACCCCTGGTACACCACCCGTGTGTGTACCCCTGGTACACCACCCCAGTGTGTGTACCCCTGGTACACCACCCCAGTGTGTGTTCCCCTGGTACACCACCCCAATGTGTATACCCCTGGTACACCACCCCAGTGTGTCTAGTATCTTGGGGACACTTCCCCCAGGTGTGTAGTACCTCTGGTACACCTACCCCAGTGTGTCTAGTACCTCTGATTCATCTCCCCAGGTATCTAGTACCTTTGGTACACCACCCCAGTGTGTCTAGTACCCCTAAGACACTTCCCCCAAGTGTCTAGTACCTCTGATACATCTCCCTCAGGTGTGTAGTACCCCTGGTACTCCTTCCCCGGGTATCTACTGTCTCTGGTATATCTCCCCCAGGTGTCCAGTACCATGGTACACGTCTCACAGGTGTCTAGTATCCATGGTACAGCACCCCAAATGTCTAGTACCCCTGGTACAGCACCCGAGGTGTCTAGTACCCTGCTATACGTCCCCTAGGTGTCTAGTACCCTTGGTACACCTCCAACAGATGCTCTGTACCCCGGGTACTAGACACCTGATGTCTAGTCCCCCTGGGACACTTCCTCCAGGTGTCCAGTACCCTGGTATATATCTCCCAGGTATTTAGTACCCCTGGTACACCTTCCCAGGTGTCTAGTATCCCTAGAAATATACATCTATGGGGGTGAGGGGAACACATGAAGGGAGTGAGGGGAACACATGGAGTGAGGGGAACACATGAAGGGAGTGAGGGGTACACCTGAAGGGAGTGAGGGGAACATATGAAGGGAGTGAGGGGAACACATGAAGGGAGTGAGGGGAACACATGAAGGGAGTGAGGGGAACACATGAAGGGAGAGGAACACATGAAGGGAGTGAGGGGAACACATGAAGGGAGTGAGGGGAACACATGAAGGGAGTGAGGGGAACACATGAAGAGAGTGAGGGGAACACATGAAGGGAGTGAGGGGAACACATGAAGGGAGTGAGGGGAACACATGAAGGGAGTGAGGGGAACACATGAAGGGAGTGAGGGGAACACATGAAGGGAGTGAGGGGAACACATGAAGGGAGTGAGGGGAACACATGAAGGGAGTGAGGGGAACACATGAAGGGAGTGAGGGGAACACATGAAGGGAGTGAGGGGAACACATGAAGGGAGTGAGGGGAACACATGAAGGGAGTGAGAGGAACACATGGAGGGAGTGAGGGGAACACATGAAGGGAGTGAGGGGAACACATGAAGGGAGTGAGGGGAACACATGAAGGAAGTGAGGGGAACACATGAAGGGAGTGAGGGGAACACATGAAGGGAGTGAGGGGAACACATGAAGGGAGTGAGGGGAACACATGAAGGTAGTGAGGGGAACACATGAAGGGAGTGAGGGGAACACATGAAGAGAGTGAGGGGAACACATGAAGGGAGTGAGGGGAACACATGAAGGGGGTGAGGGGAACACATGAAGGGAGTGAGGGGAACACATGAAGGTAGTGAGGGAACACATGAAGGGAGTGAGGGGAACACATGAAGGGAGTGAGGGGAACACATGAAGGTAGTGAGGGGAACACATGAAGGGAGTGAGGGGAACACATGAAGAGAGTGAGGGGAACACATGAAGGGAGTGAGGGGAACACATGAAGGGAGTGAGGGGAACACATGAAGGGAGTGAGGAGAACACATGAAGGTAGTGAGGGAACACATGAAGGGAGTGAGGGGAACACATGAAGGGAGTGAGGGGAACACATGAAGGGAGTGAGGAGAACACATGAAGGTAGTGAGGGAACACATGAAGGGAGTGAGGGGAACACATGAAGGGAGTGAGGGGAACACATGAAGGGAGTGAGGAGAACACATGAAGGTAGTGAGGGAACACATGAAGGGAGTGAGGGGAACACATGAAGGGAGTGAGGGGAACACATGAAGGGAGTGAGGAGAACACATGAAGGTAGTGAGGGAACACATGAAGGGAGTGAGGGGAACACATGAAGGGAGTGAGGGGAACACATGAAGGGAGTGAGGGGAACACATGAAGAGAGTGAGGGGAACACATGAAGGGAGTGAGGGGAACACATGAAGGGAGTGAGGGGAACACATGAAGGGAGTGAGGGGAACACATGAAGAGAGTGAGGGGAACACATGAAGGGAGTGAGGGGAACACATGAAGGGAGTGAGGGGAACACATGAAGGGAGTGAGGGGAACACATGAAGGGAGTGAGGGGAACACATGAAGGGAGTGAGGGGAACACATGAAGGGAGTGAGGGGAACACATGAAGGGAGTGAGGGGAACACATGAAGGGAGTGAGGGGAACACATGAAGGGAGTGAGGGGAACACATGAAGGGAGTGAGGGGAACACATGAAGGGAGTGAGGGGAACACATGAAGGGAGTGAGGGGATCTCCATTATCTGGGGA
>NC_091364.1:7081465-7088965 GCF_038502225.1 Cherax quadricarinatus | reverse complement strand
GTGGTAGTGGTGGTGGTGGTGGTGGTGGTAGTGGTGGTAGTGGTGGTGGTGGTAGTGGTGGTAGTGGTGGTAGTGGCGGTAGTGGTGATACTGGTGGTGGTGGTGGTAGTGGTGGTAGTGGTGGTAGTGGTGGTAGTGGTGGTGGTGGTAGTGGTGGTAGTGGACCACTATGATATGGTCCTGGATTCATTGGAAGACAAACATATTTCGAAGGCAAAAGCCTTCGAAATATGTGCTCATGGTGTAATAGCACACAAAATACGTGCTAAAGGGATAACTGGCAAAGGAGGCAGATGGATCTTTAACTTTCTAACCAGTCAAACACAAAGAGTAGTGGTTAACAGAGTTAAATCGCAAGCTTCCATAGTGAAGAGCTTTGTTCCACAAGGCACAGTACTCGCCCCCATCCTGTTCCTCATCCTCATATCACACATTGATAGAGATGTAATACATAGCACCTTGTCATCCTTTGCAGACGATACTAGGACCTGCATGAGACTGCCATCTATTGAGGACACGGTTAACCTCAAAGAAGATATAAACAAAGTTTTGGAAGGGGCAACGAAGAACAATATGATGTTCAGTAAAAAGTTCCAGCTGCTCCGTTATGGGAAACAGGAGGAAATAATAACTAGAAATGAGTGTATTACAAACTCTAATTACACAATAGAGCGGAAAAGAAATTTGAAGAAGCTGGAAATGCTAATGTCTGGGGGATCTCACCCTCAAGGATCACAACAGTGCCACTATCACCTCTGCGAGGAAAATGATAGGATGGATAATGAGAACGTTCAAAACAAGAGATGCCAACCCAATGATGATCCCTTTTAATTCACTTGTTCTCTCCAGGCTGGAATACTGCTGCACATTAACAACTTCAAGGCAGATGAAATTGCAGATCTGGAGAATGCAGAGAGAACCTTTACTGCACATACAAGTTCCATCAAACACCTTAGCTATTGGGAACGCTTGGAAGCACTTGACTTGTACTCACTGGAGCGCAGGCGAGAGAGATACATCATAATCTACGCCTGGAAAATCCTAGAAGGACTGGTCCCTAATCTTCACACAGAAATAACTCCATACGAAAGCAAAAGACTTGGCAGGCGGTGCAAAATACCCCCATTGAAAAGTAGAAGCGACATTAGTACACTAAGAGAAAACGCAATAAGTGTCCGGGGCCCAAGACTGTTCAACAGCGTCCTACCAGGCATAAGGGGAATTACCAATAGACTCCTAGCTACCTTCAAGAGAGAGCTGGACAGACACATAAAGTCAGTGCCGGATCAGTGGGGTTGTGGTTCGTACGTTGAACTACGTGCGGCCAGCACTAACAGCCTAGTTGATCAGGCCCTGAGCCACCATGAGGCCTGGTCATGGACCGGGCCGCAGGGGCGTTGATCCCCGGAATACTCTTCAGGAAGACTCCAGGTAGACGTATAATCTACTATCCATCCACTACCACTACCATATTCCTAAATAGACCGAACCACACACAACCTACTCTCCACCACTACCACTGTTACATTTCTCAATAGACAGAACCACACACAACCTACTCTCCACCACTACCACTGTTACATTTCTCAATAGACAGAACCACACACAATCTACTCTCCACCACTACCACTGTTACATTCCTCAATAGACAGCAAAAGCATCACAACCTCAACCCACAGAAATGCGCACAAACAAGACAGGACAACACAGGGCAACAACACTGCCTCTAAAAACAAGACAGACTTTCAAAACAGAATAAAAAACTAAGAAATCCATTACGATGATTATGCAAATCGCTCAAGATTGCACAATGCTCAGTCTTGGCGGATGTGGGATCAGCACAAGTTGCAACAATGGAAGCTGGGAAGGTGTTGGATCAGCGAGTGGAACAACAGAGGAGGTTGCAAGGATGTGGTGTCAGTGGTGATGCAGAGCGTGGTGTCAGCAGTGGTGTCAGCAATGGTGTCAGCAGTGATATCAGCAGTAGGTGGGCGAGACATCTCTGTAACAGTTGGGTGTCTCTATGGTCCAAACGTTTCGGCTGCTCAGCAGGTTTCTTCAGATAAATGCTGTGGTGTCACCACAACAAAAATAGTATCACAACAGTGGTATCAACACAGCAACAACAGTATCACAACAGTGGTATCAGCACAGCAACAATAGAACCACAATAGTGGTACCAACACGGCAACAATAGTATCACAATAGTCGTATAAACACAGCAACAATAGTAGCATAACAGTGGTATCAACACAGCAACAATAGTATCACAACAGTGGTATCAACACAGCAACAATAGTATCACAGTAGTGGTATCAAGACAGCAACAATAGTATCACAACAGTGGTATCAACACAGCAACAATAGTATCACAACAGTGGTATCAACACAACAACAATAGTATCACAACAGTGGTATCAACACAACAACAACAGTATCTCAACAGTGGTATCAACACAGCAACAATAGTATCACAACAGTGGTATCAACACAACAACAATAGTATCACAACAGTGGTATCAACACAACAACAATAGTATCACAACAGTGGTATCAACACAACAACAATAGTATCACAACAGTGGTATCAACACAACAACAATAGTATCACAATAGTGGTATCAAGACAGCAACAATAGTATCACAACAGTGGTATCAACGCAACAACAATAGTATCACAATAGTGGTATCAAGACAGCAACAATAGTATCACAACAGTGGTATCAACACAACAACAATAGTATCACAACAGTGGTATCAACACAGCAACAATAGTATCACAGCATTGGTATCAACGCAACAACAATAGTATCACAATAGTGGTATCAAGACAGCAACAATAGTATCACAATAGTGGTATCAAGACAGCAACAATAGTATCACAACAGTGGTATCAACGCAACAACAATAGTATCACAATAGTGGTATCAAGACAGCAACAATAGTATCACAATAGTGGTATCAAGACAGCAACAATAGTATCACAACAGTGGTATCAACGCAACAACAATAGTATCACAACAGTGGTATCAAGACAGCAACAATAGTATCACAGCATTGGTATCAACGCAACAACAATAGTATCACAACAGTGGTATCAACGCAACAACAATAGTATCACAACAGTGGTATCAAGACAGCAACAATAGTATCACAACAGTGGTATCAACGCAACAACAATAGTATCACAACAGTGGTATCAACGCAACAACAATAGTATCACAATAGTGGTATCAAGACAGCAACAATAGTATCACAATAGTGGTATCAACGCAACAACAATAGTATCACAATAGTGGTATCAAGACAGCAACAATAGTATCACAACGGTGGTATCAACACAACAACAATAGTATCACAACAGTGGTATCAACACAGCAACAATAGTGTCACAACAATGGTATCAACACAGCAACAATAGTATCACAACAGTGGTATCAACACAGCAACAATAGTATCACAACAGTGGTATCAACACAGCAACAATAGTATCACAACAGTGGTATCAACACAGCAACAATAGTATCACAACAGTGGTATCAACACAGCAACAATAGTATCACAAAAGTGGTATCAAGACAGCAACAATAGTATCACAACTCTGGTATCAACACAGCAACAATAGTATCACAACAGTGGTATCAAATCAGCAACAATAGTATCACAACAGTGGTATGAACACAGCAATAACAGTATCACAACAGTGGTATCAACACAGCAACAATAGTATCACAACAGTGGTATCAAGACAGCAACAATAGTATCACAACTCTGGTATCAACACAGCAACAATAGTATCACAACAGTGGTATCAACACAACAACAATAGTATCACAACAGTGGTATCAACACAACAACAATTGTATCACAACAATGGTATCAACACAGCAACAATAGTATCACAACAGTAGTATCAAGACAGCAACAATAGTATCACAACAGTGGTATCAAAACAGCAACAATAGTATCACAACAGTGGTATGAACACAGCAATAACAGTATCAGAACAGTGGTATCAACACAGCAACAATATTATCACAACAGTGGTATGAATACAACAATAGTATCACAACCCTGGTATCAACACAGCAACAATAGTATCACAACAGTGGTATCAACACAACAACAATAGTATCACAACAGTGGTATCAACACAACAACAATAGTATCACAACAGTGGTATCAACACAACAACAATAGTATCACAACAGTGGTATCAACACAGCAACAATAGTATCACAACAGTGGTATCAACACAACAACAATAGTATCACAACAGTGGTATCAACACAACAACAATAGTATCACAACAGTGGTATCAACACAACAACAATAGTATCACAACAGTGGTATCAACACAGCAACAATAGCATCACAACAGTGGTATCAACACAGCAACAATAGTATCACAAGAGTGGTATCAACACAACAACAATAGTATCACAACAGTGGTATCAACACAACAACAATAGTATCACAACAGTGGTATCAACACAACAACAATAGTATCACAACTCTGGTATCAACACAGCAACAATAGTATCACAACTCTGGTATCAACACAGCAACAATAGTATCACAACTCTGGTATCAACACAACAACAATAGTATCACAACTCTGGTATCAAGACAGCAACAATAGTATCACAACTCTGGTATCAACACAGCAACAATAGTATCACAACTCTGGTATCAACACAACAACAATAGTATCACAACAGTGGTATCAAGACAGCAACAATAGTATCACAACAGTGGTATCAACACAGCAATAATAGTATCACAACAGTGGTATCAACACAACAACAATAGTATCACAACTCTGGTATCAAGACAGCAACAATAGTATCACAACAGTGGTATCAACACAGCAACAATAGTATCACAACAGTGGTATCAACACAACAACAATAGTATCACAACTCTGGTATCAACACAACAACAATAGTATCACAACTCTGGTATCAAGACAGCAACAATAGTATCACAACAGTGGTATCAACACAACAACAATAGTATCACAACAGTGGTATCAACACAACAACAATAGTATCACAACAGTGGTATCAACACAACAACAATAGTATCACAACAGTGGTATCAACACAGCAACAATAGTATCACAACAGTGGTATCAAGACAGCAACAATAGTATCACAACAGTGGTATCAAGACAGCAACAATAGTATCACAACAGTGGTATCAAGACAGCAACAATAGTATCACAACAGTGGTATCAAGACAGCAACAATAGTATCACAACAGTGGTATCAAGACAGCAACAATAGTATCACAACAGTGGTATCAAGACAGCAACAATAGTATCACAACAGTGGTATCAAGACAGCAACAATAGTATCACAACAGTGGTATCAAGACAGCAACAATAGTATCACAACAGTGGTATCAAGACAGCAACAATAGTATCACAACAGTGGTATCAACACAACAACAATAGCATCACAACAGTGGTATCAACACAGCAACAATAGTATCACAACAGTGGTATCAACGCAACAACAATAGTATCACAACAGTGGTATCAACTCAACAACAATAGTATCACAACAGTGGTATCAACGCAACAACAATAGTATCACAACAGTGGTATCAACTCAACAACAATAGTATCACAACAGTGGTATCAACTCAACAACAATAGTATCACAACAGTGGTATCAACTCAACAACAATAGTATCACAACAGTGGTATCAACTCAACAACAATAGTATCACAACAGTGGTATCAACTCAACAACAATAGTATCACAACAGTGGTATCAACTCAACAACAATAGTATCACAACAGTGGTATCAACTCAACAACAATAGTATCACAACAGTGGTATCAACTCAACAACAATAGTATCACAACAGTGGTATCAACGCAACAACAATAGTATCACAACAGTGGTATCAAGACAGCAACAATAGTATCACAACAGTGGTATCAACTCAACAACAATAGTATCACAACAGTGGTATCAACGCAACAACAATAGTATCACAACAGTGGTATCAAGACAGCAACAATAGTATCACAACAGTGGTATCAACTCAACAACAATAGTATCACAACAGTGGTATCAACACAACAACAATAGTATCACAACTCTGGTATCAACACAACAACAATAGTATCTCAACAGTGGTATCAACTCAACAACAATAGTATCACAACAGTGGTATCAACACAACAACAATAGTATCACAACTCTGGTATCAACACAACAACAATAGTATCTCAACAGTGGTATCAACTCAACAACAATAGTATCACAACAGTGGTATCAACACAACAACAATAGTATCACAACAGTGGTATCAACAGCATCACAGCGACATAGGAAATTCGATTTGTCCTAAATATCACCTCTCCGTCCCTCTCCTCCTCCTCCTCCCCCCCTTACCCCACCTCAACAAAAAGGTCCCACCTCAAAAATACCCTCACTTCAAAAAGGCTTAACATCAAAAAAGCCCCCGCTTCAAAAAAAAAAAAATCCCCCTTCGTCTTCCATCAACTACAAACACTCGTTATTTTCCCCTCTTCGTAATTCTGTGAGATGGAATTCTTGTCATGGCTGGTAATGAAAAGTTTTTTGAGTATTTGTGAGAAATTTTGAACGATCAGATGATCCGTTAAGGAGGTACCAAAATGCTTCTCATTCCCTCCCTCTCTCTCTCTCTCTCTCTCTCTCTCTCTCTCTCTCTCTCTCTCTCTCTCTCTCTCTCTCTCTCTCTCTCTCTCTCTCGCTCTCTCTCTCTCTTGCTCTCTCTCTCTCTCTCTCTCTCTCTCTCTCTTTTATTATTTCTTCTCTCAGCTTCGTCCCCTTAAAATCCTCCTGTCAGCTTCGTCCCCTTAAAATCCTGCTGTCAGCTTGGGTCTCGTGCTGACGCTGGTCAGGATGCCTCTCGAGCGAGGTCTTGGAAGAGCTGAATAAAGACCGGTCAGGGAGCTGAGGTCTTGCTCAGTCATGTGTCGATAAAGCTGTGAGACAACCAGACAGAGTTGAGTATTGTGTGCACTGCAGTGCGTCGCTTGTGTGTGTGTGTGTGTGTGTGTGTGTGTGTGTGTGTGTGTGTGTGTGTGTGTGTGTGTGTGTGTATCTTGTCAATCCTCCCTTCTTTTATTCATCTATCTCCCTCTTTATCATCATCCCATTGCCCTCTGTCTCTCCCCCCACCATTCCCTCACCCACCAACACATGTAAACAATTCTCACCTCATTGCAAGAAACAATAAAATTTAGTCACATAAATGCCTACGCAGAAAAAAAAATTTGTACAGCTCTGAAAAGTTTCTGAACTGGAAATTCCACCAGTGTTCTTATTGTTATTGTTATGTGTTTGTTTATGATAACACCACCGTACACTACACACAAACCAATGTATATATATATATATATATATATATATATATATATATATATATATATATATATATATATATATATATATATATATATATATATATATATATATGCGCGCGCGCGGGTGTGTG
>NC_091364.1:7051465-7073965 GCF_038502225.1 Cherax quadricarinatus | reverse complement strand
ACGGGCAGAAAGCAGCAACTTCACTCTGGCTGTTCCCTTCTCCAGAACATCACTCCATCTGAGATCATACATACCCAGGAAGACTAGAGTATGGAACACATTCGTACAGCATAATGATGTCAACGAGATAAAGTCAGTTGATCAAATGAAAATGCTGGCCCACAGATGGCTCTAACTTCATCCTGTTTCCTACTTGTATGTCTCATAACAATAAAAATGCTTTCAAATGAGCTGATGTAGGTAACAGCTCTTAGCTTGCCAATAAAGTTAGGAATCCTTAACCTGTAAATAGCTGTCAATAAAGCTAGGGATCCTTAACCTTGTCAAACCCTGTGTAAAAAAAGAGAGAGAGAGAGAGAGAGAGAGAGAGAGAGAGAGAGAGAGAGAGAGAGAGAGAGAGAGAGAGAGAGAGAGAGAGAGAGTGAGTGAGTGATTAAAACTTGACAGAGAAAAGACACAATCGTAAACGAAGACAGAAAAACACAATGAAGAGAGTAGGAGAAGCATAGATAAGAAGTGATAACGTTAGGAACTGAAGCAAAAAGAGAAAAGCACATAAAACGTAAGTAGTAAAGGAGAGGGCGATGGAAGTTTAGGAAGAGAGAAAAAACACTTTGATAAAAGTTTTGACTGAAAGGAAGAAGAGACAAATGAACGAATGTGTGTGTGTGTGTGTGTGTGTGTGTGTGTGTGTGGAAGAGAGAGAGAGAGAGAGAGAGAGAGAGAGAGAGAGAGAGAGAGAGAGAGAGAGAGAGAGAGAGAGAGAGAGAGAGAGAGAGAGAGAGAGAGAGAGAGAGAGAGAGAGAGAGATAAAGAGTTGAAAGACAGAGGATAAGGAGATATGTAACAGAGGGAGTTATGAAAGAGACAGTTAGAGACAGAGAGAGACAGACAAAAGTGGAGATGAGAGATAATTAGAGAGAGTTATTGAGAAAAATGAGATAATAAAATAATAATAATGAAGATAAAGGCAATAATTATTTTAAAAATAACAACCAATTTTAATACAAAACTATGGATAAATTATAATAATAATAATAATAATAATAATAATAATAATAATAATAATAATAATAATAATAATAATAATAATAATAATAATAATAATAATAATAATAATAATAATAATAATAATTAGAAGAAGAAGAATGAACGACTTATAAAAAATCAAACCAACTCGAGAATGTAAGTATTCAGTGGGCTTTCCAGGATAAAGGAGGAAATAGTTGAAGACAATTTTCCTCCCTGGAACACAGTTTTCCTCCCTGGAATACAGTTTTCCTCCCTGGAATACAGTTTTCCTCCCTGGAATACAGTTTTCCTCCCTTGTAGAGAGTTTCCCTCTGTGGTATACAGTTACAGTAGATGGCAAAGCAATCACCTTCAGGCAGGAAAAAAGTCTGCTGATGTAAATTATTTGGTGACCAGACTGGAGAGCTTTCTCTCTCCTGCCCCCTGACCCTGGGTGTGTTGGTGTGTGTTGGTGTGTGTTGGTGTGTGTTGGTGTGTGTTGGTGTGTGTTGGTGTGTGTTGGTGTGTGTTGGTGTGTGTTGGTGTGTGTTGGTGTGTGTTGGTGTGTGTTGGTGTGTGTTGGTGTGTTGGTGTGTGTTGGTGTGTGTTGGTGTGTGTTGTGTGTTAGTGTGTGTTGATGTGTGTTGATGTGTGTTGATGTGTGTTCGTGTGTGTTCGTGTGTGTTCGTGTGTGTTAAAGTGTTCTGGCGTGTGTTGCAGACAGTTCCTAAGCACTAAGACACTTGCCTTGAAGACTGAGAGTGAAGAAGACATGCCTTAAGAAGAAACTCCTTAAGAAGACATATCTTAAGAAGACCGAGGTAGTGTGTTTGACTCTCCCCTCGAGAGAGTTGTCTTGGTGTCGGCGAGGAGTTCTTGAGACAACGAACTGGCACTCTCCTGCAATCCCATGGATCGAACCTGATTATCTCTCCTTCCCCCAGACACTGTATGACTCCCATGGGTTCAACGCTTCGTCCATGATTGTCATAATAATAATAACAGCAACAGTAATAATAACAATTATTATCATAACAATTGCTCTCAGAGTCAATCAGGGACGTACAAAGAGAACATCTTGTGGAATCAAGTTCGATCCGAGGAGGATTGGAAGCTACGATTTCCTGTATCAAGAGCCTACACTAGCTTTGCCTGAGGGCCACGGTGCCATATCTCGTCAAAGGTGCCGGTAATATCAATGCCAGTGCAACAACATAACCCAATTTGGTTTCATCCTGGGATTGGTGCAACGTAATGGAGAGAGGCAACAAGGGATCTCCTGTAAATCTGCTGCTCTGAAACTATTTTGACCATCACAACAGTGATGCTCAGAGTCAAAGTTCTTTTATTTTTGCGTGGAAAATTTCTTGGTTAATACAGCTAACAGTTATTTTTTAGCAGCAGTGTGCTATTACCCCGTTCTATATGGAAGTTACATAGTGGGAATAAAAGCTGGCTATGTTTCCCTGTAGTATTTCTATCACGCAGGATGGGGCTCATACAAGGTGTTGAAATCTGTCAGCATGAGCTGGGAGACCTCGGAAAGGCGATGAGGATATCGTCAAGCATTTCATTAAGGGTTTATTAACTACGGAAGCTTCAAAGGTTTCCTCCCAGTATAGCTGAAGTAGTTGATGGACACAGCACTGGCTAGTAGTGCCTGGGCACACCACTGGTCAGTAGTGCCTGGGCACACCACTGGTCAGTAGTGCCTGGGCACACCACTGGTCAGTAGTGCCTGGGCACACCACTGGTCAGTAGTGCCTGGCTACACCTGGCCATACCACTAGCTAGTAGTGATGAATAAGGTACATGCACAAGTCTGCCGTAACATATCTCCTTCACAACATCCTTTGTAAATCTAAAACAGATGAATATGACATTAGAGACAGTAGAAGATGACGTGACCAGTAGATGAATATGACACTAGAGACAGGAGATGACGACGACGTTTTGGTCCAACTTGGACCATTTACAAAGTCACACTTTGTAAATGGTCCAAGTCGGACCGAAACGTCGTCGTAAGTTCCTCTCTTCTATGTGCGGGTTTTTGTGTATCGTTCGAGTCACTGTATTGTGCCTTTTTTGTTATTTGTTGTACATGTGTTTTATCCAACAGTTTTGTTGCTATTGTTTATCAGTAAATTTTGATACTGACCAGTAGTGTCTTGACACAACACTGGACAATAATTATTTGACACAATACTGCACAGTAATTACTGGACATAGCATTGGACAGTAATTACTTGCTACAACACTGGACAATAATTACTGGACATAACACTGGACAGTAATTACTGGACACAGCACTGGACAGTAATTACTTGCTACAACACTGGGCAATAATTACTGGACATAACACTGGACAGTAATTACTGGACACAGCACTGGACAGTAATTACTTGCTACAACACTGGACAATAATTACTGGGCATAGCACTGGACAGTAATTACTGGACACAACACTGGACAGTAATTACTTGCTACAACACTGGGCAATAATTACTGGACATAACACTGGACAGTAATTACTGGACACAGCACTGGACAGTAATTACTTGCTACAACACTGGGCAATAATTAATGGACATAGCACTGGACAGTAATTACTAGACACAATACTGGACAGTAGTTACTTGCTACAACACTGGACAATGATTACTAGACACAACACTGGACACTAATTACTGGCCAAAACACTGGACAGTAATTACTGGCCACAACAACAATCAGTAATGACTGGACAACATACCTTTGAACGACTACAGTTTAAAGTCAGTACCATTTAATAAGTTTCTAACAATTCCGGAGGGGCTGAAACATAAGTCTAAGATTACAATTGAGGTTGTGGTTTAGTTTTGACTTGTTCAATATTCGTCAATCACGTTTTTCATGCACGTAAAATGTTGTTGCAGTGATGCCCCTTTCTGCCTCTTCCATCCAGTCTAACCCCTTCCCTTCGTACTTTTCTCGTCATTCCCCTCTCTCTGCCTCTTTTCCCCTCTCTCCATATCTGCTACTTTTTCTATCTATTCTCCGTTCGTCAAGAATCCTTACCTCTCTATGTCGTCCCCTCTTTCTCTCTCTCTCGTCTTCGTTCCCTCATTCTTTCCTTTCTCTACCTCTATATTTCATTTTCCTCTCTTTCCTCCTATGTTATTTCCTTTCTGTTCCTCCTCTTCTCTTCCTTCCCCTCTTGCCTCTCCGTCTCTGGAAATTTGTAAAGAAATAAGAGGAATACGAAGAGGAGCAATGATGGAGAAGAAAGGCAGAAGGGTGAGGAGCGAAGGAGAAAGAGAAAGAGAGAGAGAGATAAAGAGAGAGAGAGAGAGAGAGAGAGAGAGAGAGAGAGAGAGAGAGAGAGAGAGAGAGAGAGAGAGAGAGAGAGAGAGAGAGAGAGAGAGAGAGAGAGAGAGAGAGAGAGAGAGAGAGAGAGAGAGAGAGCAAAATTAACAGCAGAAATAATAACATCAACTACAGTAACAACAGGAGTAGTGATAACAATAGCAGCAACACCAGAAGTAATAATAGCAGCAACAGCAACAACAGCAGCAGGAGCAACAGCAACAGCAACAGCAGAAGCAACAGCATTAGCAGTGGCAAGGAGCAACAACAACAACAACAACAACAACAACAACAACAACAACATCAGCAACAATAATAACAGCAACAAAAATGAAGTACTAACTAATACAACAAAAACAAAAACAACAACATCCTGAACAATGACAGCATCAACAAAAACAACAACATCCTGAACAATGACAGCATCAACAAAAACAACAACAACACTATTACACAATTACTGTCCCAGAATTCTCTCTCTCAAAAATATCTCTCAAACAGTCGCAGTGAATTCTTCAGAAACACTGAAAGTAGCTGGGATTTGCTGCTGCTGCTGTTGCTGCTGCTGCTGTTGTTGTTGCTGCTGCTGCTGCTGCTGTTGTTGTTGTTGTTGCTGGTGTTGTTATTGTTGCTGCTGCCTCTAATATTACTATTACTACCGCAGATGCTGCTATTCTATTTTTGATTTTGTTACTACTACTATTGATGCTGATGTTGCTACTACTACTACTACAGATTCTGCTGTTGTTGATACCACTAATACTGTAGATGATGCTGCTGATACCACACATACTGCAGATAATGCTGCTACTACTGCTACTACTACTACCGCTGTTGATTGCTACTGCAACTCCTACTACTGCTGCAACTACTTTCGCTGCTCTACTGCTAATACTGCTGGTGGTGGTGGTGCTGTTGCTGCTATTGCAACTACTGCTGCTGCTGCTGCCTATTGCATCCCAACAGAAACAGCCAGACGCTCACTTTTATCTTAAGAAAGCATTACATCGATTACATTATCTTTCTCCCCCCTTATAAGTAATTGTTATTTTTACGAAGGAAACAGAATTTGTAAATGGAGGCACTTCTCAGGACTAAGAAGTGTCTCTCGCTTCAGAAGTGCTCCTATACTTTACACTTAATGTCTCTCTCTTTCTCTTTCTCTTTTTCTTTGTGTTTTTCCGTATTTCTTTCCATTTGTTTTTATTCTCGTCTATTCCTAAATATACTTAATTTTGTCTTGAAATTCTGTTATTTATGATTCTTATATTTTCTTCTTTAGCGTATTACGGTTTAGTGCAAAGTGGAGAGGTGCCTGCAATAATGGAGGAAAAAAAACACTTTTCTAAGTGGAGTGGTGCCTAAAACAGCGATGACACTTTTTTAAGTAGAGTGCTTCTTTTAACTGTGATGAACACACTTTTTTTTAAGTGAAGCACTGTATGCAACATTGAAAAGATAATTTTGTAAGTGAAATTCTTCCTATAACAGTGAAAAAAGACACTTTCTAACTGGAGTGCTTCCTACAATAGTGTGAAGACGCTTTTATAAATAGAGCACTACCTACAACAGAAAGCTAAGCAACAGCCTACATTATTATAATATAAAAGAAGCGCTAAACCACAAGGGCTATGCAACACAACAGCCTACAACGTCGAGGTAAACACACTATTCTAAGTGGAGCATTGTCTGCACTTTGTAGAACATAATTTATGTAAACAATAAGTGGTTGAACCTTTGTTAATTATTCAAGAAGATATTCAACGTGATTTTAATCAGAGCTTTAACTAAGAAGTTTGGAAATGATTTACTGTTCGAGGTAGGTTGCACTGGTGCTGATGAAGAGCTTTTGATCCAGTCAACTAGAGCTGCCCTTCCTTTCCAGGAATCACATCTAATAAACTCTTGTTCCCTAAAGTTTTAGTGCTTCCCAATGAATACACTCGTACAACTGCTACAGTTGCTTAAACTACTTTCGTACATATATTATACCATATCATTGTGCTACTGAGATTATTATTATTATTATTATTATTATTATTATTATTATTATTATTATTATTATTATTATTATTATTACTATTATTATTGCTATTAATATTATTATTATTATTATTATTATTATTATTATTATTATTATTATTATTATTAGTAGTAGTAGTAGTAGTAGTAGTAGTAGTAGTAGTAGTAGTAGTGGTAGTAGTATTTTTATTATTATTATTATTATTATTATTATTATTACTATTATTATTGCTATTATTATTATTATTATTATTATTATTATTATTATTATTATTATTATTATTATTATTATTATTATTATTAGTAGTAGTAGTAGTAGTAGTATTTTTATTATTATTATTATTATTAGTAGTAGTAGTAGTAGTAGTATTTTTATTATTAGTAGTAGCAGCGGTAATAGTAGTAGTAGTAGCAGAAGTAGTAATAGTAAAAACAACAACAATAATCATAATAATAATAATAATAATAATAATAATAATAATAATAATAATAATAATAATAACAATAATAATAATAACAATAATAATAATAATAATAATAAAAATAATAATAATAATAATAATAATAATAATAATAATAATAATAATAATAATAATAATAATAATAATAATAAATACATTAATCGATAAAAATCTTTTACAATGAGCGAAACATTTGGCCCGATAAAAGCTTGTTTTGTATCGTGTAATTGTGTCCTCTAACAGCGCTGACGGCTGCGACAGAATGCACGGGAATTTGAAAATAGACGAGTTACCCCTGTGGGATTGCACACCCCGCGGAGGATCAACGACACACTCACACACTTTTTTCTTTCTCCCAGTACAAGGTAATACTCAACTGAGAACGAGAGAGTCTCTGCATCTTAAGGTACACGTAATGAGCCCCCAAGGGCTCTAATGCCTCGATTATCCTGGTATTTGGATATTCTGGGCAGGATTCGAGGGGTTTTTCATGGCCGGGTTGGGGGTGATGGGGTAGATAAGAGGGATGGGGAGTGAATCTTAGTCCTTCCTATATACCACACACAAAATTTTTTTCTCACACCGGTCGACTCCCACTGAGGAACCGGGATTCCCCCTTTGTATAAAAAAGGGAACACATTCACCATTATACGTTCAATACCTGTTAGAGAGGACGCATGTGCATCTATAAGAAGACATGGCAAACAGAAGTATCCTCCTCTACCGTTGTTATTATGTCTATGATGGGCGAAACGTCTCATTTAATAAAGTTACCTCACGTTTCATCCTTGTTTCTTCTACACATTTGTGGATATTATTCACTTCCTGGTGTAAAAATTTACTAAAAAAAAGAGCTCTAAACAGAGCTCTAGAGTTAGGTTCTAATATAACTCTAAGTAGAGTTCTAAAAACGATGCTCTAAGTAGAGATCTAAAAGTGAAGCTCTAAGTAGAGCTCTGAAAACGAAGCTTAAAGTAGAGCTCTAAAAAATCGAAGCTCTAATTTGAGCTCTAACAACGAAACTCTAAGTAGAGCTCTAAAAATAAAGCTCTAGGTAGAGATCTAAAAAGAAGCTTTAATGAAGCTCAAAGGAGCGCTCTTAATAAGGCTCAAAGGAGCGCTCTTAATAAGGCTCAAAGGAGCGCTCTTAATAAGGCTCAAGGAGCGCTCTTAATAAGGCTCAAAGGAGGGCTCTTAATAAGGCTCAAAGGAGCGCTCTTAATAAAGCTCAAGGAGCGCTCTTAATAAGGCTCAAAGGAGGGCTCTTAATAAGGCTCAAAGAAGCGCTCTTAATAAAGCTCAAGGAGCGCTCTTAATAAGGCTCAAAGGAGGGCTCTTAATAAGGCTCAAGGAGCTCTGAGTAAAATTTATTGACAAAGTTCTATGTACAGCGAATCATCTCTGTCTTCCATAGTTGTGAACAAGTCTTGACATGATGAATAAGACACATGGCCATGATGAATGAGACACATGGCCATGATGAATAAGACACATGGCCATGATGAATAAGACACATGACCATGATGAATAAGACACATGGCCATGATGAATAAGACACATGGCCATGATGAATAAGACACATGGCAATGATGAATAAGACAGCCGTGATGAATAAGACACACGACCGTTATGAATAAGACACATGACCATGATGAATAAAACACATGGCCATGATGAATAAGACACATGGTCATGATAAGACACATGGCCATAATGATTAAGACACATGACCGTGATGAATAAGATACATGGTAATGATGAATAAGACACATGGCCATGATAAATAAGACACATGGTTGTGATGAATAAGACACATGACCGTGATGAATAAGACACATGGCCGTGATGAATAAGATACATGGTCATGATAAATAAGACACATGGCTGTGATGAATAAGACACATGGCCATGATAAATAAGACACATGGCCGTGATGAATAAGACACATGATAATGATGAATAAGTCACATGGCCGTGATGAATAAGACACGTGGCCATGATGAATAAGACACATGGCCATGATGAGTAAGATACATAGCTGTGATTAATAAGACACATAGCCGTGATGAATAAGGTTCATGGCCGTGATGAATAAGACACATGGCCGTGATGAATAAGATACATGGTCATGATAAATAAGACACATGGCCATGATGAATAAGACACTTGGCTATCTTCACCGCCTATACTTCACTGTTGCACCTGGTATCCCTCGGTACTCTCTGTCTTTAGTAATTCCTACAAAACTCAGGTCAGTGTTCCCAAAAATGGAGAAGCTTTTTCTCAACTGCATATTAGCCAGGAAATCAACATCACTGTTGTGTCTGTTGTATCTGTTGTGTCTGTTTTTTCTGCTGTGCCTGTTGTAAATGTTTTGCCTGTTATGTCTGTTTTATCTGTTGTGTCTGTTGTGTCTGTTTTGTCTGTTGTGTCTGTTATATCTGATTTGCCTGTTGTGTCTGTTTTATCTGTTGTATCTGTTGTGTCTGTTGTGTCTGTTTTGTCTGTTGTGTCTGTTATATCTGTTTTGCCTGTTGTGTCTGATGTGTCTGTTTTGTCTATTGTGTCTGTTTTGTCTGTTGTGTCTGTTGTATCTGTTTTGCCTCTTGTGACTGTTGTGTCTGTTCTGTCTGTTTCGTCTGTTATGTCTGTTATATCATGAAGACCGATGAAGTCACTCAAGTGTAAATCAGACGCGAATTTACCTCCAACTAGAAAAAAAATAACATTAAGGTACGACCACAATTTACAAGATATCGTAAGTTAGACCACACAAATTCGGAGACTTCCGCCGCCCAGGTAGTGGTATTTACGGACTTAAAAATGTTCTTTAAAACCTTCTGGCACGCGAAATGAGCAAATAAAACCCAAGGGAGCAATTTCAGGATCCGTCTTACATCTGAAGGAAGTACAGACCTTAAGAAGTAATTAATAATATTAATTCAAAAGTGTAAACAAAGGTGATATATATATATATATATATATATATATATATATATATATATATATATATATATATATATATATATATATATATATATATATATATATATATATATATATATATATATATATCCCCTTCTGTATAATGTTTAAATACTTGTAAATTGTCTATCACTGATGAGATCGCAACTCTCCTACACTCGAGGCTAAATATTCCTCTCCGAGAATATTCAGAGGAATATTACCATAGTTTAATTACAAGTAGTCAGCATGCGTAAATCAGCTCTCGTCACTGCTCGAGTGGGAAATATCCCTTGGAATATTAATACATTTCATATATATGTATTCCACGTTTAATAAACGTGTTTAATATTCCGTGCGAGTGTGATTTTCCTGGTGAAATGTATACAGTTTTTTTTTTTGTAGGATGAGAGAGACTTGAAAATATTTACTCGTGTTTCCACTTTGGTTGGAAGATGTCGCAACGATGATACGTTTGAAGGTGTCGTAACTATGATACGTAGGAAGGTGTTGTGACGATGATACGTTTGAAGGTATCGTAACTATGATACGTAGGAAGGTATCGCAACGACGATACGTAATAAGGTAATTGTTTTCTTAACACATGTAGTCTTTGTATAGTGTGCTGAGGACTCAACAAGTGCTCAGAACATCTGCTATTGATCTGACCGGTTCATATGCGCCGGTTTAGACGATACAAGAGGATGAAGAGGATGATGATGATGATGAGGAGGAGGGGGAGGTAGAGCATGAGGAGGAAGAGGAGGAGGAGGAGGAGGGGGAGGTAGAGCATGAGTAGGAAGAGGAGGAGGAGGAGGGGGAGGTAGAGCATGAGGAGGAAGAGGAGAAGGAGAAATAGAGGAGTTAGAAGAATGAGACGGGAAAGGCCCTAGCGAAAGGAGATTTAGAATACACGCTAAATCCATTGCAATCAGAAACTATATTAAGATTGTATCTTGAACACAGATTCTCTCTCTCTCTCTCTCTCTCTCTCTCTCTCTCTCTCTGTTTCGTAAAATTATTTCTTCATTTTCGAAAGCTAATAAAATTTCTTACACTCAGCATTCTCCTTATTATTCGCTGGTTCCTCTAACACCCCAACAAACCTCCCTCGTCTCTCTCTCTCTCTCTCTTCCCATAGACTAAAGAGAAAATATATTTATATACATTCAAATATAATTATAAGAATGCTAAGATATATATGTATTTACATATATACTAATAAGTGGACAGAAAGCTAGAGAGATAGGCAAAACAAATAGCAAGCGATATATACAGGTTTGAATGAAGAGAGAGGATTGAACTGCTAGACCAGACCAGGTGTTTAAGTGTTGGAAATTCCTTTACACTACTGGAAGACTTGAAGAAGCGGGTCGTGGAGGTTTTAAAACAATTCCTCCGGCTCTACTGCATAAAAGCTTGAAAAATATTACTGGCATAAAGTTCCAGAAGAGGCCATTTTCCTTCGCTCCTAAGGGACCTGGAAAAACCTTATGCAGGCGAGGGAAAAAAAAGGCCTATCTTTGTTCCATGAGCCATTTCCGCATTTTTGGGAGCAGAACCTTTGTGTGTTCCAGAGGCAAATATCTAGGAGGGTAGGTTGACTCACGTCTGTTCGGGAGACGAGGCCTTTGTCTCTTCCAAAAGCCATTTCCAGAAAGTGTACTTGACTTTTGGGTCTGTTCCAGCAGTCACTTTCATGACATTCACTTGACTTTCTGATATGTTTTAAAAGTCTTTCCAGGGAGAAAAAAAAAAGACCTGACTCGTTGTGGACCCTGAATACTGGAGGAAACACTTTTAAAACCAAATCCAAGAGGAGTGGCAGACTCGCTTAGCTTGGGAATTGAGAAACAAATATGTCCGATATAGTACATATATTTTATGATGGCTATCCAACTCAACAGTTTTAATGAAAACTGCTAGTTTTCCTCGAGCCGATTGCAGAAGAGAACTAGCATTTCAAATTATGATTGCTGGTTTTCCTTTCTTTCCAGCTGTTGCTTCCAGGAATGATAAGAGTTTAGCAAAGGATACGAATTAATTAAAAAAAAATCAGTGTTTTGGGGGGAAATGAATCGCAACCCATAATGTGATACTGGAAACTTAAGGACATGTCGCCCATTTTGAAGCACAATTTGTTTACAGAAAAAAGATTGTCGTCAGATTAATAATTCAGAAGGGATTTGACAGACAAAGCTCGACTAATGACTAGGTACCTAACCAAACCACAGCACGGGTGATTTGCAGTTGTGTTATTAGGATTTCGTTAGTCATGATGGCTAGGTACCTAATTCTCGGCAGGTCAACAGGTGCGGGAGGGGTAGGAAGACTTATCCATACATTTCGCCTAGCCTCAGGATGGAATCAGAGCTCCCTTTTGACTTGTGGATACAAACCAATCTATACAAGCAAGAGCTCTACCTTAAGAGCACGAAAAAAGCTTGGTTCTAAGCTGTTGCCCTATCTAGCACCCATTTGCCTGGAAGAATCAGTGTGGCTGAACTCGGTTATTGGGCCTCAGGGTTCCCCACAAGCATTTCCATGACAGGAATCCGACTTTGAGGACTGTTCCAGCACCCATTCTCTTGAAGGCGACCAGACGTTTGGGAAGCCAGGCTTTCTGTACCACTTCAGTCAGATTTAAAACAAAAATTACGTACCTTTTGTTGACTTCAAAAATTTTTAGTACAATTATTAACACGTCTCCTAAAACTTTTTTTTTTTACAAAAATAATTGCCATAACCTGCGAATCATGTATTTACAGTTACGTTGTAAATTCGTTTACACACACACACACACACACACACACACACACACACACACACACACACACACACATATATATATATACATATAATCTACGAGCTTTTCTGTGGATACTTCTATCATTTTAACCCTATTCAATTCAATTTGCACATTATTTTCCACTGGGAGAGGCAATGCATTCAAGAAAGCATAATGGACGTTGATGCACTTAGTCCAGCACCTCTTTCTCCCCCTCCCCCCCAAAAAAAGAGAAAACCATCCAACAGCACACAAATTATTGTATAATCTTCGGAAAAGGAGACTAGAAAAAAATATAGCTGGTGGTGCTGCAGGTGGGAAGAACCTTCACCATGGCGCCTCACCTCGTAACTGTCTTTGTCAAAATCATATCACTAGAGCCACTGAGGCTATGTTTCCTGCTGGAGTCCTACCAGGCCTGCCTTCCCTCTTGGCTACCTTCACTCCTTGTTGCCTTCCCTCCTGGCTACCTTCACTCCTTCCTGCCTTCCATTCTGGCTACTTCACTCTTGTTGCCTTCCCTCCTGGCTACCTTCACTCCTTGTTGCCTTCCCTCCTGGCTACCTTCACTCCTTGTTGCCTTCCCTCCTGGCTACCTTCACTCCTTGTTGCCTTCCCTCCTGGCTACCTTCACGCCTTGTTGCCTTCCCTCCTGGCTACCTTCACTCCTTGCTGCCTTCCATTCTGACTGTCTTCCTTCCTGGCTACCTTCACTCCTTGTTGCCTTCCCTCCTGGCTACCTTCACTCCTTGTTGCCTTCCCTCCTGGCTACCTTCACTCCTTGTTGCCTTCCCTCCTGGCTACCTTCACTTGTTCCTTGCTACCTTCACATTCTTGTTGTCTTCCCTCCTGGCTACCTTCACTCCTTGTTGCCTTCCCTCCTGGCTACCTTCACTCCTTGCCTTCCCTCCTGCCGCCTTCCCTTCCCTGGCTACCTTCACGCCTTGTTGCCTTCCCTCCTGGCTACCTTCACTCCTTGTTGCCTTCCCTCCTGGCTACCTTCACTCCTTGTTGCCTTCCCTCCTGGCTACCTTCACGCCTTGTTCCCTTCCCTCCTGGCTACCTTCACGCCTTGTTGCCTTCCCTCCTGGCTACCTTCACGCCTTGTTGCCTTCCCTCCTGGCTACCTTCACGCCTTGTTCCCTTCCCTCCTGGCTACCTTCACGCCTTGTTGCCTTCCCTCCTGGCTACCTTCACTCCTTGTTGCCTTCCCTCCTGGCTACCTTCACGCCTTGTTCCCTTCCCTCCTGGCTACCTTCACGCCTTGTTGCCTTCCCTCCTGGCTACCTTCACGCCTTGTTGCCTTCCCTCCTGGCTACCTTCACGCCTTGTTCCCTTCCCTCCTGGCTACCTTCACGCCTTGTTCCCTTCCCTCCTGGCTACCTTCACGCCTTGTTGCCTTCCCTCCTGGCTACCTTCACGCCTTGTTCCCTTCCCTCCTGGCTACCTTCACTCCTTGTTGCCTTCCCTCCTGTCTTCTACTTCCTGGCTACCTTCACTCCTTGTTGCCTTCCCTCCTGGCTACCTTCACTCCTTGTTGCCTTCCATTCTGACTCCTTGTTGCCTTCCCTCCTGGCTACCTTCATTCCTTGTTGCCTTCCCTCCTGGCTACCTTCTTGTTGCCTTCCCTCCTGCCTACCTTCACTCCTTGTTGCTTCCCTCCTGGCTACCTTCACGCCTTGTTGCCTTCCCTCTTGGCTACCTTCACTCCTTGTTGCCTTCCCTCCTGGCTACCTTCACTCCTTCCTGCCTTCCATTCTGACTGTCTTCCTTCCTGGCTGCCTTCACTCCTTGTTGCCTTCCCTCCTGGCTACCTTCACTCCTTGTTGCCTTCCCTCCTGGCTACCTTCACTCCTTGCTGCCTTCCATTCTGACTGTCTTCCTTCCTGGCTACCTTCACTCCTTGTTGCCTTCCCTCCTGGCTACCTTCACTCCTTGTTGCCTTCCATTCTGACTGTCTTCCTTCCTGGCTGCCTTCACTCCTTGTTGCCTTCCCTCCTGGCTACCTTCACTCCTTGCTGCCTTCCATTCTGACTGTCTTCCTTCCTGGCTGCCTTCACTCCTTGTTGCCTTCCCTCCTGGCTACCTTCACTCCTTGCTGCCTTCCATTCTGACTGTCTTCCTTCCTGGCTGCCTTCACTCCTCGCTGCCTTCACTCCTCGCTGCCTTCACTCCCGCTGCCTTCCCTCACCGCCGCCTTCACTCCCGCTGCCTTCCCTCACCGCTGCCTTCACTCCTGCTGCCCTCCCTCCCCACTGCCTTCACTCCCGCTGCCTTCACTCCCGCTGCCTTCCCTCACAGCTGCCTTCACTCCCGCTGCCTTCCCTCCCCGTTGCCTTCACTCCCGCTTCCTTCACTCTTGCTGCCTTCCCTCCTCGCTGCCTTCACTCCCGCTGCCTTCCCTCCCCGCTGCCTTCATTCCTAGCTGCCTTCACTCCCGCTGCCTTCCCTCCTTCCCTCCTGGCTACCTTCACTCCTTGTTGCCTTCCCTCCTGGCTACCGCTGCCTTCACTCCTTGTTCCCTTCCCTCCTGGCTACCTTCACGCCTTGTTGCCTTCCCTCCTGGCTACCTTCACGCCTTGTTCCCTTCCCTCCTGGCTCCTTGTTCCCTTCCCTCCTGGCTACCTTCACTCCTTGTTGCCTTCCCTCCTGGCTACCTTCACGCCTTGTTCCCTTCCCTCCTGGCTACCTTCACGCCTTGTTCCCTTCCCTCCTGGCTACCTTCACTCCTCGTTGCCTTCACTCCCGCTGCCTTCCCTCCCCGCTGCCTTCATTCCTCGCTGCCTTCACTCCCGCTGCCTTCCCTCACCGCTGCCTTCACTCCTCGTTGCCTTGACTCCCCCTGCCTTCCCTCCCCGCTGCCTTCACTCCTCGTTGCCTTGACTCCCCCTGCCTTCCCTCCCCGCTGCCTTCATTCCTCGCTGCCTTCCCTCCCCGCTGCCTTCATTCCTAGCTGCCTTCACTCCCGCTGCCTTCCCTCACCGCTGCCTTCACTCCTCGTTGCCTTGACTCCCCCTGCCTTCCCTCCCCGCTGCCTTCACTCCCGCTGCCTTCTCTCCCCGCTGCCTTCACTCCCGCTGCCTTCTCTCCCCGCTGCCTTCAATCCAGCTGCCTTCCCTCCCCGCTGCCTTCACTCCCGCTGCCTTCTCTCCCCGCTGCCTTCACTCCCGCTGCCTTCCCTCCCCGCTGCCTTCACTCCCGCTGCCTTCCCTCCCCGCTGCCTTCACTCCCGCTGCCTTCCCTCCCCGCTGCCTTCACTCCCGCTGCCTTCTCTCCCCGCTGCCTTCAATCCAGCTGCCTTCCCTCCCCGCTGCCTTCAATCCCGCTGCTTTCGCTCCGAGCTGTGTCTACCCGGCATATACTCCTCCCTCAGGCATACCCACCGCGGTAATTAATGCCCACAATGTATGTGGTACGGATATGTGGACAATTCCCAAGAATATAGATATAATGCCAAAGAATATAGATATAAACCAAGAATATAGATATAAACCAAGAATAAAGATATAATATCCAAAAGTGCAAATATAAACCAAGAATGTACAGATAATGCTGGCTCTAATAAACCAAGCCCTAGTGTTTTCTTAAGGGACTTTTTTAAACGTCTGTTCGACTTTGCAAGCTTACCACCTCCCCCTCCTCCTTGCAACAACATTTTCCAAGCATCACTGCTCGACTTTGCAAGCTTAGCACACCCCCTCCTCCTTGCAACAACATTTTCCAAGCACCACTGCTCGACTTTGCAAGCTTAGCACACCCCCTCCTCCTTGCAACAACATTTTCCAAGCATCACTGCTCGACTTTGCAAGCTTAGCACACCCCCTCCTCCTTGCAACAACATTTTCCAAGCACCACTGCTCGACTTTGCAAGCTTACCACCTCCCCCTCCTCCTTGCAACAACATTTTCCAAGCATCACTGCTCGACTTTGCAAGCTTAGCACACCCCCTCCTCCTTGCAACAACATTTTCCAAGCACTACTGTTCGACTTCCTAAGCTTGTCATATCCCCTCCCTCCCTGCCACAACATTTTCCACACATGGAGAACGCTTTCATTGAGGTAGTGGAGCAATCCGTCATTGGCTGAAGGCATAATCTATTTTACCGAGGGACCGCCATGGAAAGGCTAGCTGTACGTTCGTCGCTCCAGTAGTGACGTATGGCCGCAGCGATACGATACAGCGAGCCAAGAACGTCTAGGTTTATTGCATGTGTGGGATACCGTGACGCTTATTGTAAATACGACCTGCTGGGAGCACCTACAACCAGCTGGGGGCCTGAAGGACTAGCTGGGATCACCTACGAAAAGCTGGAAGCATGAACTACCAACTGGGAGCACCTACGTCCAGCTGAGAGCATAAACGACCAGCTGGGAATATAAACGACCAGCTGGAAACATGACCGACCAGCCAGAGGCATCTACGACCAGCAAGATGTTCATTACATAGCAACGATACAACATACTTCCAAATCTGTGAATAAGACACGCGCTAGAGCTTAGGCCTAAAGAAGGTTTTATGTCTTACTTACATATGTTGACTGTACGTAGGCCTATTTGAGGGGAAGGGGATTCGATCAATAGGTAACAATTTTATCGTGGGTAGGGGTTATATTTCCCGTGTTATTGCACATTATTTTGTGATAAAGGATTAAAGGCTTACAGTAACTATTAACTGAGTTATTTTCGTGTGGATCGACATTAAAAAAATAATTCCTCTAATGCACAAATATACTCAAAATGATTAAGATAATTGTGTAAGCGTAATGCAGTGATTCTTTTTTTGTATTTGATGTGGATGGAATTTCTTGCAATGACTGTCACCAGCCAGCCGGGCTGTAGTTCATATGTTGGTCTGTGTACGGGTAGCAGTAACAGCCTAGTTAATCAACCCCTGATCCACCGCAAGGCCTGGTTAACGATCTAATAATAGATACCAGATAGTTCTACATTTTAAATTATATTTTAAATTGATAATCGGTTTTTAACTGATATATTACTGTCAGTATATTCATAGTAAGTTTTAAGTAAAAACTAATTTTTTTAACACGCTGGCCGTCTCCCACCGAGTCATCGTGACCCGAAAAAGAAACACTCCCACCATTATTCACACTATCACTGTCTTGCCAGAGGCGCACAGATACGAAGGTTTAGATGTCTCTTTGAGCAGAAAATATCCCAAACCTCTTCTTTAGAGTGTGCAGGCACTGTACTTCCCACCTCCAGGACTCAAGTCCGGCTAACTGGACACTAATAGTATTACCACCTTAGAACTAAAGAGGTACAAATTGCGTGCACATTTGGAACGAGAGAATCCATCATCCGTACAACTAGAGACAATGACAAATAATGAGTAGTGTAATGAGTAGTGCAGGTAGTGACCTGGTGACCAGAATGTCAAAGAGGTCAGTCGGTATTGAAGGAAAAACTAACGAAAGTCACAGTACAGAATACTTGAGCACTCCAGTAACACCATTAACTACTACCAACTCTGCAGCCACAACAACAGTCATCTACCTCAGTCCATTAACGTAAAATAAACTGTAGAAATTTGTACAGCTTATTAGAATATTTAAAAAAATGTTTGACAAATTTAAAAATTTTGGGAACCTAACCCAGTTTCTTTCATATGTTCTTCACTTCATGTTAAGATATTAAGCGCCTCTGCACCGCACAGATTTTCTCCATGAGAGGATTTGATGTGTGTATATAAAGTATAGTACAACCACAGGGAAAGCTGAATGATAGCTCTAGGCCTTTCGTGTTGCAATCATCACCAGGAACTTGCATTATTGCAGAAATGAATAGGAAGTTCAAGCAGAGTAGTTCAGGTTCACGTTCTAGCTTCCCATCACTAGCATATATTTTATGCTTTTAAAATCACTGGTATTCTATTTCTGCAGATTCTAAACAACAAAATCAGAAAAACACACCTTAAAAAAAATATACAAAGTAACGATTATAAATAGGTGAGCGCAAGCTCTTCCTGTGCTGCCATTGTTTACATATGACGTCAGTGTGAGAGAGCGAGTGCTGGCGCTGATTGGTCGAGCGGCAACCCGTGTTTACCAATCAGCGAGATGCTGGTATGCAACTGCTCCTGCAACACGAGTTACACAACACAATTTAATGACGATCACGGGAACAGTTCCTGCAACGTCACGTAATTTAATGATCACAGTAGCAACAGCAGCAACAGGAATATTGAAGCTCACAGTAGTAATACTAGCAACAGGAACAGTAACAGTAACACAAGGACTATCACAGTAGCAACACATAACACACAGGGACATTAATGAGAATCAAGGGACCAGCAACTACCACTCAACTCAACAATCACCCAGAAGAACAACTGATGCAACACAAGACAGTTAACTAACCATCAATGGAACACAACTTAACACTTCATGATGAGTTGACCGTCACTTGTGGTTTCGACTCACTATCAGTCCATCTTCAAAACAACAACAACACAGCACAGCAAGAACCACAACACAACACAACATGAACAACACAACACAACAACAACAACACAAGAACAAGAACAGCAACACAACACAACAACAACAACAAGAACACTAACAACACCAACAACATATCAGCTATGTAGATGAATGGTTCAGAGAACCGACATGTTGATAAATTAGACACATGTGCAACTCTTGGGTATCTTTATTGAGGAAACGTTTCGCCACACAGTGGCTTCAACAGTCCATACGTAGGAGAAACTTGAAGAACAGGAGGAGAATGAGGTAATCAGTCCCTCAACCTTGAATCGACTCAAGGTTGAGGGACTGATTACCTCATTCTCCTCCTGTTCTTCAAGTTTCTCCTTCGTATGGACTGATGAAGCCACTGTGTGGCGAAACGTTTCCTCAATAAAGATACCCAAGAGTTGCATATGTGTCTAATTTATCAACATATCAGCTAGTTGAAGCCAATATAGTAAAGTGGAAGGCTCTCTCCCTCATCTCCCTCCTAGCTCCCTCCCTAATAATAATAATAATAATAATAATAATAATAATAATAATAATAATAATAATAATAATAATAATAATAATAATAATAATAATAGTATTCCGCTATTCTTCCACTTTATTCACCAAAGAAATCTTCGTTGCATTACATTATAACCACTTATTAACAGTTGTTTTATTGTCACTTATTTTATTACCAGTTGTTTTATTACCGCTTGTTTTAATTCCACTTGTTTTATTGCTATTTGTTTTATTACTGCTTATTTTATTGCCAATTAATTTCAGTTTGTATCCCTCTAGGCGGTGAGGGATCTAAACTGATCCTCTTCCTTGGATTGAACCTAAATGCTTCCCTATTTCCCAGGTGCTCTGTAACCACTACGGGTTTAGTGCTTTCCCTTTGTTTAAAAGGAATCTCAGTTTACAACGATGGTTTTATTTTTGCATGTATATGATGTGTGTGTGTGTGTGTGTGTGTGTGTGTGATCGTCTCTACCTACCTTAAAGCACCGTGATTAGAGCCATCTAGTGGTGGTTTGCGACCCTAGATTGCCGTGTGACTGACAGGAGTGCTGGGGCCTTCCGCTACGTCAGGGTGAGGTGGACACCTGGTTCGGTGACTTCGTATATAGTAATCATCCTACCGACTCCTTTCCCAGGCATGACCTCTGCTTATCTCTCTCACACTAGTGTTCAGTGGTCGTCATCAGCTTACCTTGTGTTCTAAATATTTGTATATTTTTTTGTATATAGTGTGCATGGATATTTGTTGACGGGGTGAAACAAGTGGTTCACTTGTGTCATTACTGTGTCTACTGAGTCATTGTTGAGTGGATGTTCTGACGTTGTTTTTAGAGCAATTTGGTACTCCATGACTGCAACACAAGTACTGCAGATAGTGAAAATGACAACACTGTCAATGACTTCAGCCAGCACTACCACCACTACCACCACTACCACCACTACCAGTACCACCACCACCACCATCACCACCATTACCACAAACCACCAGCACCACCAGCACCACCACCACCAGCACCACCACCACCAGCACCACCACCACCACACACCACCACCACCACAACACACCACCAGCACCACCAGTACCACCACCACCACCACCACTACCAGTACCACCACCACCACCACTGTCAGTGACTTCAGCCAGCATTACCCCCACTACCACCACTACCAGTACCACCACCACCACCACCACTACCAGTACCACCACCACCACCACTGTCAGTGACTTCAGCCAGCATTACCCCCACTACCACCACTACCAGTACCACCACCACCACCACCACTACCAGTACCACCACCACCACCACTGTCAGTGACTTTAGCCAGCACTACCACCACCACCACTACCAGTACCACCACCACCACCACAACACACCACCAGCACCACCAGTACCACCACCACCGCACACCACCGCCACCACCACACACCACCACCACCACCACACACCACCAGCACCACCACAACAACACACCACCAGCACCACCAGTACCACCACCACCGCACACCACCGCCACCACCACACACCACCACCACATCCACCACCACCACCACCACCACCACCACCACCACCGACACCACCACCACCACCACACACCACCACCACCACCACCACCACCACCACCACCACCAGTACCATATCACATTCACATCGCTTCTAATAATTCCCATTACTTTTTCTTCCCCATTCCTTTTCTCCCCATTCTTATTCCACCCATTCCATATCCTCTGATTCCCTTTCCACCAATTCCCCTCCCTTTCCCCACGCTCTGTTCCTCCCAGTTCCCTTCGCCCATTCCGTTTGCCCCTTCTCCATTCCCTTTCCTGTTCTCCAATACCTCTCCACTTCCCCAGTCCATTCCCATACATACAAGGGGAGTCGAACTGGGGCACTGATCCCAAATAGAAAATTACTGACTGTTAGTTTTATTGCTGACTCTGGCAGGTTTGTCTCCCAAGACTGATGACTCAAGTTGTGTTTACTGCGTGTGGTTACTTGCCCAACTTTATATTGTATATGTGTGTGTGTGTGTATGTACTCACCTAGTTGTAGTGGCAGGGGTCGACTCACAGCTCCTGGCCCCCCACTCTTCACTGGTAGCTACTTGACCACTCCCCCTGCTCCATTAGCTTGTGTACTCGCCTAATTGTGGTTGCAAAGGTGAGTGTGTGTGTGTGTGTGTGTGTGTGTGTGTGTGTGTAGTCGCCTATGTGTGGTTGCGGAGGTCGAGTCACAGCTCCTGCCCCACTTCGTCGCTAGTCGCTACTAAATCCACTCTCTCCCTGCTCCACGAGTCCTGTCTCACTTCATCTTCAGCGTGTGTTTGTGTGCGTACTCACGTAGTTGTATTCACCTAGTTGTGATTGCAAGGGTCGAGTCATAGCTCCTGGCCCCGCCTGTTCGCTGGCCTCTACTGGATCACTCTCCCTGCACAATGAGCTTTATCATACCTCTGCTTAAAGCTATGAATGGATTCTGCCTCCACTACATCGCTTCCCAAACTTTTCCACTTACTGACTACTCTGTGACTGAAGAAATACTTCCTAACATCCTTGTGATTCATCTGTCTTCAACTTCCAACTGTGTCCCCTTGTTTCTGCGTCCCATCTCTGGAACATTCTGTCTCTGTCCACCTTGTCAGTTCCTCTCAGTATTTTGTATGTCGTTATCATGTCCCCCTATCTCTCCTGTCCTCCAGTGTCGTCAGGTTGATTTCCCTTAACCTCTCCTAGTAGGACATACCTCTTATCTCTGGGACTAGTCTTGCTGCAAACCTTTGCACTTTCTCTAGTTTCTTTACGTGCTTGGCTAGGTGTGGGTTCCAAACTGGTGCCGCATACTCCAATATGGGCCTAACGTACACGGTGTACAGGGTCCTGAACGATTCCTTATTAAGATGTCAGAATGCTGTT
>NC_091364.1:7038965-7048965 GCF_038502225.1 Cherax quadricarinatus | reverse complement strand
GCTCTGGTCTGACTCACAGTGACTCACTGCTCTGGTCTGACTCACAGTGACTCACTGCTCTGGTCTGACTCACAGTGACTCACTGCTGTGGTCTGACTCACAGTGACTCACTGCTCTGGTCTGACTCACAGTGACTCACTGCTGTGGTCTGACTCACAGTGACTCACTGCTCTGGTCTGACTCACAGTGACTCACTGCTCTGGTCTGACTCACAGTGACTCACTGCTCTGGTCTGACTCACAGTGACTCACTGCTCTGGTCTGACTCACAGTGACTCACTGCTCTGGTCTGACTCACAGTGACTCACTGCTCTGGTCTGACTCACAGTGACTCACTGCTCTGGTCTGACTCACAGTGACTCACTGCTCTGGTCTGACTCACAGTGACTCACTGCTCTGGTCTGACTCACAGTGACTCACTGCTCTGGTCTGACTCACAGTGACTCACTGCTCTGGTCTGACTCACAGTGACTCACTGCTCTGGTCTGACTCACAGTGACTCACTGCTCTGGTCTGACTCACAGTGACTCACTGCTCTGGTCTGACTCACAGTGACTCACTGCTCTGGTCTGACTCACAGTGACTCACTGCTCTGGTCTGACTCACAGTGACTCACTGCTCTGGTCTGACTCACAGTGACTCACTGCTCTGGTCTGACTCACAGTGACTCACTGCTCTGGTCTGACTCACAGTGACTCACTGCTCTGGTCTGACTCACAGTGACTCACTGCTCTGGTCTGACTCACAGTGACTCACTGCTCTGGTCTGACTCACAGTGACTCACTGCTCTGGTCTGACTCACAGTGACTCACTGCTCTGGTCTGACTCACAGTGACTCACTGCTCTGGTCTGACTCACAGTGACTCACTGCTCTGGTCTGACTCACAGTGACTCACTGCTCTGGTCTGACTCACAGTGACTCACTGCTCTGGTCTGACTCACAGTGACTCACTGCTCTGGTCTGACTCACAGTGACTCACTGCTCTGGTCTGACTCACAGTGACTCACTGCTCTGGTCTGACTCACAGTGACTCACTGCTCTGGTCTGACTCACAGTGACTCACTGCTCTGGTCTGACTCACAGTGACTCACTGCTCTGGTCTGACTCACAGTGACTCACTGCTCTGGTGATTCACACTGACTCACTGTTTCGGAGCTTCGTGCCGGTTAAAAGCTCTTGGTCCCAGTCGCTGGAGTTACTCTCCCCTTCCTCGAATTAACCCTCACCAATCTTGATCCTCACATCAAAACTGTCTTGGTATACCAGCCATCCCATTAGGTTTACTTATCTAGTATACCTGTATACTCGTATATATTTCCTAGGCAGGCTCCCTGGCTAAGCCTAACTTCACGTGACTGCCTCTGTATGTAGGCCTATTCTCAGAGGCCTATGCCTCAGATTCAGGTAGGCTGATTAGGCAAGCAGACATCTACAATTATTTTCCTAGCAGCCAGCACAGTCCACGACCCTTCTTAGCAGGTTTATCTCTCGCACAGCCCTCTCTACCTCTCGCACAGCCCTCTCTACCTCTCGCACAGCCCTCTCTACCTCTCGCACAGCCCTCTCTACCTCTCGCACAGCCCTCTCTACCTCTCGCACAGCCCTCTCTACCTCTCGCACAGCCCTCTCTACCTCTCGCACAGCCCTCTCTACCTCTCGCACAGCCCTCTCTACCTCTCGTACAGCCCTCTCTACCTCTCGCACAGCCCTCTCTACCTCTCGTACAGCCCTCTCTACCTCTCGCACAGCCCTCTCTACCTCTCGCACTGCCCTCTCTACCTCTCGCACAGCCCTCTCTACCTCTCGCACAGCCCTCTCTACCTCTCGCACAGCCCTCTCTACCTCTCGCACAGCCCTCTCTACCTCTCGTACAGCCCTCTCTACCTCTCGCACAGCCCTCTCTACCTCTCGTACAGCCCTCTCTACCTCTCGCACAGCCCTCTCTACCTCTCGCACTGCCCTCTCTACCTCTCGCACAGCCCTCTCTACTTCTCGCACAGCCCCTCTCTACCTCTCGCACAGCCCTCTCTACTCTCGCACAGCCCTCTCTACCTCTAGTACAGCCCTCTCTACCTCTCGCACAGCCCTCTCTACCTCTCGTACAGCCCTCTCTACCTCTCGCACAGCCCTCTCTACCTCTCGCACTGCCCTCTCTACCTCTCGCACAGCCCTCTCTACATCTCGAACAGCCCTCTCTACCTCTCGCACAGCCCTCTCTACCTCTCGCACAGCCCTCTCTACCTCTCGTACAGCCCTCTCTACCTCTCGCACAGCCCTCTCTACCTCTCGCACAGCCCTCTCTACCTCTCGAACAGCCCTCTCTACCTCTCGCACAGCCCTCTCTACCTCTCGCACAGCCCTCTCTACCTCTCGCACAGCCCTCTCTACCTCTCGCACAGCCCTCTCTACCTCTCGTACAGCCCTCTCTACCTCTCGCACAGCCCTCTCTACCTCTCGCACAGCCCTCTCTACCTCTCCCACAGCCCTCTCTACCTCCCGCACAGCCCTCTCTACCTCTCGCACAGCCTTCTCTACCTCTCGCACAGCCCTCTCTACCTCTCGCACAGCCCTCTCTGCCTCTCGCACAGCCCTCTCTACCTCTCCCACAGCCCTCTCTACCTCTCGCACAGCCCTCTCTACCTCTCCCACAGCCCTCTCTAACTCTCCCACAGCCCTCTCTAACTCTCCCACAGCCCTCTCTAACTCCCACAATGCCCTCTCTAACTCTCCCACAGCCCTCTCTAGCTCTCACGTTGCCCTCTATAACTCTCCCACAGCTTCTCTAACTCTCCCACAGCCCTCTCTAACTCTCCCACAGCCCTCTCTAACTCTCCCACAGCCTTCTCTAACTCTCCCACTGCCCTCTCTAACTCTCCCACAGCCCTCTCTAACTCTCCCAAAGCCCTCTCTAACTCTCTCACATCTCTCTCTAACTTTCCCACAGCTCTCTCTAACTCCCACAATGCCCTCTCTAACTCTCCTCCTAAGGCTCTACAGCTCTCTTGCCCTCTCAACTCTCCCAGCCTCTCTGCCCTCTGCTCTCCCAGCCCTCTCTCACTTCTCCCTCTAACCTTCTCTCACCCTTCTTGCTCTCTTGTTCTAGCTCTCACAGCCTCTAGCTCTCCCACAGCTTCTCTAACTCTCCCACAGCTTCTCTAACTCTCCCACAGCTCTCTCTAACTCTCCCACAGTCCTCTCTATCTCTCCCACAGCCCTCTTTAACTCTCCCACAGCCTTCTGTACCTCTCCCACAACCCTCTCTAGCTCTCCCACAGCCCTCTCTATCTCTCCCACAGCCCTCTCTAACTCTCCCACTGCCCTCTCTAACTCTCCCACAGCCCTCTCTAACTCTCCCACAGCCCTCTCTAACTCTCCCACTGCCCTCTCTACCTCTCCCACAGCCCTATCTAACTCTCCCACACTGCCCTCTCTAACTCTCCCACAACTCTCTCTAACTCTCCCACTGCCTTCTCTAACTCTCCCACAGCCCTCTCTAACTCTCCCACAGCCCTCTCTAACTCTCCCACAGCCCTCTCTAACTCTCCCACAGCCCTGTCTAGCTCCCACGCTGCCCCCCACCTCCCTCCCAGCCCTCCCTAACCCCTCCCACACAGCTCTTACTTTCACACAGCGCTCTCTAGCTCCCACACTGCCCTCTCAAACTCTCGCACAACCCTCTATAACCCTCACACAGCGCTCTCTAGCTCCCACACTGGATTCTCTAACTCTCGCACAGGCCTCTCTAACTCTCACACAGCTCTAACCCCCACACAGCTCTTTCTCTCACACAGTCCTCTGTAGCCCCCACACAGCCCTCTCAAACCTCCACACATCCTATTTTAAATCCCACACACAGCCCTCTCTAACTTCCATGCAGCCCTCTCTAACTCCCACACAGCCATCTCTGAACCTCACACAGCCCTCCCTAACCCTCCCACAACTCTTCCCAGCCCCCACCACACGCTCCCAAGAGTCCTTGTTTAACAAGAGCAGCTCTCACAGGGGTCGTGGTCATGACTAAGAGAGAGGTATCTTACAAATATTAATCACCAGAGTTTTGACGTGTGTTCCGGAAAGTATTACCCCATCCACCTACGTTTAATTTTTTCTTAGCAATATTTTTTTGTAATTTTAGTAATTTTTAGTAATTTTAGTAATTTTAGTAATTTTTAGTAATTTTAGTAATTTTTTTAGTAATTTTTAGTAATTTTAGTAATTTTTTTAGTAATTTTTAGTAATTTTAGTAATTTTTAGTAATTTTAGTAATTTTTTTAGTAATTTTTTTAGTAATTTTAGTAATTTTTTTAGTAATTTTAGTAATTTTTAGTAATTTTAGTAATTTTTTTAGCAATTTTTAGTAATTTTAGTATTTTTTAGTAATTTTAGTAATTTTTTTAGTGATTTTTAGTAATTTTAGTAATTTTTAGTAATTTTAGTAATTTTTTTAGTAATTTTAGTAATTTTTTTTAGTAATTTTTAGAAATTTTAGTAATTTTTAGTAATTTTAGTAATTTTTTTAGTAATTTTTAGTAATTTTAGTAATTTTTAGTAATTTTAGTAATTTTTTTAGTAATTTTTAGTAATTTTAGTAATTTTTAGTAATTTTAGTAATTTTTTTAGTAATTTTTAGTAATTTTAGTCATTTTTAGTAATTTTAGTAATTTTTTTAGTAATTTTTAGTAATTTTTAGTATTTTTTAGTAATTTTTGGTAATTTTTTAGCAATTTTTGGTAATTTTTAATATTTGTTAGTAATTTGTTAGTAATTTGTAGTAATTTTTAATAATTTTTAGTATTTTCTAGTATTTTTTAAGGAAAATTTACGATTTTTTTTAAATTTTAAGAAAGAATTGCGATATTTTTTTATTATCTTTTAAGAAAGAGTTACGATTTTTTATATATTTTTAAATTACTATTCAATTATTTTTAAAGAATTACGATTTTCGTAAATATATTTTTTAAAAGAATTATGATTTTCAATGATTTTTTTTTTTAAAGAATTACGATTTTTTTTATTTTTTTTTTTTAAAGAATTGTGATAATTTTTTAAAAGAATTACCATTTTTTAATTATGCTTTTAAAGAATTACGATTTTTTAATATTTTTTTATTATAGTGAGCGCAGTTTAATTTAGCCAAATCCAACAAAATATATTTTAAATAAATTTACAAAAATTTAATAATAAACACAATGAAATAGATTTTTTTCGCAAGTTGTACCTCTTCATTTTGACATATATATATATATATATATATATATATATATATATATATATATATATATATATATATATATATATATATATATATATATATATATATATATATATATATATATATATATATATATATATAATGTCATTTTCGTAGATCTTTTCTCTGGTTGGTAATAAAAATGTTGTATTGCAGACGTCTTGCTAGACAACATTCAACTCCCACAATCAGCTACATCAACCTCCACCCTCCAAATTGCTTGACATTGCAATAGTAGGATGTAATAAGTTGTACAAAATGCCTGGCGAATGACCTCGTTTCAGGGTGTAACTCCCGTCTGCTGTGAGGAGGGAGGGAAGGGAGGGAGGGAGGGAAGGAAGGAGAGTAGAAAGGAGGGAGGGAATGAGGGAGAATAGAGAGAGAAAAAAGAGATTCACACTTTTGATAACGTCTCTTTAACCTACAATAATGAGAGAGGGAATTCTTCTTCGTTGTGTCTCTTTCTCTTTCTCTCTCTCTCTCTCTCTCTCTCTCTCTCTCTCTCTCTCTCTCTCTCTCTCTCTCTCTCTCTCTCTCTCTCTCTCTCTCTCTCTCCGTGTTCTCCATCTCCACCTTCCTCCCTCATGGTCTCGCAGCTTCCAGAGTGAAAATATGACACTCCCTGCCCTCCTCCCTGGCCTCCCTTCTCTCACTCCCTCCTTGTACCTCCCTGGGAATGAGGAAGAATGTTATATATGGTTTACCTCGTCTCTGTTGGTTTAAGTTGCCATTCTTAACGCCTGAAGGAGAGAGGGAGAGAGAGAGAGAGAGAGAGAGAGAGAGAGAGAGAAAGAGAGACGGAGATAGAGAGATACATGTAGCTGATGTAGGTAACAAGTTTTAGCTTCTTTAATAAAGTTAGGAACCTTAACCTATCCTTGTAGAACCCTATGTAAAGAGAGAGAGAGAGAGAGAGAGAGAGAGAGAGAGAGAGAGAGAGAGAGAGAGAGAGAGAGAGAGAGAGAGAGAGAGAGAGACAGAGAGAGAGAGAGAGAGAGAGAGAGAGAGAGAGAGAGAGAGAGAGAGAGAGAGAGAGAGAGTTAGTCTGCACTGGCAGACCCCTTTCATCGCCACCACTGACTTCTGGCATTATCATATCTACTCTTGAAGCTGCGTATTGAGCTTGCCTCCACCACTGCCTCATCCAAGTAGTTCCACTCTTAAACCACACTGAGACTAAAGCAATGCTTCCTGACATCCTTGTGGTCCATCTGTATTTCCAGCTTCTACTTGCATCCCCTCGATCGTGGACCTCCTAATACAGACTCTCTCTATCTTGCCCTCACAGTTCCTCTTTGGATTTTGTATGTCGTGATTATGTCTCCAGCTCATCCTTCTCTTCTCTAAGGTAGTCAGGTTCCCATCCTTCAACTTCTCCCCTCAGTTAATCCCTTTCAATTCTAATATTGGTGAAGATCCAAGTCAGATTCAAAGGCAATGGTTGATGTCAAAATCAAAGTGCTAATCTAAATCAAGAATGATGATCTAAATCAAAGTGATATAGATTAAAGTGATTATCTAAGTCAAAGTGATGATCTAAATCAAAGTGATGATCTAACTCAAGTTGATCTAAATCAAAGTGATGATCTAAATCAAGTTGATTATCTAAATCAAAGTGATGATCTAAATCAAAACGATGATCTAAATCAAAGTGATGATCTAAATCAAAGTGATGATCTAAATCAAGTTGATTATCTAAATCAAAGTGATGATCTAAATCAAAGTGATGATCTAAATCAAGTTGATTATCTAAATCAAAGTGATGATCTAAATCAAAGTGATGATCTAAATCAAAGTGATGATCTAAATCAAGTTGATTATCTAAATCAAAGTGATGATCTAAATCAAAGTGATGATCTAAATCAAAGTGATGATCTAAATCAAGTTGATTATCTAAATCAAAGTGATGATCTAAGTCAAGGTGATGATCTAACACCGGCTTATTATTAATAATATTTTTATTATTGTTATCATTATTATTATTAATTATTATTATTATTATTATTATTATTATTATTATTATTATTATTATTACTATTATTCATTACTATTATTGTTGTTATTATTACAGGAAAGCGATAAACCCATAAGGGTTACAGCGCCTAGGCCATGGGAAGTATTCAAGATTTAATAATGGACACCCTTGATCCACACCCTTGGATCAAGAGCCTTTACTCTCTGAAGGCCAAGTTAAAACGAAATATAAAACGACATTAAAACTCAGGAAGAAAAAAAAAGCAGCTGCCGTAAGGGTCCATTTGATATTTATTGCGGTAGTTTTGCCGGCCTTATGGCGCCTTATCATTGGAGTCAAATTGCTATTCAAAAGGCAGTGGATTGTCGACCTTAAGTCAAAGCATCTCATTCCAACTGGCTCCTCGGTGCAGGATAGAGGGCTTTTGATCCAAGGAGATTGAGCTATCCTTCCTTTCCTTATATATATATATATATGTATATATGTATATATGTATATATAATATGTATATATGTTATATATGTATATATAATAGGTAGTAGGTTGGTAGACAGCAACCACCCAGGGAAGTACTACCGTCCTGCCAGATGACTGTGAAACAAAAACCTGTAACTGTTTTGCATGATGGTAGGATTGCTGGTTTCTTTTTCTGTCTCATAAACACGCTAAGATAACAGGGATATCTTGCTACTCCTACTTACACTTTGGTCACACTTCACAGACACGCACATGCATATATATATATACATACATCTAGGTTTTTCTCCTTTTTCTAAATAGCTCTTGTTCTTTTTTATTTCTTCTATTGTCCATGGGGAAGTGGAAAAGAATCTTTCCTCCGTAAGCCATGCGTGTCGTATGAGGCGACTAAAATGCCGGGAGCAATGGGCTAGTAACCCCTTCTCCTGTATACAATTACTAAAAAAGAGAAGAAGAAAAACTTTATAAAACTGGGTTGCTTAAATGTGCGTGGATGTAGTGCGGATGACAAGAAACAGATGATTGCTGATGTTATGAATGAAAAGAAGTTGGATGTCCTGGCCCTAAGCGAAACAAAGCTGAAGGGGGTAGGAGAGTTTCAGTGGGGGGAAATAAATGGGATTAAATCTGGAGTATCTGAGAGAGTTAGAGCAAAGGAAGGGGTAGCAGTAATGTTAAATGATCAGTTATGGAAGGAGAAAAGAGAATATGAATGTGTAAATTCAAGAATTATGTGGATTAAAGTAAAGGTTGGATGCGAGAAGTGGGTCATAATAAGCGTGTATGCACCTGGAGAAGAGAGGAATGCAGAGGAGAGAGAGAGATTTTGGGAGATGTTAAGTGAATGTATAGGAGCCTTTGAACCAAGTGAGAGAGTAATTGTGGTAGGGGACTTGAATGCTAAAGTAGGAGAAACTTTTAGAGAGGGTGTGGTAGGTAAGTTTGGGGTGCCAGGTGTAAATGATAATGGGAGCCCTTTGATTGAACTTTGTATAGAAAGGGGTTTAGTTATAGGTAATACATATTTTAAGAAAAAGAGGATAAATAAGTATACACGATATGATGTAGGGCGAAATGACAGTAGTTTGTTGGATTATGTATTGGTAGATAAAAGACTGTTGAGTAGACTTCAGGATGTACATGTTTATAGAGGGGCCACAGATATATCAGATCACTTTCTAGTTGTAGCTACACTGAGAGTAAAAGGTAGATGGGATACAAGGAGAATAGAAGCATCAGGGAAGAGAGAGGTGAAGGTTTATAAACTAAAAGAGGAGGCAGTTAGGGTAAGATATAAACAGCTATTGGAGGATAGATGGGCTAATGAGAGCATAGGCAATGGGGTCGAAGAGGTATGGGGTAGGTTTAAAAATGTAGTGTTAGAGTGTTCAGCAGAAGTTTGTGGTTACAGGAAAGTGGGTGCAGGAGGGAAGAGGAGCGATTGGTGGAATGATGATGTAAAGAGAGTAGTAAGGGAGAAAAAGTTAGCATATGAGAAGTTTTTACAAAGTAGAAGTGATGCAAGGAGGGAAGAGTATATGGAGAAAAAGAGAGAAGTTAAGAGAGTGGTGAAGCAATGTAAAAAGAGAGCAAATGAGAGAGTGGGTGAGATGTTATCAACAAATTTTGTTGAAAATAAGAAAAAGTTTTGGAGTGAGATTAACAAGTTAAGAAAGCCTAGAGAACAAATGGATTTGTCAGTTAAAAATAGGAGAGGAGAGTTATTAAATGGAGAGTTAGAGGTATTGGGAAGATGGAAGGAATATTTTGAGGAATTGTTAAATGTTGATGAAGATAGGGAAGCTGTGATTTCGTGTATAGGGCAAGGAGGAATAACATCTTGTAGGAGTGAGGAAGAGCCAGTTGTGAGTGTGGGGGAAGTTCGTGAGGCAGTAGGTAAAATGAAAGGGGGTAAGGCAGCCGGGATTGATGGATAAAGATAGAAATGTTAAAAGCAGGTGGGGATATAGTTTTGGAGTGGTTGGTGCAATTATTTAATAAATGTATGGAAGAGGGTAAGGTACCTAGGGATTGGCAGAGAGCATGCATAGTTCCTTTGTATAAAGGCAAAGGGGATAAAAGAGAGTGCAAAAATTATAGGGGGATAAGTCTGTTGAGTGTACCTGGTAAAGTGTATGGTAGAGTTATAATTGAAAGAATTAAGAGTAAGACGGAGAATAGGATAGCAGATGAACAAGGAGGCTTTAGGAAAGGTAGGGGTGTGTGGACCAGGTGTTTACAGTGAAACATATAAGTGAACAGTATTTAGATAAGGCTAAAGAGGTCTTTGTGGC
>NC_091364.1:7031465-7033965 GCF_038502225.1 Cherax quadricarinatus | reverse complement strand
GCGTGTTGGGTCCATGCATTGTTATGGAATGTCTATCAACGACCTTCTTCATCCTCATCCCAGAATCACATGCATATGCAGACACTGTACACTGAGATTCACTTATCCAAGAGAAGAAATGGCTACAAGCTCTGCTGAGCATCAACTACCAGCTGAGAGCTATATCAGCTTGGGGAAATAGATGGCGCTGGGCCATTTGCACCTGCTGAGAAAACGCAAATGATGATCGTCTCTAGGGCACCATGATGGTAATGCTGGTGGCAGTAGTAAGGATGAATGGGGAGGATGTTGGCACCTGGAGAAGAAGCTGATATCCTTTGGGGTGTGAAATTTGACTAAACTAACCATGAAGAACTACGTTGTAACTTGCAAACAAGGCAGCCAGGAAGCTTACAGCACTTCGCCGCATTCCCATCCGCTTGACAGTAGGGGTTGCAAGATTCCGTATGAGGGCACAAGCACGCTCGCACCTTGAGTATGCTCCACTTTCTTGGTTTGCCTGCCCCCTCTCTCATCTGCGACGGCTTGATGTGAGTAGAGAATAGGAGCAGACGCCCATCTCTGCTCTGGACCTATCCTGATATCTGTCATTTCAGCAGAGCCTTCAATATATAGGAGGGATGTGTGACCTTACTGTTATGTACAAGGCCATTGTCAAAATACCACATTTGGATCCACTTCGAGGACAGCGTGAAACAAGCTTTTATGCCACAAGACGGGCAGAAAGCAGCAACTTCACTCTGGCTGCATGCTTCTCCATAACATCACTCCATCTGAGATCATACATATCTATGGATGACTAGAGTATGGAATACTATCTGTACAGCATAATGATGTCAATGAGATAAAGTCACATCAAATGAAAATGTTGGCCCACAGATGGCCCAACTTCATCCTGTTTCCTACTTGTATGTCTCATATCACAAAATGCTTTCAAATGAGCTGATGTAGGTAATAGCCTAGCTTGCCAATAAAGTTAGGAATCCTAACCTGTAAATAGCTGTCAATAAAGCTTAGGATCCTTAACCTTGTCAAACCCTGTGCAAAAAGAGAGAGACAGACAGAGAGACAGACAGAGAGAGACAGACAGAGACAGAGAGAGACAGACAGAGACAGAGAGAGACTGACAGAGAGAGAGAGAGAGAGAGAGAGAGAGAGAGAGAGAGAGAGAGAGAGAGAGAGAGAGAGAGAGAGAGAGAGAGAGAGAGAGAGAGAGAGAGAGAGAGAGAGAGAGAGAGAGATATTCCTGGCTCTCAGGAAGCAGCTTCACCTCCTCTTCTCCATCTTTTAACACAAGTTCCTTCCTCTCCCATGTTTTATTCAGAGCCTCTCTCTCCCTCCCCGCCCATCTCATCCCCTCCCTCCTTCCCTCCCTCCATCCCTCCCTCTTTCCCTCTCTCTCTCTCCCTTCTTCCTCCTTTATACCCCCTCCCTCAGCCTTAAAGGCCCCTTATCTCCCCTACTCTTGTTTCACAATGTTTCTTCCTCTCCTCCTCCTCCTCCTTCTCCTCCTTCTTCTTGTTCTTCTTGTTCTTGTTCTTCTTGTTTTTGTTCTTGTTCTTGTTCTTGTTCTTGTTCTTGTTCTTGTTCTTGTTCTTCTTCTTCTTCTTCTTCTTCTTCTTCTTCTTCTTCTTCTTCTTCTTCTTCTTCTTCTTCTTCTTCTACTACTACTACTACTTTTTCTCCTCTTACTCATCCTTCTACTTCTACTTGCCTTTCTTCCTCTACTCCTTTTCTTCCTTTTGTTCTTCTTCCTCCTCCTTCTTCTTTCTCTGTTGTTATAACACCATCTTTCTCCACCTCTCTAACTCTTCCACCATTTCCTTCCTTCCTGTTCGAAACTTGAATTATATTCCCGTAAGTCTAAAGAAATCTTCCTCTTTCATTTCTTCCTTGTTCTGCTATCTTCCTCACTCCTCTCTTCTTCTTAACTCTTTCTATCTCCCTCTATTTTGCTGTTTTTTTTTTACAGGATTTTATAAAGTCATACAAATTCCATCCTGCCTCTGTCTCATTCTGCCCCAACTCTCTCTCTCTCTCGCTTCCTTGTTCTCTGTCTCCTTTCCAACTTCCTCTAAGTTACTTTCAGTGTCAAAACTTCCAGTAAGAGACTCCTCACCTGTCTATTTTCTTCTACAATTATTCTGTGCATGAGTTTCGTAATTTTGTATCTTCATCATTCTAATCATAATTGTTATTATTATCATCAACAATATCATTACCCTCTATTTCACTTTCACTTTCATCATCATTCCTGTTTGTCCTGCTTCCTCTCTTTCTATCTCGGTCGATTTTTTCCTCTTCCTCATTTCTCTTTATTTTTATACCTCCTTTTCTCAAATCAACTCCCCCATCTCTCATTACATTCCCTCTCTCTCCCATTTATTTCCCTCTTCTCTGTCTCCTTCACTTCGTCACCAGCCTCTCACCCTCCCTTTTAATTCTCCCACATTCTCTCCCTCTCCTCCGCTTTCTCTTTCCCTCCCGTGACATACCACTG
>NC_091364.1:6998965-7028965 GCF_038502225.1 Cherax quadricarinatus | reverse complement strand
CGAAATGTGTTGATATTCTGGGAGATGGAAAAATATATATACATTTTTAACTTTTGAATATTATAAATAATTCAGTGATTTATAACAATTATTCAGTTATTTTTAACAATTATTCAGTTATTTATTTATGACAATTATTCAGTTATTTAGTTATTTATAACAATTATTCACTATAATAAATTATTTTTTCCAATAGTTATTTCTAAAAATAAATAATAATGCAAATTAATAACTGAAATAAAATAAATAATCATAAATAAAAAAAATAATTAAATAATTTAATAATTATTAAAAATAGTAATAACTATAATAAAACAATCATAAATAAAAATACATGTAATGTAAAAATAATTATTATAGGAAAATATTATAATCTATTATCATCAGTAATTTAATACAAATTATTTATTAATAAAGAACAAAGCAAGAAACACAGTTTAAGGAATTTCTAAGTAATGTAACGATTTATTAATTATATTAAGAGTAATAAAGCGACAATAAATTATTATAACATCATTTTAGAGGAATTATTGCTGCAGCAATAATTTTTTTAATATTAAAAGTTTAATCAACTTTTAATTAAAAAGTTATTGCTTTTTCGTATAATTTATATATATATATATATATATATATATATATATATATATATATATATATATATATATATATATATATATATATATATATATATATATATATATATTGGTACCACCACCACTACCACCAACACAACCATCACCACTACTACAACAACTACCACGACTACTACTACTACCACCATTCCAGCGATTAAATAAAGCTTTGGCTCCTAAATCCAGGTTATGCTTTTATGCAAACGAGGCGAGACAGGCAGGAAGAGTAATGATTCCAGCAGTCATCAGTATTCAGGCACTGTAGACGAGCACTCCCTGACACCAGCTCTCATAATTAACACAAAGCAAGCAAAATATGCACGCAGAAACCACCTACATATATATATATATATATATATATATATATATATATATATATATATATATATATATATATATATATATATATATATATATATATATATATATATATATAATCTGAACACAGATTGGATACTTCAAGGTTCGGTTTGAAGGTTATGTAAAATGTTTGGTTTTTATCGAAGTTACCCCCAAAAATATGCACAATGAAATTTATTAAGAATTTTGTGTATGTTTAGCATGTATAATCAGCGTGTATAATTAGCATGTATAATTTACATGTATTCCTCTCATTAACTTCAGATATCTTCCGTTTTTACTCGTGTATTTAATTGCTGTTAAAAGCGCAGCTTTTTTTTTTAAACTCGACTGTAATTACTGGAGGAGAGGAACAAACTGGACAAGTAGTTTATAATTATCATAATATACTTTACACACACACACACACACACACATACACACACATACACACACACACACACACACACACACACACACATACACACACAAAAGGCCTTCGACACAGTTCCTCACAAGAGGTTACTGAAAAAGCTAGAAGATCAGGCACACATAACAGGAAAGGCACTGCAATGGATCAGAGAATACCTGACAGGGAGGCAACAACGAGTCATGGTACGTGACGAGGTGTCAGAGTGGGCGCCTGTGACAAGCGGGGTTCCACAGGGGTCAGTCCTAGGACCTGTGCTGTTCTTGGTATATGTGAACGACATAACGGAAGGGATAGACTCAGAAGTGTCCTTGTTTGCAGATGATGTGAAGTTAATGAGAAGAATCAAATCGGATGAGGATCAGACAGGACTACAAAGAGACCTGGACAGGCTGCAAGCCTGGTCCAGCAACTGGCTCCTTGAGTTTAACCCTGCCAAATGCAAAGTCATGAAGATTGGGGAAGGGCAAAGAAGACCGCAGACACAATATAGTTTAGATGGCCAAAGACTGCAAACCTCACTCAAGGAAAAAGATCTGGGGGTGAGTATAACACCGAGCATATCTCCTGAGGCGCACATAAATCAGATAACTGCTGCAGCATACGGGCGCCTGGCAAACCTACGGATAGCGTTCCGATACCTCAGTAAGGAGTCGTTCAAGACCCTGTATACCATTTACGTCAGGCCCATACTGGAGTATGCAGCACCAGTTTGGAATCCACACCTAGTCAAGCACGTCAAGAAATTAGAGAAAGTGCAAAGGTTTGCAACAAGACTAGTCCCAGAGCTACGGGGATTGTCCTACGAAGAAAGGTTGAGGGAAATCGGCCTGACGACACTGGAGGCCAGGAGGGTCAGGGGAGACATGATAACGACATATAAAATACTGCGCGGAATAGACAAGGTGGACAAAGACAGGATGTTCCAGAGATGGGACACAGACACAAGAGGTCACAATTGGAAGTTGAAGACTCAGATGAATCGAAGGGATGTTAGGAAGTATTTCTTCAGTCATAGAGTAGTCAAGTCGTGGAATAGTCTAGAAAGTGAAGTAGTGGAGGCGGGAACCATACATAGTTTTAAGGCGAGGTATGATAAAGCTCATGTAGCAGGGAGAGAGAGGAAATAGTAGCAATCAGTGAAGAGGCGGGGCCAGGAGCTATGACTCGACCCCTGCAACCACAAATAGGTGAGTACAAATAGGTGAGTACACACATACACACATACACACATACACACACACACATACACACATACACACAAACATACACACACACACAAACATACACACACACACACACACACACACACACACACACACACACACACAAACATACACACACACACACACACACACACACACACACACAAAACACACACACACACACACACACACACACACACACACACACACACACACACACAAACACACACACACACACACACACACACACACACACACACACACACACACACACACACATACACACACACACACACCTCACCACTGCCCTGACGGGTTTAGATTTAAGATCGAATCTATTGTGACAGTGGCTCAGATTGGGCAGCCAGCGTAATGGTCCCTTAAAGGAAGGTTTTCGTATTATTAAGGCATATCCTTGGTTTAAGGGACCTTGATTTAACGAACTTCGATTTACAGAACGTCTTTTAAGCGGACCTCGATTTTCTGGACCTCGATTAAACGGACCTCGATTTATTGGACCTCGATTAATAGGACCTCGAGTTAGCGAACATCTGTTCAAGACACCTCAGTATAATAGACCTCGATTTAACGAACCTCTGTTTAAAGGACTTCATTATAACTAGTTTCTGAAATGGATAAAATCAGCTGTGTTCCGAATTATCCATAATAACTGAATAATCCACTGAATATACAGAATTATCTTTCACAATTGAATAATCCCGTGTATAAGGAATCATCCGTAGTAAACTAACACCATCAACCATCAATCATCAATCATCAGTCATCAACCATCAATCATCAACCATCAATCATCAACCATCAATCATCAATCATCAATCATCAATTTAATAATTACTACCCATTAATTAATAATTAGTTACAATTAATAATTACTACCATTAATTACACTAATAATTATTACCCATTAATTAATACCCATTACCCATTACCATTAATTATTAATCATTAATTACTAAATTCATTAATTAATAATTAATACCCATTAATTAATACCATTACCATTGTGTATTTGGACGACAAATATCACCCATTACCATTAATTAATAAATTATCAAATATAAATAATAATTATCACCCATTAAATTTAATTAATAATTCATTAACATTATTCCATTACTCATTAACACAACATTGAAGCATTAAATATTTACCCATTAATTAATAAATTATTACCATTAAATATTAACTATTAATTGGTAAACTATCAGCTATCAAATTCATCACCACAACTATCAAATATCAACCTTTCAAATAATTAATTTTCAGCTAACAATTATCAAATCTATCAATTATCAAATTCATAAATTTCACAACTATCAAATATCAACCATCACCAATAAATCTATCAAATATTCACACCACAATCTATCAATTACTGAATTATCGTCATCAAATTCATCACCACAACGATTACGTCACAAATTCATCAATTACACTTTATCAATTCATCAATCAATAAATCTACTGCTATCAATCAACTATCAAATATCAAATTCATCGATCATCAAGCATCACCTTCAACTATCACCACAATTCATCAATTATCAACTATCAATATCAACTATCAACCATTAATCATAAATTCAAATACACACCCATTAAATTCATTAATTAATAACTATAAATTAATAACTACTAAAATATCAATTATCAATTAATAAATTAATAAGACACTTATCGATTAATAACTAATAATTACAATAATTAGTAAATTACATTACCATTAATTATTAAAGCACACGTTACCATTACCATTAATTAATAATTAATACCCATTAATTAATAAACTAATAATTAGCCACCCATTACCCATTACTAATACCCATTAATTAATAATTAATAAATTAGTAAGATACTATTAAACCATTAATTGCGAAATCTAATACCACACCATTAATTAATAAATTATCGGAATATCACTATTAATTAATAATTAATGTAACTAATAATTAATAAATTATAATAAATCTATCAAATTATCAATTAATAAATTATCAATTAATAATTAATAAATTATCAAACATTACTATAAACGACACTAATAACTAATAATTAATAAATTCATTAATTATTAAAGCATTAATTAATAATTGACACCATTAAACATTACTATTAACTAATAATTGGTGAACAATAATTAATACCCAATCATTAATTAATACCCATTGAATTCACTATTAACCATTAATTAATAACTATCACTAATAAATTATCAAATTCATTACTTTCATTACCCATTAATTAATAATTAATACCATTAAAGATTAATACTATAAATTAATAATTAATACCCATTAATTATTACTCCATTACCCATTAATTATTGAAGCATTAATTCATCAATCATCAACCATCAAACATCAATTATCAACCATCAATCATCAACCATCAATCATCAACCGTCAACTATCAACCATCACTCATCAACCATCAATCATCAATCATCAACCATCAAACATCAATTATCAACCATCAATCATGAACCATCAATCATCAACCATCAATCATCAACCATCAAACATCAATTATCAACCATCAATCATTAACCATCAATCATCAACCATCAACTCTCAACCATCACTCATCAATCATCAATCATCAACCATCAAACATCAATTATCAACCACCAATCATCAACCATCAATCATCAACCATCAACCATCAATCATCAACCATCGAACATCAATTATCAACCATCAATTAATAATGATTAATTAATACCCATTAATTAATACCCATTAATTAATAATTAATAATTATTAAATTAATAATTATTACCCAATTAATACCCATTACCCATTAATTAATACCCATTAAAGACACTATCTATAATTAAATTCATTAATTAATACCCATTAATTAATAACCATTAATTAATAATTATTAGTCATTAACATTACCATTATTAATAAATTAATAATTAATAATTACTACCTATTACCCATTAATTAATAAATTATAAATTAATACCATTAAAGACAATTAATAATTAATAAATTCATTAAATAATAATTATCTTATATCACCATTAACATTAACGACATCATTACCCATTAATTATTACCATTAAACACACCAATAAATCTAATAATTAATACCCATTAACACCACACCACACCACACTAATAAATTATCAAATACTATTTAATTAATACCCATTTAATTAATACCCATTAATTATTTAACATTAACATTAAACATTACTATTACCCATTACCACACCATTAATTAATACTATTACCACACCATTAATTAATAATTAATAACCATTAAACATTACTATTTACCCATTAATTATTACCCATTAAATATTTAACACCATTAATTCATTAAAGACATCATTACCATTACCCATTAATTAATAACATTAACCATTACCATTACCCATTAAATAATAATTACAAATTAATAAACATTTAATTATCAAATTAATAACACACCATAATTAATAATTACAACATTAGCTACTTAAACACACCACAATTTTCAATTAATAACGACAAATATCAATTAATAAATTATGAAATATCAATTACAATTAATAATGACAATTAATAACGACACCATTGACCACAACGACAAATTAATAATTACAATTCATTAAATATTATCATTAAATTATGAAACATTAATTAATAACCATTAATTAATACACTAACGACAATTAATAATTAATAAATACCACACCAATAAATTCATTAATTAATACCCATTACCATTAATTAATAACGACAAACATTAATTATCAACGACAACATTAATTATGAATCTATGAATTATTGATTACAATTATCAATTAATAAATATCAATTTACAAATTAATAATTAATAACTAATAATTAATAAATTAATAAATATAAATTAATAAATTATTAAATATCAATTAAATTAATAATTAATAACACAAATTATCAATTAATAACGACAATTCGATTAATTAGTAAATTATTAAATTAATAATTAATAACACAAATATTTAATTACTAAATCTATGAAAAATTAATTAATAATTAAATTCATTAATTAATAATTCTTTAAATTCATTACTCATTAATTACCCATTAATATTAAATTAATAACATTAATTACTACATTGGCATTAATTAATACCCATTGTACATTAATTAATAAATTATGAAATTCATTAATTAATAAATTATCACCATTAATTAATACATTGGCATTAATTATCAACCATTAAATATCAATTAATAACACAACATTAATTAATACCAGAAATTCATTAATTATTACTTAATAATTACTAAATATTTAATTAATACCTATAATCTATTTATTATTAAATTATCAATTATAAATATCAATTATTATAATTATCAAATATCACTATTACCCATTACCATTAAATTATTAAATATCAATTACTAAATTAATAATTAATAAATTAATCATCAACCATCAACCATCAACCATCAATCATCAACCATCAAACATCAATTATCAACCATCAATCATCAACCATCAACCATCAATCATCAACCATCAATCATCAACCATCAACCATCAACCATCAATCATCAACCATCAATCATCAACCATCAACCATCAACCATCAATCATCAACCATCAATCATCAACCATCAATCATCAACCATCAATCATCAACCATCAATCATCAACCATCAATCATCAACCATCAATCATCAATCACCGTCTCAGGTCAGTTTGAAACTGTAACAATTTATTCTTGAGATCTTTCAAAAGTAACAATTTATTTTCAATACAAAACAACAAACATAAAACCATCACTGTGCTGTGACTGGAACAATTCACCACAAATCTGCACTTAACAGATGGGCGATGTTTCGCTCCCTCCTGGACCACAGTAAAGTTGCGACTCAACAGTATCCCAATACGGACCGAAACGTTGTAAAAACGTTTCTCTCCTGTCCCTATTCTCATCCGCCTCTCCCTTCACCCTTTTCACTTTCTCTTCCCTCCTTCTTCCTTCTCCCCCTCCTCCTTAATCCTTCCTCCCTCTCTCCCTTTCTCTCTCCCTCTCTCTCTCCCTCTCTCTCCCTCTCTCCCTCTCACTCTCTCTCCCTCTCTCCCTCTCACTCTCTCTCCCTCTCCTCCCCACTCAATAAATTTATACATTAATCTTTCACACGAAAACGACACCGCTTTCATAAGTTATTTTTTTTTTAGGGGGGTGACTGAAGAATTTTTTTCGTCTTAATTTTTGTACTGTCTTTACTGAGCCCGTCCACTGACTACCTTATTGTTATACTGACTCAGTCAAGACGACAGTCTGTCAGTCAAGGTGATATCTTGTTAGTTAAGGTGGTGTTTTGTCAGTCAAGGTGACTGTTAATCAAGGTGACTGTTAGTCAAGATGACTGTCAGTGAGGAGCTATCAGTCAAGATGGCAGTGAGGGACTGTCAGTAAAGATGACAGTCAGTGAGGGACTGATAGTCAAGATGACAGTCAGTGAGGGACTGTCAGCTAAGAAAACAGTCAGTGAGGGGCTGTCAGTCAATATGACAGTCAGTGAGGGACTGTCAGTCAAGAAGACAGTGAGGGGCTGTCAGTCAAGATGACAGCCAGTGATGAGCTGTCAGTCAAGATGACAGTCAGTGAGGGACTATCAGTCAAGATGACAGTCAGTGACGGGCTGGCAGTCAAGATGACAGTGAGGGGCTGTTAGTCAAGATGACAGTCAGTGAGGGGCTGTTAGTCAAGATGACAGTCAGTGAGGGGCTGTTAGTCAAGATGACAGTCAGTGAGGGGCTGGCAATCAAGATGACAGTGAGGGATTGTCAGTCAAGATGACAGTGAGATAAGGGCTGTCAGTCTAGATGACAGTGAGGGGCTGTCAGTCAAGATGACAGTGAGGGAGTGTCAGTCGAGATGACAGTCAGTAAGGGGCTGTTAGTCAAGATGACAGTCTGTGAGGGGCTATCAGTCAAGATGACAGTCAGTCAGGGGACTGTCAGTCAAGATGACAGTCAGTCAGGGGACTGTCAGTCAAGATGACAGTCAGTCAGGGGACTGTCAGTCAAGATGACAGTCAGTCAGGGGACTGTCAGTCAAGATGACAGTCAGTCAGGGGACTGTCAGTCAAGATGACAGTGGGAGACTTGCTCCACATTTTCCTATTCAAAACAGAAAAGAGAAATATTATCGTATTTTTTCGTTTTGTTTCAGGTGGAAAACAATGATCACTTGAGCCTAAGGAAGTGATGAAGGTAAACACTAAAGGGAGAGTAAGAGAGGGAGAGTAAGAGAGGGAGAGTAAGAGAGGAAGGGTAAGAGATGAAGAGAAAGAGAGGGAAAGTAAGAGAGGGAAAGAGAGGGAGAGTAAGAGGGAGTAAGAGAGGGAGAGTAAGAAAGGGAGAGTAAGAGAGGGAGAGTAAGAGAGGGAGAGGAAGAGATGGAGAGTAGAAGAGGGAGGGTAAGAGAGAGAGGCGTAAGTATGAAGGGAAAGGTGTTGGTACCTGGGGAAGAAGTTGTTATCCTTGGGGTAAAATTTGACTCCAAACTGACCATGAGGAACCACGTTGTAAATCTTGCAAACAAGGCAGCCAGGAAGCTTACAGCACTTCGCCGTATCTCGCATCTGCTTGACAGTAGGGGTTGCAAGATTCTGTATAACGCACAAATACGCTCACACCTTGAGTATGCTCCACTTACTTCATTTGCTTGCCCCCCCCCCTCTCACCAGCGACTGCTTGACAGAGTAGAGAATAGCGCAAGACGTCTCATCTCTCTCCTGGACCCATCCTGGATAGATCTGTCATTTCAGCAGAACCTTCAACACAGGATTGATGTGGGTGGCCTTACTGTTATGTACAAGGCCAATATTGTCAAAGTACCACACTTGGATCCACTTCGAGGACAGCGTGAAACAAGCTTTTATGCCACAAGACGGGCAGAAAGCAGCAACTTCACTCTGGCTGTACCCTTCTCCAGAACATCACTCCATCTAAGATCATATATACCCAGGATGACTCGAGTATGGAACACATTCGTACAGCATAATGATGTCAACGAGATAAAGTCAGTTGATCAAATGAAAATGCTGGCCCACAGATGGCTCCAACTTCATCCTGTTCCCTACTTGTATGTCTCATAACAATAAAAATGCTTTCAAATGAGCTGATGTAGGTAACAGCTCTTAGCTTGCCAATAAAGTTAGGAATCCTTAACCTGTAAATAACTTGTCAATAAAGCTAGGGATCCTTAACCTTGTCAAACCCTGTGTAAAAAAAAAGGAGAGAGAAATTGGAAGTTAAAGAGAGGGAAAACGAAAGATTGAGAGAGAGAGATAAAGTGAGAAAAGAGGAAAAGGGTAAACGTACAAAGCAGATGACCGAGATCTGGGATGAAAAGAAATGAAGAAGAAGAAGAAGAAGAAGAAGAAGAAGAAGAAGAAGAAGAAGAAGAAGAAGAAGAAGAAGAAGAAGAAGAAGAAGAAGAAGAAGAAGAAGAAGAAGAAAAAGAATGATTAGGAGGAGGAATAGGAAAGTAGCAGGAAGAAGAGAAGAAGGAAAGTAACTAGTGTTCCCAGCCAGACATCCTCCTCCTCCTCCTCCTCCTCTTTCTCAGATACATATTTATCAGTTTTAACCAATATCCTCTTTATCCAATGTTGACAAGGTCGTCTTTTATCCTGTTTAACATTCCTTAATTATCCTTCACTGAGGTCCCTTATCAAAGGTCGTTCGACAGTTCAGGAATATGTAGTTTACCCATCATTTTCTTTTTCAGTCTAATATTATTCATTCACATAAATTAAGATACAGAGGCTGGGTACAAAGGCGAGATGTTAAGAAAATTAAGAAAAAAAAACATATGCACAGGAACTGTTATTATGGCAACGTTTCGATCTGTTGTAGAACAATATCTAGATTTAATGAAGCTCTACATTGAGCGAAATGTTCTCACAACAAAAGATCCCTTTGAATACGTCTTTTCCTTCTGAAAGTTTGTCAGGAGATTTGCTGAGTCCTTCACTGTCTCATGGTCCTGTGTCTCATGGTCTTCTGTCTCATGGTCCTCTGTCTCATAGTCCTCTGCCTCATGGTCCTCTGTCTCATGGTCCTCTGTCTCATGGTCCTCTGTCTCATGGTCCTCTGCTTCATGGTCCTCTGTCTCATGGTCCTCTGTCTCATGGTCCTCTGTCTCATGGTCCTCTGTCTCATAGTCCTCTGCCTCATGGTCCTCTGTCTCATGGTCCTCTGCTTCATGGTCCTCTGTCTCATGGTCCTCTGTCTCATGGTCCTCTGTCTCATGGTCCTCTGTCTCATGGTCCTCTGTCTCATGGTCCTCTGTCTCAAGGTCCTCTGTCTCATGGTCCTCTGTCTCATGGTCCTCTGTCTCAAGGTCCTCTTTCTCATGGTCCTCTGTCTCATGGTCCTCTGTCTCATGGTCCTCTGTCTCATGGTCCTCTGTCTCATGGTCCTCTGTCTCATGGTCTTCTGTCTCATGGTCCTCTGTCTCAGGGTCCTCTGTCTCATGGTCCTCTGTCTCATGGTCTTCTGTCTCATGGTCCTCTGTCTCATGGTCTTCTGTCTCATGGTCCTCTGTCTCATGGTCCTCTGTCTCATGGTCCTCTGTCTCATGGTCCTCTGTCTCAAGGTCCTCTGTCTCATGGTCCTCTGTCTCATGGTCCTCTGTCTCAAGGTCCTCTTTCTCATGGTCCTCTGTCTCATGGTCCTCTGTCTCATGGTCCTCTGTCTCATGGTCCTCTGTCTCAAGGTCCTCTTTCTCATGGTCCTCTGTCTCATGGTCTTCTGTCTCATGGTCCTCTGTCTCAGGGTCCTCTGTCTCATGGTCCTCTGTCTTATGGTCCTCTGTCTCATGGTCCTCTGTCTCATGGTCTTCTGTCTCATGGTCCTCTGTCTCAGGGTCCTCTGTCTCATGGTCCTCTGTCTCATGGTCCTCTGTCTCATGGTTCTCTGTCTCATGGTCCTCTGTCTCATGGTCCTCTGCCTCATGGTCCTCTGTCTCATGGTCCTCTGTCTCATGGTTCTCTGTCTCATTGTCCTCTGTCTCATGGTCCTCTATCTTATGGTCCTCTGTCTCATGGTCCTCTATCTCATGGTCTTCTGTCTCATGGTCCTCTGTCTCATGGTCCTCTGTCTCATGGTCCTCTGTCTCATGGTCCTCTGTCTCATGGTCCTCTGTCTCATGGTCTTCTGTCTCATGGTCCTCTGCCTCAGGGTCCTCTCTCTCATGGTCCTCTGTCTCATGGTCCTCTGTCTCATGGTCCTCTGTCTCATGATCCTCTGTCTATTGGTCCTCTGTCTCATGGTCTTGTGTCTCATGGTCCTATGTCTCATGGTCCTCTGTCTCATGGTCCTCTGTCTCATGGTCCCCTGTCTCATGGTCCTCTGTCTCATGGTCCTCTGTCTCATGGTCCTCTGTCTCATGGTCCTCTGTCTCATGGTCCTCTGTCTCATGGTCTTCTGTCTCATGGTCCTCTGCCTCAGGGTCCTCTGTCTCATGGTCCTCTGTCTCATGGTCCTCTGTCTCATGGTTCTCTGTCTCATGGTCCTCTGTCTCATGGTCCTCTGCCTCATGGTCCTCTGTCTCATGGTCCTCTGTCTCATGGTCCTCTGTCTCATGGTCCTCTGTCTCATGATCCTCTGTCTATTGGTCCTCTGTCTCATGGTCTTGTGTCTCATGGTCCTCTGTCTCATGGTCCTCTGTCTCATGGTCCTCTGTCTCATGGTCCTCTGTCTCATGGTCCCCTGTCTCATGGTCCTCTGTCTCATGGTCCTCTGTCTCATGGTCCTCTGTCTCATGGTCTTCTGTCTCATGGTCTTCTGTCTCAGGGTCCTCTGTCTCAAGGTCCTCTGTCTCATGGTCCTCTGTCTCATGGTCCTCTGCATCAAGGTCCTCTGTCTCATGGTCCTCTGTCTCATGATTCTCTGTCTCATGGTCCTCTGTCTCATGATCCTCTGTCTATTGGTCCTCTGTCTCATGGTCTTGTGTGTGAGAGCAAGTCCAGGGCTGAGTTTGTGTGGTCTGTGGCCATGGTCTGGCTAATGTGTGTCAGTGGTCATGATCTGTCTGGTGTGTGTCAGTGGTCATGGTCTGGCTGTTGTGTATCAGTGGTCATGATCTGGCTGGTGTGTATCAGTGGTCATGGTCTGGCTGGTGTGTGTCAGTGGTCATGGTCTATCTGGTGTGTGCCAGTGGTCCTGGTCTAGCTGGTGTGTGTCAGTGGCCATGATCTGGCTGGTATGTGTCAATGGTCATGGTCTGGCTGGTGTGTGTCAGTGGTCATGGTCTGGCTGGTGTGTGTCAGTGGTCATGGTCTGGCTGGTGTGTGTCAGTGGTCATAGTCTGGCTGGTGTATGTCAGTGGTCATGGTCTGGCTGGTGTGTGTCAGTGGTCATGGTCTGGCTGGTGTATGTCAGTGGTCATGGTCTGGCTGGTGTGTGTCAGTGGTCATGGTCTGGCTGGTATGTGTCAGTGGTCATGGTCTGGCTGGTGTGTGTCAGTGGTCATGGTCTGGCTGGTGTATGTCAGTGGTCATGGTCTGGCTGGTGTGTGTCAGTGGTCATGGTCTGGCTGGTGTGTGTCAGTGGTCATGGTCTGGCTGGTGTATGTCAGTGGTCATGGTCTGGCTGGTGTGTGTCAGTGGTCATGGTCTGGCTGGTATGTGTCAGTGGTCATGGTCTGGCTGGTGTGTGTCAGTGGTCATGGTCTGGCTGGTGTATGTCAGTGGTCATGGTCTGGCTGGTGTATGTCAGTGGTCATGGTCTGGCTGGTGTGTGTCAGTGGTCATGGTCTGGCTGGTGTATGTCAGTGGTCATGGTCTGGCTGGTGTGTGTCAGTGGTCATGGTCTGGCTGGTGTGTGTCAGTGGTCATGGTCTGGCTGGTGTATGTCAGTGGTCATGGTCTGGCTGGTGTGTCAGTGGTCATGGTCTGGCTGGTGTGTGTCAGTGGTCATGGTCTGGCTGGTGTATGTCAGTGGTCATGGTCTGGCTGGTGTGTGTCAGTGGTCATGGTCTGGCTGGTGTATGTCAGTGGTCATGGTCTGGCTGGTGTGTGTCAGTGGTCATGGTCTGGCTGGTGTGTGTCAGTGGTCATGGTCTGGCTGGTGTGTGTCAGTGGTCATGGTCTGGCTGGTGTGTGTCAGTGGTCATGGTCTGGCTGGTGTATGTCAGTGGTCATGGTCTGGCTGGTGTATGTCAGTGGTCATGGTCTGGCTGGTGTGTGTCAGTGGTCATGGTCTGGCTGGTGTGTGTCAGTGGTGTCTGGCTGGTGTATGTCAGTGGTCATGGTCTGGCTGGTGTGTGTCAGTGGTCATGGTCTGGCTGGTGTGTGTCAGTGGTCATGGTCTGGCTGGTGTATGTCAGGTCATGGTCATGTCAGTGGTCATGGTCTGGCTGGTGTATGTCAGTGGTCATGGTCTGGCTGGTGTATGTCAGTGGTCATGGTCTGGCTGGTGTGTGTCAGTGTCTGGCTGGTGTATGTCAGTGGTCATGGTCTGGCTGGTGTGTGTCAGTGGTCTGGTCTGGCTGTGTATGTCAGTGGTCATGGTCTGGCTGGTGTGTGTCAGTGGTCATGGTCTGGCTGGTGTGTGTCAGTGGTCATGGTCTGGCTGGTGTATGTCAGTGGTCATGGTCTGGCTGGTGTGTGTCAGTGGTCATGGTCTGGCTGGTGTGTGTCAGTGGTCATGGTCTGGCTGGTGTGTGTCAGTGGTCATGGTCTGGCTGGTGTGTGTCAGTGGTCATGGTCTGGCTGGTGTGTGTCAGTGGTCATGGTCTGGTCAGTGGTCATGGTCTGGCTGTGTATGTCAGTGGTCATGGTCTGGCTGGTGTATGTCAGTGGTCATGGTCTGGCTGGTGTGTGTCAGTGGTCATGGTCTGGCTGGTGTATGTCATGGTCATGGTCTGGCTGGTGTGTGTCAGTGGTCATGGTCTGGCTGGTGTATGTCAGTGGTCATGTCTGGCTCAGTGGTCATGGTCTGGCTGGTGTATGTCAGTGGTCATGGTCTGGCTGGTGTATGTCAGTGGTCATGGTCTGGCTGGTGTATGTCAGTGGTCATGGTCTGGCTGGTGTGTGTCAGTGGTCATGGTCTGGCTGGTGTGTGTCAGTGGTCATGGTCTGGCTGGTGTGTGTCAGTGGTCATGGTCTGGCTGGTGTATGTCAGTGGTCATGGTCTGGCTGGTGTGTGTCAGTGGTCATGGTCTGGCTGGTGTGTGTCAGTGGTCATGGTCTGGCTGGTGTATGTCAGTGGTCATGGTCTGGCTGGTGTGTGTCAGTGGTCATGGCTGGTGTATGTCAGTGGTCATGGTCTGGCTGGTGTGTGTCAGTGGTCATGGTCTGGCTGGTGTGTGTCAGTGGTCATGGTCTGGCTGGTGTATGTCAGTGGTCATGGTCTGGCTGGTGTGTGTCAGTGGTCATGGTCTGGCTGGTGTGTGTCAGTGTCAGTGGTCATGGTCTGGCTGGTGTGTGTCAGTGGTCATGGTCTGGCTGGTGTATGTCAGTGGTCATGGTCTGGCTGGTGTATGTCAGTGGTCATGGTCTGGCTGGTGTGTGTCAGTGGTCATGGTCTGGCTGGTGTGTGTCAGTGGTCATGGTCTGGCTGGTGTGTGTCAGTGGTCATGGTCTGGCTGGTGTATGTCAGTGGTCATGGTCTGGCTGGTGTGTGTCAGTGGTCATGGTCTGGCTGGTGTGTGTCAGTGGTCATGGTCTGGCTGGTGTGTGTCAGTGGTCATGGTCTGGCTGGTGTGTGTCAGTGGTCATGGTCTGGCTGGTGTATGTCAGTGGTCATGGTCTGGCTGGTGTATGTCAGTGGTCATGGTCTGGCTGGTGTGTGTCAGTGGTCATGTTCTGGCTGGTGTATGTCAGTGGTCATGGTCTGGCTGGTGTGTGTCAGTGGTCATGGTCTGGCTGGTGTGTGTCAGTGGTCATGGTCTGGCTGGTGTATGTCAGTGGTCATGGTCTGGCTGGTGTGTGTCAGTGGTCATGGTCTGGCTGGTGTATGTCAGTGGTCATGGTCTGGCTGGTGTATGTCAATGGTCATGGTCTGGCTGGTGTATGTCAGTGGTCATGGTCTGGCTGGTGTATGTCAGTGGTCATGGTCTGGCTGGTGTATGTCAGTGGTCATGGTCTGGCTGGTGTGTGTCAGTGGTCATGGTCTGGCTGGTGTGTGTCAGTGGTCATGGTCTGGCTGGTGTATGTCAGTGGTCATGGTCTGGCTGGTGTATGTCAGTGGTCATGGTCTGGCTGGTGTGTGTCAGTGGTCATGGTCTGGCTGGTGTGTGTCAGTGGTCATGGTCTGGCTGGTGTATGTCAGTGGTCATGGTCTGGCTGGTGTGTGTCAGTGGTCATGGTCTGGCTGGTGTATGTCAGTGGTCATGGTCTGGCTGGTGTATGTCAGTGGTCATGGTCTGGCTGGTGTATGTCAGTGGTCATGGTCTGGCTGGTGTATGTCAGTGGTCATGGTCTGGCTGGTGTGTGTCAGTGGTCATGGTCTGGCTGGTGTGTGTCAGTGGTCATAGTCTGGCTGGTGTGTGTCAGTGGTCATGGTCTGGCTGGTGTGTGTCAGTGGTCATGGTCTGGCTGGTGTATGTCAGTGGTCATGGTCTGGCTGGTGTATGTCAGTGGTCATGGTCTGGCTGGTGTATGTCAGTGGTCATGGTCTGGCTGGTGTGTGTCAGTGGTCATGGTCTGGCTGGTGTGTGTCAGTGGTCATGGTCTGGCTGGTGTGTGTCAGTGGTCATGGTCTGGCTGGTGTGTGTCAATGGTCATGGTCTGGCTGGTGTATGTCAGTGGTCATGGTCTGGCTGGTGTATGTCAGTGGTCATGGTCTGGCTGGTGTGTGTCTGTGGTCATGGTCTGGCTGGTGTATGTCAGTGGTCATGGTCTGGCTGCAGTATGTCAGTGGTCATGGTCTGGCTGGTGTATGTCAGTGGTCATGGTCTGGCTGGTGTATGTCAGTGGTCATGGTCTGGCTGGTGTATGTCAGTGGTCATGGTCTGGCTGGTGTATGTCAGTGGTCATGGTCTGGCTGGTGTATGTCAGTGGTCATGGTCTGGCTGGTGTATGTCAGTGGTCATGGTCTGGCTGGTGTATGTCAGTGGTCATGGTCTGGCTGGTGTATGTCAGTGGTCATGGTCTGGCTGGTGTGTGTCAGTCTTCATGGTCTGGCTGGTGTATGTCAGTGGTCATGGTCTGGCTGGTGTATGTCAGTGGTCATGGTCTGGCTGGTGTATGTCAGTGGTCATGGTCTGGCTGGTGTGTGGGTGGTCACCGGGAGGGTTCCAGCGCTTCTTTCAAAACACAATGAATAATTTACATGTATATAAGAACGTATTGTGTGAGCCACATTCACTCCATATTCATTCTCTTTGACAGTAGACCCCATGTTTATTTTGCACCCATATCCATCCTGTCAACAGTAGTGGCTACTGTTTCATATTTTTTCAAGTCATATCCATCCTTTTGTCTGTCTTTGATGCCCCTCTATGTATACAGAACAACCAGTGCGAAAAAATAGTGAAGTTCCAACCGCTTTCGTAATTTCTCACATTATCAAAGAGCAGTGATAATGTAAGAACTCACGAAAGCGCTTGGAAGTTCACTATTTTTTCAAAGTGGTTGTTTTGCATATTGTGATATCAGATGTTTACTGTGATCTTATTGCATGTGTATGTATGTATAGTGCTCAGTCTTGTATTTGATAATCGTTTGTTGGCCTGTCTACGGCAGTTTAGTCTGAGGTAATGTTTTTACCTTAGCTAGCTTCAAACTCTGGGCGTAATGAGAGTCACAAGCACACCAGGGAATCTGAAATCCACACACCTCTGAAATACACACATGAATTTCATTACAGCATAAGCATAATGCCGAGAGATTGATGAATAAGACACATGTGCTCACATCTGGGTAGCTTTACAGATAGACACTTCGCCTGCACTGCAGGTTTTATCAGTCTAATATAGCGTTATGAAGATGAACTTTTATGCTGGAGCCAGTGGAAAAAATGATGACGTGCAGTAGTTAGAGACGCTGTCACATGTGGGTGGGGCCAACTGGTGAAAGTATATCAGCCCCATAAAATAACCCTGGAGTTGCAGAAGATATTCTCTAAACAAAGATTCCATGATGCTGCTGTGGTAGCAGTGATGGTATACAATACCAAAAAGATAATGAATAAAACATATGCACATGTGTCTCATTCATCAAAGTACTGCTGTGTCAGACAAGTGTCATTACATCAGCGGTAAAATACTGACACGTTGATGAGCAAGACACCAATTTAACACATGGGTATATTTAATGAGAGACGTCTTTCTGGCCCTCTTATAAGCATGACTTACTTCCACTAGTGGGCCCCACCCACATGTAACGATATCTTCAACAGCTGCAGCATTGCTAAGAAAGCCTCTTTCTTCATGTTTCTGTGTTTGATAAAGTCTGCTATGTAGGCGAAACGTCACTCAAATATAACCAGGTGTTGCACATGTATTTTATTCACACAAAATTCATATAACAACAGCAAAACACATCAGCCAATCAAAAAGTCTCGTACCCCTTCAAAATATTCCAAACTCGTGACGTCACGGCTGCCAAAAATACGCCAGCCAATCAGCGAGTTTCTCATCCCTTCAAAGCATACCAAACTCGTGACATCATGGCTGCCAAAAATACGCTAGCCAATCAGCGAGTCTCCCACCCCTTCAGAACATACCAAAGTCGTGATGTCATCTCAGCCAAAAATACGCCAGCCAATCAGCGAGCCTCTCACCCCTTCAAAAACCGCCAAACTCGTGACGTCAGGCCAGTAGCACGCCGCCCGCCAGCCAACCAGGGTGTGTGTGAGTTTTCTGGTATATTTATCACTGCAAATGGCCCGTGCATATTAGAGAAGAATGAACGACACGGAACTAAATCACAGCCAAATCTCCGAGTCACTTATAGATTAACTTTTTTTCGGTCTAAGAACTTTTGAAAACCCCGAAATGAGGGCGACCACCAAGCGAATTGTAAAGATTTGATGGCGCGGAATTTAGTTATGGACACTGCCGTTCCACTGGCTAGAATTATCATTCTCAAAGAACGATCATTCTGGAAGAATTCCTTAAACGCAACCTCCGTTCATGTCCAAATTATCGCGAAAGCGAAGCTTGTCGACAGATTACGGGGCATATCTACTCTCTCTCTTTCTCTTTTTACATGGTTCTACAGGGTTAGGTTATCTCTCTTTTCCTCCCTCTCTCTCTCTCTGTCTCTCTGTCTCTCTCTGTCTCTCTCTATCTATCTATCTCCTTTACACAGGATTTTACAAGGTTAGGTTACCTCTCTCTCTCTCTCTCTCTGTCTCTCTCTCTCTCTCTCTCTCTCTCTCTCTCTCTCTCTCTCTCTCTCTCTCTCTCTCTCTCTCTCTCTCTCTCTCTCTCTCTCTCTCTCTCTCTCTCTCTCTCTCTCTCTCTCTCTCTCTCTCTCTCTCTCTCTCTCTCTCTCTCTCTCTCTCTCTCTCTCTCTCTCTCTCTCTCTCTTTCTATCTATCTATCTATCTACCTATCTATCTATCTCTCCTTTACACAGGGTTTTACAAGGTTAGGTTACCATTTTCTCTCTGTCTCTGTCTTTCTTTCGCTCTCTCTCTCTCTCTCTCTCTCTCTCTCTCTCTCTCTCTCTCTCTCTCTCTCTCTCTCTCTCTCTCTCTCTCTCTCTATCTCTCTCTCTCTCTCTCTCTCTCTCTCTCTCTCTCTCTCTCTCTCTCTCTCTCTCTCTCTCAGTGAAGTCACGCCTCACGATATCTATCGACGCTGGCGGCAGAGGCAGTGAAATAGATGCGGCGGAGATTATTTTAACAAATTCTCAGTCGATATTGGAAGGTTCACAGCGGGTCCATCCACAATCCGCGCTAGAGTTACGGCGGAGGCTCGGGGCCGCGAATAGCGGGATTGGGGGAGGAGCAAGGACTTCACGAACCGCGAATAGCAGGATAGGGGACTTCACGAACCGAGAATAGCGAGGAGAGGGAACTTCACGGACAGCGAATAGCGATGGGAGGGGGACTTCTCAGACCGCGAATAGCAGGGAGAGGGGACTTCATCGACCGCGAATAGCGTGAGAGGGGGACTTCACGGTCCGTATGTAGGAACAACTACGGCGGCAGTTATTAGCGTGCGTGCGTGCGTGTGTGTGTGTGTGCGTGTGTGTGTGTGTGTGTGTGTGTGTGTGTGTGTGTGTGTGTGTGTGTGTGTGTGTGTGTGTGTGTGTGTGTGTGTGGGTATTGTGGGTATGGGTATTGTAGGTTGTGAATTGTACCAGCCACGGTATTGTGGGTTGTGACTTGTTCCAGTGACTGTACTCGAAGTTTTATGCATCATATTGAACCACTGTCAAATCCCAAGTGGCAATGGTACAGAAGAGATGTCAGCTCCGGGCTATCTATTATCCATCATTATCAATAAGTAAGTTGTTAACTACCACACCAGCTGCGACTTCTGTTTACTAACTGATTCTTAAAAAAGTTAACAGCCAGGTATAACCGGTCCCTCTTCCTGCTTGGCTAATTATACCAGTCTGCCGTAACTACGTAATTAACCTCGGTGACTGCGTTCTAAGCTACCCCTAACCACTGTGTGTGTTTACCAACTCAGAGGCTTCATATGATCGTATCAGTCACGCGAGCTCTGGCTGACAATTAGGCTGTCTAGGTGACTAATGATCCCCGGCCCTTCCGTAGTGTTGGATCAATAGTGACAGGCCTACTTGGGAGATGAACTAGGGGGAGGAAACGGGAAAAGAGGAAGCGCTGGGGTAAAGGGGTAGGCACTGGGGATGGGAAGAAACAGAGGAAGTGGGGGAGAGAAGGAGGCATTGAAAAGATGAACCGGGAAGAGAAGGAGGCAATGAAGAGAGGAAACGTGAGAGAGGGAGGCATTGAAAAGAGGAACTGGGAGAGAGGGAGGCAATGAAAAAGGGAACTGGGGAGGAAGGGGAGGAGGAAATTTATACGGCCGTTTTCACTAAAAACTATTGATTAGGCGAAGCCTACGGCCTGACTTACTGTCTCCCTGACGACACGACCCACCAGAGAAAATCCTTCAGGAGGGACACTGTTGAAACGACTCACGACAGTGACTCCTTTAGGAAATGCTGACATGACTCTCAACAGTAAACCCTTTAATAAACCTAACAGTGACATGACTCACTTGAATGGAAAGTTGAATAGACATGCATTGTTGCTTGCATATCCGCCTGCAGATTACAAAGGAACACACAGACACACAGACACACACACACACACACACACACACACACACACACACACACACACACACACACACACAGTGAAGAGGCGGGGGCCAGGAGCTCGGACTCGACCCCCGCAACCTCAACTAGGTGAGTACAACTAGGTGAGTACACACACACACACACACACACACACACACACACACCACAGCTGTAGTTAACCTAAGCAAATTTATCAGTTCTTTGTATGTCATTATCACTCTACCTCCTCTCCCTTCCCTTCTCCCATCCCTATTTTCGTAACCCCTCTTCTTTCTCCCTTTCCCTTGTCTTCTCTCACCCTATCCTCTTCCCTCCCTTATCCCCACCCCCATCACTTTTCTCCCTTCTTCCCTACACTCTCATTTTCCGTCTCCCTTTCCACTTTCTTCCCCCTGCCTCTGTTATCCATCCCTTCCAAGCTTTCTCTCCCTTTCCCTTCCTCTCATATTATCCTCATTCTCCATCCCTCCCTTATTTACCCCTCCTCCAATATACTACCTCCCTCCCTCCCTCTCCCTTCCTATTTCACCCTTCCTTCACATTTTTTTTTTTACACAGGGTTTGACAAGGTTAAGGATCCCTAGCTTTATTGACAAGCTATTTACAGGTTAAGGATTCCTAACTTTACTGGCAAGCTAAGAGCTGTTACCTACATCAGCTCATTTGAAAGCATTTTTATTGTTATGAGACATACAAGTAGGGAACAGGATGAGGTTGGAGCCATCTGTGGGCCAGCATACACCTTTCCCTCCCTATCTCCCTACCTCCTTTATCCTACATTCCTTCCTAAACAGTTCGTGAGGTCCACTGGACATTCTTATCCTCTGCAATGAAAATTTAATGATTTTGAAACAACAACAATGAACGAAATAAAACAAACACAACATAACGAATATCACAAAACAAAAGCAAACACAAGAAACTCAAACACAAGAAAGCAAACACAGCAAAACAAACACAAGCAAAAACAAACACAACACAATCACGACATAAACAAGCACAGCATAATCGACTGCAACAAAAACAAACACAACAAAATAAACACAACAAAACAAACACAAATAAAAACAAACACAACAAAAACAAAAACAAACACAAAATAAAATACAAACAAAACTAAAACACAAAACAAATACATAAATCAGACAAAAACAAACACAGCAAAAACGACCACAACAAAAACAAACACAAAAAACAAACACAACAAAAACAAACACAAATAAAAACAAACACAAAAACAAAAACAAAAACAAACACAAACAAGAACAAACACAAACAAGAACAAACACAAAAACACTCTTAAGAACTAAAAATTTTAGCAACTTTATACTCTAAATTAATATACTTTTCAATCCTTGTATACGTAAACTTTTAGAGAAAAAATGGAATTTCTTAAAAATCGACGAAAACAATTAGTAAATACCAAGTCTTTTATTATTTCGTATAGAATGTTTATTATAGTTGTGAAAGGAAGTGTTTAGGAGTGTAATATATACAGTGATCCCTTGTTTATCGACCAAGATTGGGTAAACACACACATAAACCGGACATAAGAGAGGAGGAGCAGCTTACGACCACGTTTCGGTTCGACTTTGACCGAAACGTCGGACCTTCTCTTCGCCTCTTCTCTCCTATGTGCGGGTTATTTGTGTTTTCCTTCAGTCGCGGTATTTTGACTTTTTCTTTCTCTAAGATGGAGTAAAAATCGACAATCGAAAGGAGTTTTTTATTCCCGAGTCTCAAAACCTCGGTAAATGCCAAATTTCTGACAGGACCTTAACTCCACTGGACTTCGATAAAGCCATTAACAACATGGCCATGCACTCTGCCCGAGGCTCAGACTCGTGGAACTCCGTCTTCACCAAAAACTTCAAGAAATCCCTTTTGTGTGCTTAAAATAGGGACCGTGTGAATGAAACCTTAAGAGAAAACTACGGTAAGCTAATCTTATCCTATGAGAGCTTATGTTACAAGTCAAGATGATTAACGAGTAAGATGAGGACCCGTAAGAATCGTTCGTTAAGCTAAAATTACGTTAAACACAATCTAATTTTACCCGTAAGATGCTGATCAAGAACCTAAATTCGTTAAGTAAAGCGAAAGTTTTACGCTAAGCGAAAGGGAGGATCGTAGAAACTCGTAGGGATATATAAACGGAACAAGAAAAGGAGGGATATGGATATTTTTAACTAAGTGCTGAAGAGAGCCTCAGTTAGAGGTCGAAATATGCATCTCCATCTTCATTTCTTGTTTCATTTATGTCTCCAAGCGTGTCTCCGCGCCCGCCTGGGGAGAAACAACAATCACAGTGCTGTGAAAACGACAAATCTCAACTAACACTTGAGTTGGAGACGACACAGAGGAAGATTTTTTAATTTGCTGTGTTGCCTCAGTGGCTAGTTTATTGTGTACCCACTGCCCATCCCTGGGGGGGTTATTATTCAGCTGCTACCCTTCCCTGTGGGTTATTGTGCACTTGCTGCCCATCCCTGGGGGGTTATTGCGCACCTGCTGCCCAACATTTGTGAGTTAGTTGTGAATTAACATAACTGGGCTACGATAGGCTGTAAAATTTTTGAGGAGAAAAGCTAATATATATGCAAACCTTATATATATATATATATATATATATATATATATATATATATATATATATATATATATATATATATATATATATATATATATATATCTCATATATATATAACTAAATCTATTTTTCTTGCCTTGCAGGTGAGTGTATGTTCACCTGGCTGACGAGGGTAATCGGCTCATTAGCGCCCAGGTAAACCCCCCACACTCCTCAAAACCCCTCAGAACCCCTCTCAACCTCTTTCCCTCTTTCCCTCCTCCCTCTCTCCACCCCTGACCACATTAGCACCGATTCCTTTCGTCCAGCACCTCACCGTGTTTTTCTGGTGTCACCTGATGGAAAATAGGTGAATTAAGTTAGTAAATTCTTAGATATTGTATTTAAATTAAAATAGTTAATATTATGCAAAGTTTGGGAATGTTGGATAAATTTGTTAAGTTAGTTTTGGTGCTAAATTAACATTAGTGAACTGTGGAGGTGGAGAACTTAGGAGGCGAGGTAACTTGGGTGAACTTTGCTGCTAGGTGATCAGGAGCAGCAGTTGTAAAGTAACACCCAGGTAACTAGTTACTGCTAGGTGAACAGAAGCAATGGGTGTAAGGTGACCAACACCCAGGTACCCAATAATTGCTAGGTGAATAGAGGCAACGGGCATGAGGTGACCAACACCCAGGTACCTAGTTACTGCTAGGTGAACAGAGGCACCGGGCATGAGGTGACCAACACCCAGGTACCTAGTTACTGCTAGATGAACCAGGGTAAGAAGCATGTGTTTTGTTAGTGGGATGAATTGTAAAGGACCTGCCTAGTATGGGCCAACAGGCCTGCTGCAGTGTTCCTCCTTTCTTATGTTCTTATGTTAAATTAGTGAATTTGTCTCACTCTGACCGAGATTATAACTCACGTAACTTTCTTTCCTTGCGTCACAATCTCTTTCCTTTTTTCGACCGTCTCTCTCTCTCTCTCTCTCTCTCCCTCTCTCTCTCTTCTCTACATTTTCTTTGTCTCACTTTCCCCTTGTCGTTACTGTTCCTCTATCTTGGCCTTCCCCTTCCTTGCCCCTCCAGTTCTTCCTCCCTGCACCTCCAACTCTTCCTTCTTGCTCCTCCAACTCTTCCTTTTTGCCCCTCCAACTCTTCCTCCCTGCACCTCCAACTCTTCCTCCCTGCACCTCCAACTCTTCCTCCCTGCACCTCCAACTCTTTCTCCCTGGACCTCCAACTCTTCCTCCCTGCACCTCGAACTCTTCCTCCCTGCGCCTCCAAACCTCCAACTTCCTCCCTGTACCTCCAACTCTTCCTCCCTGCACCTCCAACTCTTCCTCCCTGCACCTCCAACTCTTCCTCCCTGCACCTCCAACTCTTCCTCCCTGCACCTCCAACTCTTCCTCCCTGCACCTCCAACTCTTCCTCCCTGCATCTCCAACTCTTCCTCCCTGCACCTCCAACTCTTCCTCCCTGCACCTCCAACTCGTCCTCCCTGCACCTCCAACTCTTCCTCCCTGCACCTCCAACTCTTCCTCCCTGCACCTCCAACTCTTCCTCCCTGCACCTCCAAATCTTCCTCCCTGCACCTCCAACTCTTCCTCACTGCGCCTCCAACTCTTCCTCCCTGCACCTCCAACTCTTCCTCCCTGCACCTCCAACTCTTCCTCCCTGTACCTCCAACTCTTCCTCCCTGCGCCTCCAACTCTTCCTCCCTGCACCTCCAACTCTTCCTCCCTGCATCTCCAACTCTTCCTCCCTGCACCTCCAACTCTTCCTCCCTGCACCTCCAACTCTTCCTCCCTGCATCTCCAACTCTTCCTCCCTGCACCTCCAACTCTTCCTCCCTGCACCTCCAACTCTTCCTCCCTGCACCTCCAACTCTTCCTCCCTGCACCTCCAACTCTTCCTCCCTGCACCTCCAACTCTTCCTCCCTGCACCTCCAAATCTTCCTCCCTGCACCTCCAACTCTTCCTCCCTGCGCCTCCAACTCTTCCTCCCTGCACCTCCAACTCTTCCTCCCTGCACCTCCAACTCTTCCTCCCTGCACCTCCAACTCTTCCTCCCTGCGCCTCCAACTCTTCCTCCCTGCACCTCCAACTCTTCCTCCCTGCAACCTTCCTCCCTGCAACTCTTCCTCCCTGCACCTCCAACTCTTCCTCCCTGCGCCTCCAACTCTTCCTCCCTGCACCTCCAACTCTTCAACTCTTCCTCCCTGCGCCTCCAACTCTTCCTCCCTGCACCTCCAACTCTTCAACTCTTCCTCCCTGCGCCTCCAACTCTTCCTCCCTGCACCTCCAACTCTTCCTCCCTGCGCCTCCAACTCTTCCTCCCTGCGCCTCCAACTCTTCCTCCCTGCACCTCCAACTCTTCCTCCCTGCGCCTCCAACTCTTCCTCCCTGCACCTCCAACTCTTCCTCCCTGCACCTCCAACTCTTCCTCCCTGCGCCTCCAACTCTTTCTCCCTGCACCTCCAACTCTTCCTCCCTGCGCCTCCAACTCTTCCTCCCTGCGCCTCCAACTCTTCCTCCCTGCACCTCCAACTCTTCCTCCCTGCGCCTCCAACTCTTCCTCCCTGCGCCTCCAACTCTTCCTCCCTGCGCCTCCAACTCTTCCTCCCTGCGCCTCCAACTCTTCCTCCCTGCGCCTCCAACTCTTCCTCCCTGCGCCTCCAACTCTTCCTCCATGCGCCTCCAACTCTTCCTCCCTGCGCCTCCAACTCTTCCTCCCTGCACCTCCAACTCTTCCTCCCTGCGCATCCCTCCCTAACTCTTCCTCCCTGCACCTCCAACTCTTCCTCCCTGCACCTCCAACTCTTCCTCCCTGCGCCTCCCACTCTTCCTCCCTGCGCCTACAACTCTTCCTCCCTGCGCCTCCAACTCTTCCTCCCTGCACCTCCAACTCTTCCTCCCTGCACCTCCAACTCTTCCTCCCTGCAACTCTTTTGCGCCTTCCTCCCTGCGCCTCCAACTCTTCCTCCCTGCGCCTCCAACTCTTCTCCCTGCTCCAACTCTTCCTCCCTGCGCCTCCAACTCTTCCTCCCTGCGCCTCCAACTCTTCCTCCCTGCAACTCTTCCTCCCTGCGCCTCCAACTCTTCCTTGCGCCTCCCTGCGCCTCCAACTCTTCCTCCCTGCGCCTCCAACTCTTCCTCCCTGCGCCTCCAACTCTTCCTCCCTGCACCTCCAACTCTTCCCTCCCTGCACCTCCAACTCTTCCTCCCTGCACCTGCGCCTCCAACTCTTCCTCCCGCCTGCACCTTCCTCCCTGCAACTCTTCCTCCCTGCACCTCCAACTCTTCCTCCCTGTGCACTCCAACTCTTCCTCCCTGCGCCTCCAACTCTTCCTCCCTGCACCTCCAACTCTTCCTCCCTGCCTCCAACTCTTCCTCCCTGCACCTCCAACTCTTCCTCCCTGCACCTCCAACTCTTCCTCCCTGCACCTCCAACTCTTCCTCCCTGCACCTCCAAATCTTCCTCCCTGCACCTCCAACTCTTCCTCCCTGCGCCTCCAACTCTTCCTCCCTGCGCCTCCAACTCTTCCTCCCTGCACCTCCAACTATTCCTCCCTGCACCTCCAACTCTTCCTCCCTGCACCTCCAACTCTTCCTCCCTGCACCTCCAACTCTTCCTCCCTGCGCCTCCAACTCTTCCTCCCTGCGCCTCCAACTCTTCCTCCCTACACCTCCAACTCTTCCTCCCTGCACCTCCAACTCTTCCTCCCTGCACCTCTTCCTCCCTGCACCTCCAACTCTTCCTCCCTGCACCTCCAACTCTTCCTCCCTGCACCTCCAACTCTTCCTCCCTGCACCTTCAACTCTTCCTCCCTGCGCCTCCAACTCTTCCTCCCTGCACCTCCAACTCTTCCTCCCTGCACCTCCAACTCTTCCTCCCTGCACCTCCAACTCTTCCTCCCTGCACCTCCAACTCTTCCTCTCTTCGCCTCCAACTCTTCCTCCCTGCGCCTCCAACTCTTCCTCCCTGCACCTCCAACTCTTTCTTCCTTGCACCTCCAACTCTTCCTCCCTGCACCTCCAACTCTTCCTCCCTGCACCTCCAACTCTTCCTCCCTGCGCCTCCAACTCTTCCTCCCTGCACCTCCAACTCTTCCTCCCTGCACCTCCAACTCTTCCTCCCTGCACCTCCAACTCTTCCTCCCTGCACCTCCAACTCTTCCTCCCTGCACCTCCAACTCTTCCTCCCTGCGCCTGCAACTCTTCCTCCCTGCTCCTCCAACTCTTCCTCCCTGCACCTCCAACTCTTCCTCCCTGCGCCTCCAACTCTTCCTCCCTGCACTCTTCTCCCTGCGCCTCCAACTCTTCCTCCCTGCGCCTGCAACTCTTCCTCCCTGCACCTCCAACTCTTCCTCCCTGCGCCTCCAACTCTTCTCCCTGCAACTCTTCCTCCCTGTACCTCCAACTCTTCCTCCCTGCAACTCTTCCTCCCTGCAACTCTTCCTCCCTGCACCTCCAACTCTTCCTCCCTGCGCACTCCAACTCTTCCTCCCTGCACCTCTAACTCTTCCTCCCTGCACCTCCAACTCTTCCTCCCTGCACCTCCAACTCTTCCTCCCTGCGCCTCCAACTCTTCCTCCCTGCACCTCCAACTCTTCCTCCCTGCACCTCCAACTCTTCCTCCCTGCACCTCCAACTCTTCCTCCCTGCACCTCCAACTCTTCCTCCCTACACCTCCAACTCTTCCTCCCTGCACCTAACCTCCTCCCTGCGCCTCCAACTCTTCCTCCCTGCGCCTCCAACTCTTCCTCCCTGCACCTCCAACTCTTCCTCCCTGCACCTCCAACTCTTCCTCCCTGCACCTCCAACTCTTCCTCCCTGCGCCTCCAACTCTTCCTCCCTGTACCTCCAACTCTTCCTCCCTGCACCTCCAACTCTTCCTCTCTGCGCCTCCAACTCTTCCTCCCTGCGCCTCCAACTCTTCATCCCTGCACCTCCAACTCTGCCTCCCTGCACCTCCAACTCTTCCTCCCTGCTCCTCCAACTCTTCCTCCCTGCGCCTCCAACTCTTCCTCCCTGTACCTCCAACTCTTCCTCCCTGTACCTCCAACTCTTCCTCCCTGCACCTCCAACTCTTCCTCCCTGCACCTCCAACTCTTCCTCCCTGAACCTCCAACTCTTCATCCCTGCACTCCAAGTCTTCCTCCCTGCACCTCCATCTCTTCCTCCCTGCACCTCCAACTCTTCCTCCCTGCACCTCCAACTCTTCCTCCCTGCACCTCCAACTCTTCCTCCCTGCGCCTCCAACTCTTCCTCCCTGCGCCTCCAACTCTTCCTCCCTGCACCTCCAACTCTTCCTCCCTGCGCCTCCAACTCTTCCTCCCTGCACCTCCAACTCTTCCTCCCTGCACCTCCAACTCTTCCTCCCTGCACCTCCAACTCTTCCTCCCTGCACCTCCAACTCTTCCTCCCTGCGCCTCCAACTCTTCCTCCCTGCACCTCCAACTCTTCCTCCCTGCGCCTCCAACTCTTCCTCCCTGCGCCTCCAACTCTTCCTCCCTGCACCTCCAACTCTTCCTCCCTGCACCTCCAACTCTTCCTCCCTGCACCTCCAACTCTTCCTCCCTGCACCTCCAACTCTTCCTCCCTGCACCTCCAACTCTTCCTCCCTGCACCTCCAACTCTTCCTCCCTGCGCCTCCAACTCTTCCTCCCTGCACCTCCAACTCTTCCTCCCTGCACCTCCAACTCTTCCTCCCTGCACCTCCAACTTTTCCTCCCTGCACCTCCAACTCTTCCTCCCTGCACCTCCAACTCTTCCTCCCTGCACCTCCAAATCTTCCTCCCTGCACCTCCAACTCTTCCTCCCTGCGCCTCCAACTCTTCCTCCCTGCACCTCCAACTCTTCCTCCCTGCACCTCCCAACTCTTCCTCCCTGCACCTCCAACTCTTCCTCCCTGCACCTCCAACTCTTCCTCCCTGCGCCTCCAACTCTTCCTCCCTGCACCTCCAACTCTTCCTCCCTGCACCTCCAACCTCCTCCCTGCACCTCCAACTCTTCCTCCCTGCACCTCCAACTCTTCCTCCCTGCACCTCCAACTCTTCCTCCCTGCACCTCCAACTCTTCCTCCCTGCACCTTCAACTCTTCCTCCCTGCACCTCCAACTCTTCCTCCCTGCACCTCCAACTCTTCCTCCCTGCACCTCCAACTCTTCCTCCCTGCACCTCCAACTCTGCATCCCTGCACCTCCAACTCTTCCTGCCCTCCAACGCTTCCTCCCTGCACCTCCAACTCTTCCTCCTGCCCAACTCTTCCTCCCTGCCTCCAACTCTTCCTCCCTGCAACTCTTCCTCCCTGCAAACTCTTCCTCCCTGCGCCTCCAACTCTTCCTCCCTGCACCTCCAACTCTTCCTCCCTCTTCCTCCCTGCACCTCCAACTCTTCCTCCCTACACCTCCAACTCTTCCTCCCTGCACCTCCAACTCTTCCTCCCTGCGCCTCCAACTCTTCCTCCCTGCACCTCCAACTCTTCCTCCCTGCACCTCCAACTCTTCCTCCCTGCACCTCCAACTCTTCCTCCCTGCACCTCCAACTCTTCCTCCCTGCGCC
>NC_091364.1:6993965-6996465 GCF_038502225.1 Cherax quadricarinatus | reverse complement strand
AAGTGTTCCACAAGGGAGAGTTCTGGGACCATTGTTATGGAATGTCTACTTCAATGACCTTCTTCATCTCATCCCAGAATCCAATGCATATGCAGACGACTGTACACTGACATTCACTTATCCAAGAGAAGAAATGCCAGCTGCTCTAAGCTACATCAATCACCAGCTCAGAGCTATATCAGCTTGGGGAAATAGATGGCAAGTAACATTTGCACCTGAGAAAACACAAATGATGATGGTCTCTAGGCACCATGATGGTAATGCTGGTGCAGTAGTAAGGATGAATGGGAGGATGTTGGCACCTGGGGAAGAAGTTGATATCCTTGGGGTGAAATTTGACTCCAAACTGACCATGAAAAACTACGTTGTAAATCTTGCAAACAAGGCAGCCAGGAAGCTTACAGCACTTCGCCGAATCTCGCATCTGCTTGACAGCAGGGGTTGCATGATTCTGTATGAGGCACAAGTACGCTCATACCTTGAGTATGCTACACTTTCTTGGTTTGCCTGCCCCCCTCTCATCTGCGACTGCTTGACAGAGTAGAGAACAGAGCAAGACGTCTCATCTCTCGCCTGGACCCATCCTGGATAGATCTGTCATTTCAGCAGAACCTTCAACACAGGAGGGATGTGGGTGGCCTTACTGTTATGTACAAGGCCAATATTGTAAAAGTCCCACACTTGGATCCACTTCGAGGACAGCGTGAAGCAAGTTTCTATACCACAAGACGGGCAGAAAGCAGCAACTTCACTCTGGCTGTACCCTTCTCCAGAACATCACTCCATCTGAGATAATATATACCCAGGATGACTCGAGTATGGAACACATTCGTTCAGCATAATGATGTCAACGAGATAAAGTCAGTTGATCAAATGAATATGCTGGCCCACATATGGCTCGAACTTCATCCTGCTCCCTACTTGTATGTCTCATAACAATAAAAATGCTTTCAAATGAGGTGATGTAAGTAACAGCCAATAAAGTTAGGAATCCTTAACCTGTAAATAGCTTGTCAATAAAGCTAGGGATCCTTAACCTTGTCAAACCCTGTGTAAAAAAAAAAAAAAAAAAACCGGCTAGAGAGACAGGCAGATAAACCACAAAACGAAAAGACACAAACACTGAGAAGAAGCCGACACAAACACTGATTCAAACAGAAAAAAAAGATAATAAAACACAGAGGAAGACGTAACTAAAAACACAAACAAACATTAAAGCAATCAGCAAAACGGAAAAAAAGAGAGAAAAAACACACACGCAGGATCTAGCATAGAAAGTTGACTCTCCAGGTTAAATTGGCCACAGGTTATTAAAGTGTGAGAGTGAGTGCGTGAGGCCTCTAATAGTGAGTGTAAGACCATGCTCCACTGACCTTGCCGGGTTTAATTGCTGGCGCTGATTGCTCGGTTTAGGTTATCTGGCTTGGATAATTGCCCTTGGTTCTTAGCATTGCAGGAATCTGTGGGTTTAATATTTTAAGTACTGTAGGATTCTGTGGGTTTAAGTTTCCAATTCTATAGGGTTTTGTATCAGGTTTAGGTCTCTCTCTCTCTCCCTCTTTTTTTTTTTTTACACAGGGTTTGACAAGGTTAGGGATCCCTAGCTTTATTGACAAGCTATTTACAGGTTAAGGATTACTAACTTTATTGACAAGCTAAGAGCTGTTACCTACATCACCTCATTTGAAAGCATTTTTATTGTTATGAGACATACAAGCAGGGAACAGGATGAAGTTGGAGCCATCTGTGGGCCAGCATTTTCATTTGATCAACTGACTTTATCTCGTTGACATCATAATGCTGTACGAATGTGTTCCATACTCGAGTCATCCTGGGTATATATGATCTCAGACGGAGTGATATTCTGGAGAAGGGTACAGCCAGAGTGAAGTTGCTGCTTTCTGCTCGTCTTGTGGTATAAAAGCTTGTTTCACGCTGTCCTCGAAGTGGATACAAGTGTGGTACTTTGACAATATTGACCTTGTACATAACAGTAAGGCCACCCACATCCCTCCTGTGTTGAAGGCTCTGCTGAAATGACAGATCTATCCAGGATTGGCCCAGGCGAGAGATGAGACGTCTTGCTATGTTCTCTATTCTGTCAAGCAGTCGCAGATGAGAGGTGGGCAGGCAAACCAAGAAAGTGGAGCATACTCAAGGTGTGAGTGTACTTGTGCCTCGTACAGAATCTTGCAACCCCTACTGTCAAGCAGATGCGAGATACGGCGAAGTACTGTAAGCTTCCTGGCTGCCTTGTTTGCAAGATTTACAACGTAGTTCTTCATGGTCAGTTTGGAGTCAAATTTCACCCCAAGGATATCAACTTCTTCTCCAGGTGCCAACACCCTCCCACAGCTTTTTCTTGGTCAAGTGATTTAAGAAGGAAATACACTTCTTCCTGCCTTATTGTCACCACTGAGAGTTTTGACACAGTTCTTGCAGCTAGCCAAGGAGGGTCCCTTTCTGGATCAGGAACTTGCGTTTTGGTAGCAAAGTGTTC
>NC_091364.1:6971465-6988965 GCF_038502225.1 Cherax quadricarinatus | reverse complement strand
TTCTGCCCGTCTTGTGGCATAAAAGCTTGTTTCACGCTGTCCTCGAACTGGATCTCTCTCTCTCTCTCTCTCTCTCTCTCTCTCTCTCTCTCTCTCTCTCTCTCTCTCCCTTCCTCTAACATCCCTCTCCTTTCTCCCCCCCCCTTCGCCTCCTCATTCCTTCTTTACGTCTTCCTATCTACATTTCCTGTTTTCTTACTTACGTTTTTGCAGTTCCTTCCAGCTCCTGATGATGGTCCATTGGGAGAATATATATATATCTATATATATATATATATATATATATATATATATATATATATATATATATATATATATATATATATATATGTCGTGCGGAATAGGCAGAACTTGCGATCTTGGCTTAAATAGCAACGCTCATCTTGCCATATAGGACAAGTGAAAATTTATGTATGCAATAATTTCGTCAAAATCATTCTGAACCTAACGAAAAAAAATATATTTCATTGTGTTTGCTTAGTACTAAATTACTGTAAACGTATTTAAAATATATTTAGTTAGGTTACGCTAAAATAAATTGCTCTTGTTATAATAAGGTTAGGTAAGTTTTCTAAGATTCTTTTGATGCAAAATTATAAATTTTTACATTAACATTAATGAAAAAAATATATCTTTAAACGTAGAAGATAAAATTTCAGAAAGGACTTAATTTTAAATGAGTTCTTGCTAATTGACCAGTTTTACATATTCGGCACGACATATATATATATATATATATATATATATATATATATATATATATATATATATATATATATATATATATATATATATATATATATATATATATATATATATATATATATATACTATATACATTCTAATTTCTAACTGCTTCTCATGTAATTAATGAAGGCATTGTGGGTGCACTTGGGAGGAGGGCGAGACGTGCTGGAGAGGCTGAGGATGGACATTTCTGCTCTCACTTCGTTTCTCCAAAGTTTAAATTTATATTTTTCGTAAGGATGGTGTACGTGACTTGCCAGAAGATTTTCTAAGAGGGAACGAGAGAGAGAGAGAGAGAGAGAGAGAGAGACAGAGAGAGAGAGAGACAGAGAGAGAGAGAGACAGAGAGAGAGAGAGACAGAGAGAGAGATAGAGAGACAGAGAGAGAGACAGAGAGAGAGAGAGCCAGTCTATCAGCATCCTGTCGGCCAACATTAGAGGTTTCATTACTTATGTTGGAGAGCTCACACATAGTTTTGTGAACACTCGACGTCCCGACATGATAGCTGTTGTTGAAACATTTTTGGATGACAGGACTCCAGAAAATGCTGCAAGAATTGCTGGCTACACCTCATGGATGAGAAGAGACAGGCAAGGGCAAGGAGGAGGTGTTGCTGTGTGCTTCTCTAAAAGTGTTCATGCCCAGCACATTGATGTTGCCACCCCTACACATCTTGAAATGATGTTCTTCAAGCTCTGTATAAACACTAGTACCTCTGTACTAGCATGTGCAATGTACAGACCTCAGTGGCAACATGCAGACCCCATCAGCTTCCTAATGGAAAATATTGACTCCCTTCTGCTGCAACACAACTGTCAACATATTATAATTCTTGGTGACCTCAACCAACACCTTATACAGAGGGACTTTGATGACCTTCTTACAGTGTTTGACATGAGAAACTTTGTTGATTTCCCTACTCACATCTCTGGCTCCTCCCTTGATCCAGTAGTGAGTGATCTGGCAGAAGGCATAGTCACTTGTCAACCCCTCGGCTACGTTGGATCGTCTGACCACAAGGCTGTTTTTACCACACTTAAGATCCCAACAGAACGAGGTGAGGAGTCCACACGCACAACCTGGCTATGGGAAAGAGGTAATTGAACAGCCCTTTGCTCTGAGCTCGCCACCACCGATTGGAATGCTCTTCTCCAAGAGGATGTTGACAACCAAGTGAAAGCCTTCAATGGACACATCCTTAATCTGCAACAAGAACACATTCCTCACCGGCAATATGTGACAAAGCCTACAGATCAGCCTTGGTTTGGCTTTCGTTGTAGAGAGGCTGCTACTGCTAAGTACAAAGCATGGCGAAGGCATAAGAGACAACCTACCACCTATAACAGGAACTTGCACACGCAAGCCTATAGGCATATGGGTGACGTTCAAAAGTGGGCCATTGCTAAATGGGAGGTGGACACTAAAATAAAGCTAGCATCAGGTAGGGTAGGCTCCAAAACCTGGTGGTCCCTGGTCAAGGAAATACTAGGATATCTGCCTGATGAGCTCATTCCACCTCTTAATCGACAGGATGGGACCACCTCTACTAGTAGTCAAGAGAAGGCGGACCTCTTTGCTGAACACTTTGCCACCAAAATGCAAGTTTCTGATCCAGCAAGGGACCCTCCTTGGCTAGTAGCAAGAACTGTGTCAAAACTGTCAGTGGTGACAATAAGGCTAAAGCAAGTGTAATTCCTTCTTAAATAGCTTGACCAAGAAAAGGCTGTGGGCCCAGACAAGTTGAGCCCAAGATTGTTGAGAAGATGTGCAGACCAGCTAGCAGCACCTCTAACTCGCATCTTTCAGCAGTGCCTAGTACAGTGTAAATGACCCTCTCTATGGAAAGAGGCAAATGTAGTCACTGTTCACAAAAAGAAGAGCAGAGCAGAAATCAGCAACTACAGACCAGTGTCACTCCTGTCAATCACTGGTAAGATCCTTGAGACAATAATCTCAAGGCAAATGACAGAGTTTTTTGACTACCACTCACTACTTTGTGATCGTCAATATGGCTTCAGGAAAGGTTACTCTGCTGCTGATCTGTTGTTAAACCTCTCAACTAAGTGGCACCAGTCACTGGATGAATCCAAAGTCAGCTGTGTGGTAGCACTGGACATTGCTGGCGCTTTCGACCGGGTATGGCACCAGGGCCTCTTAGCAAAACTTCAAGCATTGGGAATTGCAGGCTCTACGCTATGTCTCCTCAGTGATTACCTTCATGGTAGATCTCTAAGTGTAGTTCTCAATGGAACGGAATCAGCAAGACATCCTATTGGGGCAAGTGTTCCACAAGGAAGCGTGCTGGGTCCATTGTTATGGAATGTCTACTTCAACGACCTTCTTCATCTCATCCCAGAATCACATGCATATGCAGACGACTGTACACTGACATTCACTTATCCAAGAGAAGAAATGCCAGCTGCTCTAAGCTACATCAATCACCAGCTGAGAGCTATATCAGCTTGGGGAAATAAATGGCAAGTAACATTTGCACCTGAGAAAACGCAAGTGATGATCGTCTCTAGGCGCCATGATGGTAATGCTGGTAGTAAGGATGAATGGGATGGTGTTGGCACCTGGAGAAGAAGTTGATATCCTTGGGGTGAAATTTGACTCCAAACTAACCATGAAGAACCATGTTGTAAATCTTGCAAAAAAGGTAGCCAGGAAGCTTACAGCACTTCGCCGTATCTCCCATCTGCTTGACAGTAGGGGTTGCAAGATCCTGTACGAGGCACAAGTACGCTCACACCTTGAGTATGCTCCACTTTCTTGGTTTGCCTGCCCTCCCTCTCATCTGCGACTGCTTGACAGAGTAGAGAACAGAGCAAGACGTCTCATCTCTCGCCTGGACCCATCCTGGATAGATCTGTCATTTCAGCAGAGCCTTCAACACAGGAGGGATGTGGGTGGCCTTACTGTTATGTACAAGGCCAATATTGTCAAAATACCACACTTGGATTCACTTCGAGGACAGCGTGAAACAAGCTTTTATGCCACAAGACGGGCAGAAAGCAGCAACTTCACTCTGGCTGTACCCTTCTCCAGAACATCACTCCGTCTGAGATCATACATACCCAGGATGACTCGAGTATGGAACACATTCGTACAGCATAATGATGTCAACGAGATAAAGTCAGTTGATCAAATGAGAATGCTGGCCCATAGATGGCTCGAACTTCATTCTGCTCCCTACTTGTATGTCTCATAACAATAAAAATGCTTTCAAATGAGCTGATGTAGGTAAAAGCTCTTAGCTTGCCAATAAAGTTAGGAATCCTTAACCTGTAAATAGCTTGTCTATAAAGCTAGGGATCCTTAACCTGTAAATAGCTTGTCTATAAAGCTAGGGATCCTGTTGTCAAAAAAAAAAAAAAAAAAAAAAAAAAAAAAAAAAAAAAAAAAAAAAAAAGAGAGAGAGAGAGAGAGAGAGAGAGAGAGAGAGAGAGAGAGAGAGACTCACTTTAATCACTATTTCAGATATTAAAATCTTTCTCACTTCTGCCTAATAAATACACACACTCAGAGTCCTTTTAATGACCCTCTCGTAGTGGATAGACTTCAACCCCCCCTCCCCTCTATTAACCCATGCAGTATACATCAGCATATCGCAACATATCTCTTAGAGATATTCACGTGTATATACATCGTTTAATATATACTTCGCTGAATGTGTACTTCGCTTAATGCGTCCATAATGATACAGTACAACCTTGTATACTACTGCCAGACGGGTCATTAATACATTAAACAACGTGTATTATACAACGTTCGTCTTGCGTGGTTCGTTGTAGTTCGTCATTCGTTAATTGTTTCGTAAATGAGAATTATTTTTTTGAAAGGTCGTTTGTCATTATTTTTTTCTCCATTTTCAAAGGTAATAATTTTTATTTTTGTTTTTTTGGGTGTTTGTTATTTTAGCGTTTTTTTTGGAAGAGTTTAATTTTGAAGGTTTTGTTTTCAGTGGTGAAAAAAAATTGGTGTTAGAATTTTGACAATCAAAATTTTAATATTAATGTTATAATAAAAAAGTTTTAGAGAGAATGAGAGAGAGAGAGAGAGAGAGAGAGAGAGAGAGAGAGAGAGAGAGAGAGAGAGAGAATTAAAGAAGTAACTAAAAAATCAAACGACACAGAAAAGAAGTTTATTATCCGAGACTTCTCCTTCCCTTCGTATTTCCTTTCTTCCCCTCCCCCCTTTTTATTATCACATCTTCAACCTCTTCCCTCAATTGCTAATCAACTTCCCTCCCATCTTTCAACTCTTTCATTACTCTCCTACATCAAAATTCCATTATCTGTCTCTTCCATTACCTCTCCTTCGTCCCTTCTTTGTTATTCCTCCCTTTATCATCGTCTTCTTCCACGTCTTCCCTTCATCATCACGTTCTTTATGTCTTCCGCGTGGTGACAAGGCGCTAGATAAAGCTGTGATGGAAGTAGATCCCATACACAGCTTCAAGAAGAGGTATGATGGGGCTCCAGAGGCCAGAAATCAGTCAGACCTTTCCATGAGAGATAAGAGTCAGGTCCAGGAGCTATGACTCCTCCCCCTGGCTGTTACAGCTCAGGACTTGTTACGTGTAAGGACCTCTAGCCTCTGTAACAATCCTAAATCACGACTTAACGAAACACGTAAACACAGCTATCGTATTTTCCGGTATAGAAGACGCACCTTTTTGCCCACAAAAAGTCTTGGAAAATCACCCTGCGCCTTATATGTTCAAGGTCAGGGTCAAGAGTAGGCTTTGGGATACTCTTTAGCGTAATTAAGAGTAGTTAAGGGCAATTAACCCTTGAATATGATTACTGATTTACCGCTATGATAGTTTTGTCGTGCGCCTTATATGACGAAAAATATGGTAAGTGCTGAGAGAGGCCGAGTTGTGGTCAGGTCGTCCAGCTTCAGCTCACTACTTCAGCTTCTCAATATTCCTCAGCTTTGTAACTTAGACACATGTGCAGCATTTGGGATGTCTTTATTTTAGAAACAGAGGTACTTAGTGGCGAAATGTTCCCACAATAAAGACACCTCAGTGTTGCACATATGTCTAATTGATCAACTTAACTGTTCTCTCAACCATTTTTCTACATATCTCAGCTTGAAAGCTTGAAGCTTGAAGCACAGACTTCCAGTGAACCAAGTGTAGTTTAGTGTAGTGTAGTGTAGTTTGGTGTAGTGTAGTGTAGTTTGGTGTAGTGTAGTGTAGTTTGGTGTAGTGTAGTGTAGTTTGGTGTAGTGTAGTGTAGTTTGGTGTAGTGTAGTGCAGTTTGGTGTAGTGTAGTTTGGTGTAGTGTAGTGTAGTTTGGTGTAGTGTAGTGTAGTTTGGTGTAGTGTAGTGTAGCTTGGTGTAGTGTAGTGTAGTTTGGTGTAGTGTAGTGTAGTTTGGTGTAGTGTAGTGTAGTTTGGTGTAGTGTAGTGTAGTTTGGTGTAGTGTAGTGTAGCTTGGTGTAGTGTAGTGTAGTTTGGTGTAGTGTAGTGCAGTTTGGTGTAGTGTAGTTTGGTGTAGTGTAGTGTAGTTTGGTGTAGTGTAGTGCAGTTTGGTGTAGTGTAGTTTGGTGTAGTGTAATGTAGTTTGGTGTAGTGTAGTGTAGCTTGGTGTAGTGTAGTGTAGTTTGGTGTAGTGTAGTGTAGTTTGGTGTAGTGTAGTGTAGTTTGGTGTAGTGTAGTGTAGCTTGGTGTAGTGTAGTGTAGTTTGGTGTAGTGTAGTGTAGCTTGGTGTAGTGTAGTGTAGTTTGGTGTAGTGTAGTGTAGGTTGGTGTAGTGTAGTGTAGTTTGGTGTAGTGTAGTGTAGTTTGGTGTAGTGTAGTACAGTTTGGTGTAGTGTAGTGTAGTTTGGTGTAGTGTAGTGCAGTCTGGTGTAGTGTAGTGTAGTTTGGTGTAGTGTAGTACAGTTTGGTGTAGTGTAGTACAGTTTGGTGTAGTGTAGTACAGTTTGGTGTAGTGTAGTACAGTTTGGTGTAGTGTAGTGTAGTTTGGTGTAGTGTAGTGTAGTTTGGTGTAGTGTAGTACAGTTTGGTGTAGTGTAGTACAGTTTGGTGTAGTGTAGTACAGTTTGGTGTAGTGTAGTACAGTTTGGTGTAGTGTAGTACAGTTTGGTGTAGTGTAGTACAGTTTGGTGTAGTGGAGTACAGTTTGGTGTAGTGTAGTACAGTTTGGTGTAGTGTAGTGTAGTTTGGTGTATTGAAGTGTAATTTGGTGTAGTGTAGTGTAGTTTGTTGAATTGTAGTGTAGTTTGATGTAGTGTAGTGTAGTTTGTGTAGTGTTGTTAGGTGTAATCCTTCAGTAAATAAGCTTGACGTATCAATCAGACAATAGTGGGGATCAATATCTAATATTTAGATCTAAGACGGTTCTTTCTCTTATTCATCTTAATCTATTCAATGGAATTTGAAGATAAAATTTCACTAGGGGAACATTCATGCAGTAACATTCTTGCAGTAACATTCTTGCAGTAACATTCTTGCAGTAACATTCTTGCAGTAACATTCTTGCAGTAACATTCTTGCAGTAACATTCTTGCAGTAACATTCTTGCAGTAACATTCTTGCAGTAACATTCTTGCAGTAACATTCTTGCAGTAACATTCTTGCAGTAACATTCATGCAGTAACATTCTTGCAGTAACATTCATGCAGTAACATTCTTGCAGTAACATTCTTGCAGTAACATTCTTGCAGTAACATTCATGCAGTAACATTCTTGCAGTAACATTCTTGCAGTAACATTCTTGCAGTAACATTCTTGCAGTAACATTCTTGCAGTAACATTCTTGCAGTAACATTCTTGCAGTAACATTCTTGCAGTAACATTCTTGCAGTAACATTCTTGCACTAACATTCTTGCACTAACATTCTTGCAGTAACATTCATGCAGTAACATTCTTGCAGTAACATTCATGCAGTAACATTCATGCAGTAACATTCTTGCACTAACATTCTTGCAGTAACATTCTTGCAGTAACATTCTTGCAGTAACATTCATGCAGTAACATTCTTGCAGTAACATTCTTGCAGTAACATTCTTGCAGTAACATTCTTGCAGTAACATTCTTGCAGTAACATTCTTGCAGTAACATTCATGCAGTAACATTCTTGCACTAACATTCTTGCAGTAACATTCATGCAGTAACATTCTTGCACTAACATTCTTGCAGTAACATTCTTGCAGTAACATTCTTGCAGTAACATTCTTGCACTAACATTCTTGCAGTAACATTCTTGCAGTAACATTCATGCAGTAACATTCTTGCAGTAACATTCTTGCAGTAACATTCTTGCAGTAACATTCTTGCACTAACATTCTTGCAGTAACATTCTTGCAGTAACATTCATGCAGTAACATTCTTGCACTAACATTCTTGCAGTAACATTCTTGCAGTAACATTCTTGCAGTAACATTCTTGCAGTAACATTCTTGCACTAACATTCTTGCAGTAACATTCTTGCAGTAACATTCATGCAGTAACATTCTTGCAGTAACATTCATGCAGTAACATTCATGCAGTAACATTCTTGCAGTAACATTCTTGCAGTAACATTCATGCAGTAACATTCTTGCAGTAACATTCTTGCAGTAACATTCTTGCAGTAACATTCATGCAGTAACATTCTTGCACTAACATTCTTGCAGTAACATTCTTGCAGTAACATTCATGCAGTAACATTCTTGCACTAACATTCTTGCAGTAACATTCTTGCAGTAACATTCATGCAGTAACATTCTTGCAGTAACATTCTTGCAGTAACATTCATGCAGTAACATTCATGCAGTAACATTCTTGCACTAACATTCTTGCAGTAACATTCTTGCAGTAACATTCTTGCACTAACATTCTTGCAGTAACATTCTTGCAGTAACATTCATGCAGTAACATTCTTGCAGTAACATTCATGCAGTAACATTCATGCAGTAACATTCTTGCAGTAACATTCTTGCAGTAACATTCTTGCAGTAACATTCATGCAGTAACATTCATGCAGTAACATTCTTGCAGTAACATTCATGCAGTAACATTCTTGCAGTAACATTCATGCAGTAACATTCTTGCAGTAACATTCTTGCACTAACATTCTTGCAGTAACATTCTTGCAGTAACATTCATGCAGTAACATTCTTGCACTAACATTCTTGCAGTAACATTCATGCAGTAACATTCTTGCACTAACATTCTTGCAGTAACATTCTTGCAGTAACATTCTTGCAGTAACATTCTTGCACTAACATTCTTGCAGTAACATTCTTGCAGTAACATTCATGCAGTAACATTCTTGCAGTAACATTCTTGCAGTAACATTCTTGCAGTAACATTCTTGCACTAACATTCTTGCAGTAACATTCTTGCAGTAACATTCATGCAGTAACATTCATGCAGTAACATTCTTGCAGTAACATTCTTGCAGTAACATTCATGCAGTAACATTCTTGCAGTAACATTCATGCAGTAACATTCTTGCAGTAACATTCATGCAGTAACATTCATGCAGTAACATTCTTGCAGTAACATTCATGCAGTAACATTCTTGCAGTAACATTCTTGCAGTAACATTCATGCAGTAACATTCTTGCAGTAACATTCATGCAGTAACATTCATGCAGTAACATTTATGCAGTAACATTCTTGCAGTAACATTCTTGCAGTAACATTCTTGCAGTAACATTCATGCAGTAACATTCATGCAGTAACATTCATGCAGTAACATTCATGCAGTAACATTCTTGCAGTAACATTCATGCAGTAACATTCTTGCAGTAACATTCATGCAGTAACATTCATGCAGTAACATTCATGCAGTAACATTCATGCAGTAACATTCTTGCAGTAACATTCTTGCAGTAACATTCATGCAGTAACATTCATGCAGTAACATTCTTGCACTAACATTCTTGCAGTAACATTCTTGCAGTAACATTCTTGCAGTAACATTCATGCAGTAACATTCATGCAGTAACATTCTTGCACTAACATTCTTGCAGTAACATTCTTGCAGTAACATTCATGCAGTAACATTCTTGCAGTAACATTCATGCAGTAACATTCATGCAGTAACATTCATGCAGTAACATTCATGCAGTAACATTCATGCAGTAACATTCTTGCAGTAACATTCTTGCAGTAACATTCATGCAGTAACATTCATGCAGTAACATTCATGCAGTAACATTCTTGCAGTAACATTCTTGCAGTAACATTCATGCAGTAACATTCATGCAGTAACATTCATGCAGTAACATTCATGCAGTAACATTCATGCAGTAACATTCATGCAGTAACATTCATGCAGTAACATTCATGCAGTAACATTCTTGCACTAACATTCTTGCAGTAACATTCTTGCAGTAACATTCTTGTAGTAACATTCATGCAGTAACATTCATGCAGTAACATTCTTGCACTAACATTCTTGCAGTAACATTCTTGCAGTAACATTCATGCAGTAACATTCATGCAGTAACATTCATGCAGTAACATTCATGCAGTAACATTCATGCAGTAACATTCTTGCAGTAACATTCTTGCAGTAACATTCTTGCAGTAACATTCATGCAGTAACATTCATGCAGTAACATTCTTGCACTAACATTCTTGCAGTAACATTCTTGCAGTAACATTCTTGCAGTAACATTCATGCAGTAACATTCATGCAGTAACATTCTTGCACTAACATTCTTGCAGTAACATTCTTGCAGTAACATTCTTGTAGTAACATTCATGCAGTAACATTCTTGCAGTAACATTCATGCAGTAACATTCATGCAGTAACATTCTTGCACTAACATTCTTGCAGTAACATTCATGCAGTAACATTCATGCAGTAACATTCTTGCAGTAACATTCATGCAGTAACATTCTTGCAGTAACATTCATGCAGTAACATTCTTGCAGTAACATTCTTGCAGTAACATTCATGCAGTAACATTCATGCAGTAACATTCATGCAGTAACATTCATGCAGTAACATTCATGCAGTAACATTCTTGCAGTAACATTCATGCAGTAACATTCTTGCAGTACCATTCTTGCAGTAACATTCTTGCAATAACATTTTCTCAAGATAGTTCCGCCAGCTTAAGAGAACTTGTTTCAATCCTCTTAAAGATCACCTCAGAGGTAGATCTTTCAAGTGATTTCAAGGACGTGCAGCAGGAAGCAACCACTGATGCTCATGTGCAATGTTGCTCGGCAAAACCTCTCAGTGATGTAGATCAGAGAGAGAGAGAGAGAGAGAGAGAGAGAGAGAGAGAGAGAGAGAGAGAGAGAGAGAGAGAGAGAGAGAGAGAGAGAGTTCCCACTGTGTGCTGTTCTACCCTTCCTCTCTATGATCACTTTCGTTCATAAAAAAACAATGGCTTTAATTATAACCATAAAGAACAGAAAGTGACAACACCGTGACTGCAACAATATACAAATAACCTGAACACAGGAGAGAGGAATTTACAACCATTTACAAAGTCACAGCGTGACTTTGTAAATGGTCTAAGTAGTATCGAAACGTCGTCGTAAGCTTCTCTCTCCTATGTGCTAATTATTCGTGTATTATAATCATTATTTTTGAAGGGGTTGGAGGAGTAAGCCAGTGGAAGGTCTCGGTCATATGACCAAAAGCGGGTCATTATATGACTTAGACCCACCTCAGGAAACACTTTTCCTGTTTTCGGGCCAATTGTAGCTAACCGGGCTGTGGTTCGCACTTTAGTTTGCTTGCAACCAGCAGTAACACCCTGGTTGATCAGACCCTGATGCACCACGAGGCCTGGTCTCAGACCGAGCCGCGGGGGCGCCGACCCCCGAAATCCTCCCCAGGTATACACCAAGTAACCTAACCTTTGTACATAATCGACATACATATATATATATGTTTTGGTAAAGGATGGAAAGTTACATTACAATCTACTCAACCATTTCCTTCATCTTCCCTTTTACTGACCACTGTTGTTAAGCCGGAGCTACTGTATCGCTCAATACAACAGGTTGTTGTAATAACACTCGGCTTACTGATACTGCTAACCTGTTCATGATGCCAGTAATCATTCCCAGTTGTGTTTGTAAAAAAAAATACCCATTGTGATCTCTGTAATCGTATTTTTTAGCCCCACAGCTCACAGGATAAGCTGTGGGTACACAACAAATTCTGGTTCACACAGTGTTTGTTGCGTGTCACCGGTTGTGAACTCACACAGCAAATAATTTTTAGTGGATAATTCTTGCAGAATTATTTTTATAAATGATATGTTAGTACATAATTTATAACAGTGTGCTTCAAAAGAAAGTGTTTTATTGCAAGTTGCTTGAGGTAAACAGCATCGCTGGCCATTGCTTGACCGTCAAGATGGCGGACGCTCACCCTGTATACAACACGTTCAAACTCGTTATAAGTGGTGGTGTCTACCAGCACACTTGAGCGCGTTGGCACTACAAGAACATGGCACTGGGCAGCCACTGTTGGAACTACGATAAGAGCGTGGCATTAGATAGCCACTGTTGGCACTATGATAAGAGCGTGGCACTAGGCAGCCACTGTTGGCACTACGATAAGAACGTGGCACCCCGCAGCCACTGCCTTCCTAATGCTTAGCTCAGTGCTTTGAAAATAATAATAATAATAATAATAATAATAATAATAATAATAATAATAATAATAATAATTATTATTATTATTATTATTATTATTATTATTATTATTATTATTATTATTATTATTATTATTATTATTATTATTATTATTATCTTCACAGCCAAGTCCTAAACCAGTAAGGGTGAAACAGTGCCAACTTCTATGTTGTGGCACAGGCTCTCCCATTTCACTGCTCTATGCATTTCACTAAGTCTTGACCCATTAAAAAGTTTAATCAAAACACAGGCTTGCATAACCCTTCCTCACCGTCAATAAAAGTGTGTTTGACCTTGTTCAGACTAGTGTGGTGGGTAGTTGTCTACCAGGTGACCTGTACAAGTGTCGAGTACTCATGACTTTCTACCAGGATATATATATATATATATATATATATATATATATATATATATATATATATATATATATATATATATATATATATATATATATATTTACCTTCCTGCCTGGATTCTCTCCTCCTAAACTCACGAAACCGTAATTACACGCCTGTAAACGAGTCACGGAACGGTAAGGGTTTGAACTCATGGCAATTGAGCTCTAAAACGCACTGACGCAATTTGAACTGATTTAAAGGAAGATTAAACTTAATACACTGCCGTGTCGTTCAAACTTTTCTGATTTCATAAACTTTGAACTTAAAGTTAGATATTTACATTTTTTCAATATTTTTTGGGTTGGTGTTTATGATGAAGAAACAGAAACTAGAATTAGAGTAGATAAAAAATTGATAGACAATGATTGATTTTGAAGACATTCAAAGCGAGAGATTGAAAGATGGATGATGGATGGAAAGGTTGTAAAGAAGAATTAGGGAAAGAAGAGAAGTAAAGAGGGAAGAATAGGATGAGGGTTGAGAAAGGAATAAAGGGGAAATGAAGAAGGAAGAGAGGAATGGAAAAAAGTGAGGGCTAGAAGAAAGGAGCAAAGGAGTGAGGGAAGAGCTAAGGTAGATATCAAGGGAGGGATGATGGAAGGGAAGCAGGGAGAGGCAACTGGAGGAAGGAAGAGAGGAAAATAAATTTTTAGTGATGCGGAGAAGAATAGAGAATAGGAGAAGTGTTTAAGAGAGGGAGAAAAGAATATAGAGTTGGAATAAATGGAGAGAAGAATATGGAGATGAGAGGGAGAGGGAAATAAGAACAGGGAAGAAGGAGAGAGAGAACAATATAATGAATGGAGGGCAGATTACGGAGATGAGAGGAAGGGGAAATAAGAACAGGGTAAGAGGGAAAGAGAGAAGAACAGAGTAAATGAAGAGAGAAACGAATGGGAGGAGGGAAAGAGGGGGAGGAAGGAGGGAAAGGGGATGGAGGGAAGGAAGGGGGTGGAGGGAAGGAAGGGGGTGGAGGGAAGGAAGGGGTGGAGGGAAGAAAGGAGTGGAGGGAAGGAAGAGGATGGAGGGAAGGGAGTGGAGGGAAGGAAGGGGTGAAGGAAAGGAAGGGGGTGGAGGGAAGGTGTGGAGGGAAGGAGATGGAGGGAAGGGGTGGAGGGAAAATAGGGTGGAAGGAAGGGGTGGAAGGAAGGAAGGAAGTGGAGGGAAGGGGTGTAGGGAAGGGGTGGAGGGAAGGGGATGGAGGGAAGGTGTGGAGGGAAGGAAGAGGGTAGAGGGAAGGAAGGGGTTGAGGAAAGGGGTGAAGGAAAAGGGGTGGAGGGAAGAAGGGGTGGGGGAAGGGGGTGGAGGGAAGGGAGTGGAGGGGAGTGGAAGGAAAGATGTGGAGGGAAGGAAGATGTGGAGGGAAGGAAGGTGTGGAGGGTCCCCTAGTGTGTGTAGGTTTTCCTCACGAGCGTTCCATTAGCTAGAGATCAACCATTCATCCATCACAGAGTGTCCCACTGATGGATGGCGAGACATGATGGAGGGCATGGATAGAGGGAGAGAGTGAGAGTTGGATGGAGGGGAAAGTGAGAAGAATGGAGGGAGAAAGAGAGAGAAGGAGAGTGGGTGGGAATAAAAAAAGGAAAGGAGAACAGAAGTAGTCACAACCTGAATAGTCTATAACTATCTCTACTTCAATAGTAATAATATCGCTACTCCAATAATAATATTAATAATAATAATAATAATAATAATAATAATAATAATGATAATAATAATAATAATAATACATCTGCTTTAACAGTAACAGTTACACTGCAGCTGCTCGACCCACACCAGTGGGTCGAGCAGCTGCACCGTGAAGTCCCACTGGAGTGAACTGTATCTAGTGTTGCTCTGGCTGACTTTTAGAGGACTAAAACTGATGTAGTTCAAACACTCTCAGGGAAGAGGCTCTTTAATCTGTGTGTAACTCTTGGCAGAATAAAAGTCCGTGTTCACATGCGTGTGTGCCCCTTTGCCACGGGGTTTCATGTCACTGTTTATGTGTCAGTAACTTTTTTAAACTCTGGAAGATGATAAACAAGGAATGGGAAGCAAAAAAAAGACTAAACAGGAAGGAAGGAAGAGTTCTAATACAATAATAAAAATAATAATAATAATAATAATAATAATAATAATAATAATAATAATAATAATAATAATAATAATAATAATAATAATTATTATTATTATTATTATTATTATTATTATTATTATTATTATTATTATTATTATTATTATTATCTCCTACTTCTTATTCAGTTACTTTCTCCTTTTTTTCCTCTCCATCTTCTGTATTTCTGTTTATATTTCTCTATTTTCTATTCCTTTTCTATCGTTATTCCTATTCCAGTCCCCTCCTCCTCTTTCTCTCACACTTCATTTCATTCTTAGACACTTCATTTCTGTCGTCTCTCTGTTTGTCTGTTTGTCTGTCTGTCTCTGTCTTTCTATCTCTATCTTCCTCCGTCTACGAAAGTGGTTACAAGAATTATTTATGAGATCTGACCTATCATCGCCTGACACACGGCTCGAGAGAGAGAGAGAGAGAGAGAGAGAGAGAGAGAGAGAGAGAGAGAGAGAGAGAGAGAGAGAGAGAGAGAGAGAGAGAGAGAGAGAGAGAGAGAGAGAGAGAGAGAGAGAGAGAGAGAGAGAGAGAGAGAGAGAGAGAGAGAGAGAGAGAGAGAGAGAGAGAGAGAGAGAGAGAGAGAGAGAGAGAGAGAGAGACAGAGAGAGAGAGAGAGAGAGAGAGAGAGAGAGAGAGAGAGAGACAGAGAGAGAGAGAGAGAGAGAGAGAGAGAGAGAGAGAGAGAGAGAGAGAGAGAGAGAGAGAGAGAGAGAGAGAGAGAGAGAGAGAGAGATTTCATTTAAATCCCCCAAAATACCACAATTCTACACACACACTTTTATACTAGCCATCATTGCAGTGTAGGCCACTACTTTTATTAACAAAATTTGCCTGAGCAGAATTATGTTTTGCTGTACTTTGATTTTTAAATAGAAAAACATAAAAAAAACACAAAAAAAAACGCAAAAAAAACACACCTACAGAAGATCTGTTCCTGGGAATCTGGTTATGGGAATGCGATGAGAGGAATGCGATTACCGGAATGTGGGAATAGGAACCTCCTGGCAGGAACTGGATCACAGAAATAGGATTACGGGTGCCTGGCCATAGGTGTAACAGGAATGGGAATGGGAATCTGCTTTTCCGGAAAGATAGTTGAGGGATATAAGCTGTGGAATGATGATAGTGATTTGCAATCGACAGAGAAGTTGTTACTAATTCCCAATCCAGTGGTTGTCATCGATTCCTAATCCAGAGATGTTCACTTACTCCCAATCTAGAGGTTTTTATTAATTCCCAATCCAGAGATTTTCATTAATTCCTAATCTAAAGATTGTCACTGATTCCCAATCTAGAGATTGTCACTGATTCCCAGTCCTGAGGTTGTCACTGATTCCCAATCCTGAGGTTGTCACCGATTCCTAATCCAGAGGTTGTCATTGATTCCCAATCCAAAGATTCTTCAATAGCTATCTTACTCAACGTCTTTTAATAACTTTTTCAACAACTCTACCATAAACTTTACTCTCTTTTGTTACCTTTGCCTTTATCAAAGGAACTATGCATGCTCTCTGCCAATCCCTAGGTACCTTACCCTCTTCCATACATTTATAAAACTATATCCCCACCTGCTTTTAACATTCCTATCTTTATCCCATCAATCCCAAATCCTTTACCCCATTTCATTCTACCCACTGCCTCACGAACTTCCCCCACACTCACAACTGGCTCTTCCACACTCCTACACACGAAATCACAGCTTCCCTATCTTCATCAACATTTAACAATTCCTCAAAATATTACCTCCATCTTCCCGATACCTCTAACTCTCCATTTAATAACTCTCCTCCCCATTTGTTCTCTAGGCTTTCTCAACTTATTAATCTCACTCCAAAACTTTTTCTTATTTTCAACAAAATTTGTTGATAACATCTCACCATTTGGTCTCTTTTTACATTGCTTCACCATTCTCTTAACATCTCTTTTCCTCTCCATATACTCCTCCCTCCTTGCATCACTTCTACTTTGTAAAAACCTCTCATATGCTAACTTCTTCTCTCTTACTACTCTTTTTACATTATCATTCCACCAGTTGCTGTTCTTCCCTCCCGCACCCACTTTCCTGTAACCATAAATTTCTGCTGAACATTCTAACTCTACATTCTTAAACCTACCCCATACATCTTCAACCTCATTGCCTATACTCTCACCAGCCCATCTATCCTCTAATAGTTGTTTATATCTTACCCTTCACCACTTTCTTAATTGATGCTTCTATTTTTCTTGTATCCCATCTACCTTTTACTCTCACTGTAGCTACAACTAAAAAGTGATCTGATATATCTGTGGCCCCTCTATAAACATGTACATCCTGAAGTCTAGCCAACAGACTTTTGTCTACCAATACATAGTCCAACAAACTACTGTCATTACGCCCTACATCATGTCTTGTATGCTTATTTATCCTCTTTTTCTTAAAATATGTATTACCTATAACCAAACCCCTTTCTATACAAAGTTCAATCAAAGGGCTCCCCTTATCATTTACACCTGGCACCCCAAACTTACCTACCACACCCTCTCTAAATGTTTCTACTACTTTAGCATTTAGGTCTCCTACCACAATTACTCTCTCACTTGATTCAAAAGTTCCTACACACTCGCTTAACATCTCCCAAAATCTCTCTCTCT
>NC_091364.1:6951465-6966465 GCF_038502225.1 Cherax quadricarinatus | reverse complement strand
AAACATCGCTCCGATCGACACCCAACTGTTTCTCACGTGTCTCATTCACTTCGTCTTTATGTCACTCTCTCAGCCGTCGTCCCAAGATTCATTCTCGATAAACAAATTCAATTTCTCACTGATGTTTCTTATTCTTAACAAATTTGCTGAAAATCACGTATTCTTTTATATATACTCAATCTGTATTCTTTAAATCTCATTCTATATTCTTTAAATAACATTTTCACTAATACCACATAAACTAATACACATACACATACACTAATACCATCAAATATAATTTTCTATTAACGAATATATATATATATATATATATATATATATATATATATATATATATATATATATATATATATATATATATATTTATATATATATGTATATATGTATATATATATATATATATATATATATATATATATATATATACATATATATATAAATATATATATATATATATATATATATATATATATATATATATATATATATATATATATATATATATATATATATATATATATATATATATATATATATATGCATATTATATTATCTTTAATAAATATAAGTTGAACCAAAATGCCTATCACTCGGATTTATCTATAAAAATTGTATTTTTCCATATAGGAGATAAAGTGCACAGTATCTGTGCTGGTAAAAGGGATAGAAAAATGTATTTTTGTAGATTGGAATAAATTGGTCATGTAAGTGATTGTATTAAAACTAAAATCAAACAGAGATTTTGGATGTGAATTTTGTGGGTGAATGGTGGTGATTGTGTGTGTGGTGGAGTGGTGGTGATTGTGTGTGTGTGGAGTGGTGGTGATTGTGTGTGTGTGGTGGAGTGGCGGTGATTGTGTGTGTGTGTTTGTGGTGGTGAAATAGTGGAATTATTTTTGTCGTGGTGGTGATTGTATTGTATATTGGTATTTGAAAAAAAAGAGACTGAAATATTGATATTTTATGACATGATTTTCCACATTATCAAGGATCTAGTCCTTGATAATATCACTTCACTAATGGAATTTCACTATTTTATTCACAGTAGTTACTTTGCACTTTTCAAGTATCTGCTGGCACCACTTTCTAACACTTGCAAGGCACTGGCAAGTGCCTGCTGCTGCTACGGACTTACTACTTAATATCAAGGGAATTTAGGTACACGGACTCCCTCTGCTGGACCTCAAGCGAGTGGCTAGGGACTTGGGAACTTAGGTACTTAGTATTAACTTGGTACATTTCCCTTGGGCTAGCTGACCCCTGAGTAGGAAACCAGAGCAGAGGTCAGAGAGCCGAGATTAAGTTTTGAATTAGCAAAATCTTGCATTAAAAATGGTATATATATATATATATATGTATATATATATATATATATATATATATATATATATATATATATATATATATATATATATATATATATATATATGTATATATATATATATATATATATATATATATATATATATATATATATATATATATATATATATATATATATATATATATATATATATATATATATATATATATGTATATCATATAGAGGCTTCTAAATCACTGTTTGCAGATGTGTAATTGTTTATTAACACATCGGCCGTTTCCCACCAAGGTAGGGGGACCCGGAAAAGAAGAAAAACTTTCATCATCATTCACTCCATCACTGTCTTGCCAGAGGCGCGCCTACACTACTGTTATAAAACTGCGTCATACCAACACCCCTCCTTCAGAGTACAGGCACTCTACTTTCCACCTCCAGGACTCAAGTTCGGCTTGGGTAATTGATGAAAAAGAAAGGCAAGCATGATGTGAATAAACTACTGGATTAGTAAGTGGCTGCTGGAGTTCAACCACGACATGTGGTCGACCTCTAGGGATGAGAAGACCAGAAATTGAGTACAGTCTTCATACATTGGGTTTGCAATTCTAACTGTTGCTGGTGTTGTTCTTGCTGTTGTGTTGTTCTTGTTGTTTACGTTATTGTTGTTATTGTTGTTGCTGTTGTGCTGTTCCAGTTGCTTTTGTTGTTACTGCTGGTGTTGTTGCTGTTGGGTTATTGTTGCTGCTGTTGTTGTTGTTGTTGCTGCGATGTTCCAGCTGCTAACATTTTTGCTGTTGCCGCTGTTTTGTTTTTTGTTTTTGCTATCGTTGATGTTATTACTACAGCCGTTGCTGTTGTTTTTATTGCTGCTGTATTTTTACACCTGCTTGATCTGTTGCTGTTGTTGGTGTTACTTCTGCTGTTGTCGTGTTGTTCCTTACGCTGTTGTTGCTGGTCTTCCCGTTATTTCTCTTGTTACCGTTGCTGTTGCAACAGTACAGCCACTGAAAAAGTTCAAGAAGAGTCACTAAAAAGTACAAGGAGAGTCACTGAAGAGTTCAAGGAGTCACTAAAAAGTTCAAGGAGAGTCACTAAAAAGTTCAAGGAGAGTCACTAAAAAGTTCAAGGAGAGTCACTAAAAAGTTCAAGGAGAGTCACTAAAAAGTTCAAGGAGAGTCACTAAAAAGTTCAAGGAGAGTCACTAAAAAGTTCAAGGAGAGTCACTAAAAAGTTCAAGGAGAGTCACTAAAAAGTTCAAGGAGAGTCACTAAAAAGTTCAAGGAGAGTCACTAAAAAGTTCAAGGAGAGTCACTAAAAGATGAAGTCAAATATGGATTGCAACAACTAATTAACTCTGCAGGAGGCGAAGAGGAAGAGTAGGAGGAGGAGGCAAGGAGGAAGAGAAGGAAGAGGAAGAGGAGGAGGCAAGGAGGAAGAGAAGGAAGAGGAAAAGGAGGAGGAGGAGGAGGCAAGGAGAAAGAGAAGGAAGAGGAAGAAGAGGAGGAGGAGGTCCCTGGGAGTGTTTGTTTCTTAATGGAGTGCAAAGTGACTGACTTACCCTCAGACTTTATAAAGTCTTGTACTTTATAAAGTCTTAGAGAACCTAAAGTTTTGGTCTTTCTAAAGTCTTAGAGTGCCTAAGGACTTGAACCTTCGTACAAGAACAAACACTTGTCAATTCTCAATAATTTTCCACGTGGAGACAGAAACTCAGAAGGTTAATTGATGTGTATATTTCGACCACCTTCTGGGATCCTCTTCAGGTGCGAGCATATGCTGTACTTTTCTGAAGATTGATGGACTGGGTACATAGACTCCAGGCTGAGGCACTGATTACTCCACACTCCTCCTCATCTTCCACAGTTCTTCTCTGTAATGGACTGATGAAACCATTGGCTTCAAGTATCATATTCTTCAACTTGTCTCTTTTCTAAAGTATTTGTATCATTACTCACGAAATCGTAATGACACGATTGCAAACAAACCATACCACGAGAGGGGTTAGAACTCGCGATCAGAGAGTCTCAAAACTCCAGACCGACGCGTTAGCCACTGGGGTTCTAACCCCACCCGTGGTACGGTTTATTTACAACATTGATTCAGGAACAGTTACTACCTCTGTCTCCTTTCTCGACTTCATACTTGATCGCCTCTCTTTTTCCCCTCCTCTCTTTCCTCAGGTGCTGTACGACCCTTACGTATTTACCACTTCTCCGTTAATACATTTAGTAATCTCATTCCCTATTTATCCTCTCCTATGTCCCTCCCCTTCCTAAAAAAAAAAAAGAAGGGTTGGTGTTGACGGTGAAACAGTTTGGTAAAATGATTTCATAAAGCCAGCTTAACAGTCCAATATACGAAATAAAAGCAGTATATATATTGGTGGGAGGTATATCTGCTCCTCCCCTCCCGTGTATTCACTCGGATATATCCCACAATGCACTTTGGTAAACAAACTCTGACGTCATGAGCTGAGGATACCAGACGTCACTCTTGATGCTGAGGAAACATTTCAGAAGTCATTTTTCCCCCATAATTGATCTTGTTTTGTATATAAATTTAAGAAGAGGAATGGATATGCAGCTTCGAAGTATGTGGTCAAAATGTATGTTGCCACGGGGGCCTTGTTATGTTGCTAACTTGTATGTTGCCACGGGGTTATGTTGCTAACTTGTATGTTGCCAAGGGGTTATGTTGCTAACTTGTATGTTGCCACGGGGTTATGTTGCTAACTTGTATGTTGCCACGGGGTTATGCTGCTGTCTTGCATGTTGCCACGGGGCTTGTTATGTTGCTAAGTTGTATCTTGCCAAGGGGCTTATGTTAATAAGTTGTATGATATGGCTACTGTTTTATACTTTTCTCTGTTATCTTTGATCTGTTATCTGTTAGTGATTCAGGAAATTATGGTGTCGGATCCCTCCGTAAAAACCTGCATTTGTGGTCACTGTGGTGGCCCATTCTAACCTCCCTATGGTGTGTAGAAATATATCTAGTTGGATGAATCCCATCAGCGTCAGCTGGTCTAGTGGTTAACGCACTGGCCTGGAGTTTTACGACTCATTCGCCATGAGTTCAAGTCCCACCAGTTCTCTGATTAACTGCCTTCTCCAGGGCTAGGTCTCCGACAAGGTCTCCTAGGCTGGAAAAGAAAGACTGCAGGGTTAAGAAGTGTTAAGAAGTGTTAAGAAGGAAAGAGGGGAAAGTAACGTATGTACAGCATGGAGGAAGAGGTTTGTAAGATTGACGTGTCATCTTAGGTGAGCGAGAGAGAGAGAGAGAGAGAGAGAGAGAGAGAGAGAGAGAGAGAGAGAGAGAGAGAGAGAGAGAGAGCGAGAGAGAGAGAAGCAATCCTGCCAGAGTGCAGAGCATTTAACAGGATTCCATGCCACGCTCTGTTGTTTACTACTGTTACCCGTAGCTCAGTGGTACAGCGATAGGCTCACAACACACACACACACACACACACACACACACACACACACACACACACACACACACACACACACACACACACACACACACACACACACACACACACACACACACACACACACACACACACACACACACACACACACACACACACACACACACACACACACACACACACACACACACACACACACACAGTAAAGATGAAGACATTCTCGTTGTCATAAAGACGGCTGACACCGTTAACAATCCCCGTTATTATCTGCTCCATTAGCTGGCTGCACAGCGCTGTAACAGACAAATAATGACCTGATATATCAGGGTCTATCTCTCCCAGACACCTCCACTTAGAGAAGTGGTCAAGTGGCTCCTCCTCCCTCGCTGTCACACTTTCTTATTTCTATAGATATTAATTATTATTTGTGTGTGTGTGTGTGTGTGTGTGTGTATGTGTGTGTGTGTGTCTGTATGTGTGTGTCTGTATGTGTGTGTGTGTATGTGTGTGTGTGTGTGTATGTGTGTGTGTGTATGTGTGTGTATGTAAGTGTGTGTGTGTGTGTGTGTGTATGTGTGTGTGTATGTGTGTGTATGTGTGTGTGTATGTGTATCTGCGCTCACGTAGAAGAGATTGAGAGTAAGAGAAGTTCTGCTACGTCTCCTGGTCCCCATCTCACAATCCCAAAAATCTATACAAAAGACCTGGGAGTGATTATGTCGGAGGATCTCACCTTCAAGGACCATAACATTGTATCAATCGCATCTGCTAGAAAAATGACAGGATGGATAATGAGAACCTTCAAAACTAGGGAGGCCAAGCCCATGATGACACTCTTCAGGTCACTTGTTCTATCTAGGCTGGAATATTGCTGCACTCTAACAGCACCTTTCAAGGCAGGTGAAATTGCCGACCTAGAAAATGTACAGAGAACTTTCACGGCGCGCATAACGGAGATAAAACACCTCAATTACTGGCAGCGCTTGAGGTTTCTAAACCTGTATTCCCTGGAACGCAGGAGGGAGAGATACATGATTATATACACCTGGAAAATCCTAGAGGGACTAGTACCGAACTTGCACACGAAAATCACTCACTACGAAAGCAAAAGACTTGGCAGACGATGCACCATCCCCCCAATGAAAAGCAGGGGTGTCACTAGCACGTTAAGAGACCATACAATAAGTGTCAGGGGCCCGAGACTGTTCAACTGCCTCCCAGCACACATAAGGGGGATTACCAACAGACCCCTGGCAGTCTTCAAGCTGGCACTGGACAAGCACCTAAAGTCAGTTCCTGATCAGCCGGGCTGTGGCTCGTACGTTGGTTTGCGTGCAGCCAGCAGCAACAGCCTGGTTGATCAGGCGCTGATCCACCAGGAGGCCTGGTCACAGACCGGGCCGCGGGGGCGTTGACCCCCGAAACTCTCTCCAGGTAAACTCCAGGTTATACAGCGACTATCGTACCTCATCATTGAACTGTGTATCGACTCTGTCCTCACCACTTCCCAACCACTGGTGAAATACATTTTAACGTCTCTGCTTATTCTAGTCTTCTGTTTACCCTTAGTTGCTGCTTCTCTCCTCTGAAATATGCTCGTCTTGTCATGTGTCCCTGACGAACAAAACACCACCAGCACCCGTGTCTGCTCGATCGTATCATCTAAGTATCTTGTATGTCCGGAACATGTCTCACCTATTTCTGTTTTCTTTTGGGGTGAAAATCTTCAACTTTCTATCTAATTTACTCAATTTACTTGAGGATTCTCCACTATCTATCCACTAATCTATCCACTAATCTATTTGCTGCATATCCACTAATCTATCTACTGTATCCACTATTTCCTATATATCCAATAATCTATCCACTATCTATTCCCAATCCTGTGAGTCAATTGCTTCATCCATTATTCAACTTGTTAGCGTCGCTCTCGCCGTTGCATCAAATTGAAAGATCAATTGAACTGTTATTGCATGTACGCTGCATTTTTTCCTCTTTACTTGCAAGTGTTGCTGGGTAAGGGCTTTTGCTCCGAGGAGTTGGAGTTGTCCAGCAGGCAGTGCATAATCCCTACGGTTTTAACTCTTCCCGGTTAATATAATAATAATAACTGTTATTATTATAATAAAGATAATGATAATATTAATAAAACAATAATAATCATTAAATTAATAATATTAATAAATAATAATACTAATAATAGTAAATAATAATGATTCTAATAATAATAATAATAATAATAATAATAATAATAATAATAATAATAATAATAATAATAATAATAATAAAAATAATAATAATAATAAAAATAATAATAATAACGATTATAATTAAATTAATAATAATAATAATAATAATAATAATAATAATAATAATAATAATAATAATAATAATAATAATAATATAATAATAATAATAATAATAATAATAATAATAATAATAATAATAATAATAATAATAATAATAATAATAATAATAATAATAACGATTACAATTAAATTAATAATAATAATAATAATTATAATCATAATAATAATAATAATAATAATAATAATAATAATAATAATAATAATTAAATAAATAATAATAATTCTCTTTTCATCTCTTCATCATCTACTTTCTACTATCTACTTCTCCTCCTCCACCTCCTCTTCTCCATCTCCCCCCATCTCCCCCCAGGAAGGGGGCGTCACCCCCTCCCCATAATTTAGCTTATCATTCCCCCGACGCTTGGGAAGTCGACTAATATCTTGTGTCAGTCACTGATATTAGTAGCTGGGTGCTAGGTGCTGGTGCTAGGAGAGGGGGCTGGGTCTAGGAAAGAGAGCTGGGGCTAGAAGAGAGAGCTGGGGCTAGGAGAGAGAGCTGGGGCTAGGAGAGAGAGTTGGGGCTAGGAGAGAGAGCTGGGGCTAGGAGATAGGGCTGGTGCTGGGAAAGAGAGTTGGGGCTAGGAGAGAGAGCTGGGGCTAGGAGAGAGAGCTGGGGCTAGGAGAGAGCGCTGGGGCTAGGAGAGAGAGCTGGGACTAGGAGAGAGAGCTGGGGCTAGGAGAGAGAGCTGGGGCTAGGAGAGAGAGCTGGGGCTAGGAGAGAGAGCTGGGGCTAGGAGAGAGAGCTGGGGCTAGGAGAGAGAGCTGGGGTTAGGAGAGAGAGCTGGGGCTAGGAGAGAGAGCTGGGGCTAGGAGAGAGAGCTGGGGCTAGGAGAGAGAGCTGGGCCTAGGAGAGAGAGCTGGGGCTAGGAGAGAGAGAGCTGGGGTTAGGAGAGAGAGCTGGGGCTAGGAGAGAGAGCTGGGGCTAGGAGAGAGAGCTGGGGCTAGGAGAGAGAGCTGGGGCTAGGAGAGAGAGCTGGGGCTAGGAGAGAGAGCTGGGGCTAGGAGAGAGAGCTGGGGTTAGGAGAGAGAGCTGGGGCTAGAAGAGAGAGCTGGGGCTAGGAGAGAGAGCTGGGGCTAGGAGAGAGAGCTGGGGCTAGGAGAGAGAGCTGGGGTTAGGAGAGAGAGCTAGGAGAGAGAGCTGGGGCTAGGAGAGAGAGCTGGGTCTAGGAGAGAGAGCTGGGGCTAGGAGAGAGAGCTGGGGTTAGGAGAGAGAGGTGGGGCTAGGAGAGAGAGCTGGGGCTAGGAGAGAGAGCTGGGGCTAGGAGAGAGAGCTGGGGCTAGGAGAGAGAGCTGGGGCTAGGAGAGAGAGCTGGGGCTAGGAGAGAGAGCTGGGGCTAGGAGAGAGAGCTGGGGCTAGGAGAGAGAGCTGGGGCTAGGAGAGAGAGCTGGGGCTAGGAGAGAGAGCTGGGGCTAGGAGAGAGAGCTGGGGCTAGGAGAGAGAGCTGGGGCTAGGAGAGAGAGCTGGGGCTAGGAGAGAGAGCTGGGGCTAGGAGAGAGAGCTGGGGCTAGGAGAGAGAGCTGGGGCTAGGAGAGAGAGCTGGGGCTAGGAGAGAGAGCTGGGGCTAGGAGAGAGAGCTGGGGCTAGGAGAGAGAGCTGGGGCTAGGAGAGAGAGCTGGGGCTAGGAGAGAGAGCTGGGGCTAGGAGAGAGAGCTGGGGCTAGGAGAGAGAGCTGGGGCTAGGAGAGAGAGCTGGGGCTAGGAGAGAGAGCTGGGGCTAGGAGAGAGAGCTGGGGCTAGGAGAGAGAGCTGGGGCTAGGAGAGAGAGCTGGGGCTAGGAGAGAGAGCTGGGGCTAGGAGAGAGAGCTGGGGCTAGGAGAGAGAGCTGGGGCTAGGAGAGAGAGCTGGGGCTAGGAGAGAGAGCTGGGGCTAGGAGAGAGAGCTGGGGCTAGGAGAGAGAGCTGGGGCTAGGAGAGAGAGCTGGGGCTAGGAGAGAGAGCTGGGGCTAGGAGAGAGAGCTGGGGCTAGGAGAGAGAGCTGGGGCTAGGAGAGAGAGCTGGGGCTAGGAGAGAGAGCTGGGGCTAGGAGAGAGAGCTGGGGCTAGGAGAGAGAGCTGGGGCTAGGAGAGAGAGCTGGGGCTAGGAGAGAGAGCTGGGGCTAGGAGAGAGAGCTGGGGCTAGGAGAGAGAGCTGGGGCTAGGAGAGAGAGCTGGGGCTAGGAGAGAGAGCTGGGGCTAGGAGAGAGAGCTGGGGCTAGGAGAGAGAGCTGGGGCTAGGAGAGAGAGCTGGGGCTAGGAGAGAGAGCTGGGGCTAGGAGAGAGAGCTGGGGCTAGGAGAGAGAGCTGGGGCTAGGAGAGAGAGCTGGGGCTAGGAGAGAGAGCTGGGGCTAGGAGAGAGAGCTGGGGCTAGGAGAGAGAGCTGGGGCTAGGAGAGAGAGCTGGGGCTAGGAGAGAGAGCTGGGGCTAGGAGAGAGAGCTGGGGCTAGGAGAGAGAGCTGGGGCTAGGAGAGAGAGCTGGGGCTAGGAGAGAGAGCTGGGGCTAGGAGAGAGAGCTGGGGCTAGGAGAGAGAGCTGGGGCTAGGAGAGAGAGCTGGGGCTAGGAGAGAGAGCTGGGGCTAGGAGAGAGAGCTGGGGCTAGGAGAGAGAGCTGGGGCTAGGAGAGAGAGCTGGGGCTAGGAGAGAGAGCTGGGGCTAGGAGAGAGAGCTGGGGCTAGGAGAGAGAGCTGGGGCTAGGAGAGAGAGCTGGGGCTAGGAGAGAGAGCTGGGGCTAGGAGAGAGAGCTGGGGCTAGGAGAGAGAGCTGGGGCTAGGAGAGAGAGCTGGGGCTAGGAGAGAGAGCTGGGGCTAGGAGAGAGAGCTGGGGCTAGGAGAGAGAGCTGGGGCTAGGAGAGAGAGCTGGGGCTAGGAGAGAGAGCTGGGGCTAGGAGAGAGAGCTGGGGCTAGGAGAGAGAGCTGGGGCTAGGAGAGAGAGCTGGGGCTAGGAGAGAGAGCGGGGGCTAGGAGAGAGAGCTGGGGCTAGGAGAGAGAGCTGGGGCTAGGAGAGAGAGCTGGGGCTAGGAGAGAGAGCTGGGGCTAGGAGAGAGAGCTGGGGCTAGGAGAGAGAGCTGGGGCTAGGAGAGAGAGCTGGGGCTAGGAGAGAGAGCTGGGGCTAGGAGAGAGAGCTGGGGCTAGGAGAGAGAGCTGGGGCTAGGAGAGAGAGCTGGGGCTAGGAGAGAGAGAGGAGAGAGAGATGGGGCTAGGAGAGAGAGCTGGGGCTAGGAGAGAGAGCTGGGGCTAGGAGAGAGAGAGGAGAGAGAGCTGGGGCTAGGAGAGAGAGCTGGGGCTAGGAGAGAGAGCTGGGGCTAGGAGAGAGAGCTGGGGGAGAGAGAGCTGGGGCTAGGAGAGAGAGCTGGGGCTAGGAGAGAGAGCTGGGGCTAGGAGAGAGAGCTGGGGCTAGTCGAGAGAGCTGGGTCTAGGAGAGAGAGCTGGGGGCTAGGAGTGAGAGCTGGGGCTAGGAGAGAGAGCTGGGGCTAGGAGAGAGAGCTGGGGCTAGGAGAGAGAGCTGGGGCTAGGAGAGAGAGCTGGGGCTAAGAGAGAGAGCTGGGGCTAGGAGAGAGAGCTGGGGCTAGGAGAGAGAGCTGGGGCTAGGAGAGAGAGCTGGGGCTAGGAGAGAGAGCTGGGGCTAGGAGAGAGAGCTGGGGCTAGGAGAGAGAGATGGGGCTAGGAGAGAGAGCTGGGGCTAGGAGAGAGAGCTGGGGCTAGGAGAGAGAGCTGGGGCTAGGAGAGAGAGCTGGGGCTAGGAGAGAGAGCTGGGGCTAGGAGAGAGAGCTGGGGCTAGGAGAGAGAGCTGGGGCTAGGAGAGAGAGCTGGGGCTAGGAGAGAGAGCTGGGGCTAGGAGAGAGAGCTGGGGCTAGGAGAGAGAGCTGGGGCTAGGAGAGAGAGCTGGGGCTAGGAGAGAGAGCTGGGGCTAGGAGAGAGAGCTGGGGCTAGGAGAGAGAGCTGGGGCTAGGAGAGAGAGCTGGGGCTAGGAGAGAGAGATGGGGCTAGGAGAGAGAGCTGGGGCTAGGAGAGAGAGCTGGGGCTAGGAGAGAGAGCTGGGGCTAGGAGAGAGAGCTGGGGCTAGGAGAGAGAGCTGGGGCTAGGAGAGAGAGCTGGGGCTAGGAGAGAGAGCTGGGGCTAGGAGAGAGAGCTGGGGCTAGGAGAGAGAGCTGGGGCTAGGAGAGAGAGCTGGGGCTAGGAGAGAGAGCTGGGGCTAGGAGAGAGAGCTGGGGCTAGGAGAGAGAGCTGGGGCTAGGAGAGAGAGCTGGGGCTAGGAGAGAGAGCTGGGGCTAGGAGAGAGAGCTGGGGCTAGGAGAGAGAGCTGGGGCTAGGAGAGAGAGCTGGGGCTAGGAGAGAAAGCTGGGGCTAGGAGAGAGAGCTGGGGCTAGGAGAGAGAGCTGGGGCTAGGAGAGAAAGCTGGGGCTAGGAGAGAGAGCTGGGGCTAGGAGAGAGAGCTGGGGCTAGGAGAGAGAGCTGGGGCTAGGAGAGAGAGCTGGGGCTAGGAGAGAGAGCTGGGGCTAGGAGAGCGCATATACAACTCCCTGTTATTAAAAGTCAAGAAGAAAGCAAAATAATTTTAACAGCAATAATGAGAGTGTTGTGAACAAGTTATTAATTAAGAAAGAGTAATAGTTAGAATAAAGAGTAATAAAGAGTGAGACCACAGTAAAGAGCAATAAAGAGTGAGACCACAGTAAAGAGCAATAAAGAGTGAGACCACAGTAAAGAGCAATAAAGAGTGAGACAACAGTAAAGAGCAATAAAGAGTGAAACCACAGTAAAGAGCAATAAAGAGTGAGACCACAGTAAAGAGCAATAAAGAGTGAGACAACAGTAAAGAGCAATAAAGAGTGAAACCACAGTAAAGAGCGATAAAGAGTGAAACCACAGTAAAGAGCAATAAAGAGTGAGACCACAGTAAAGAGCAATAAAGAGTGAAACCACAGTAAAGAGCAATAAAGAGTGAGACCACAGTAAAGAGCAATAAAGAGTGAGACCACAGTAAAGAGCAATAAAGAGTGAGACCACAGTAAAGAGCAATAAAGAGTGAGACCACAGTAAAGAGCAATAAAGAGTGAGACCACAGTAAAGAGCAATAAAGAGTGAGACCACAGTAAAGAGCAATAAAGAGTGAGACCACAGTAAAGAGCAATAAAGAGTGAGACCACAGTAAAGAGCAATAAAGAGTGAAACCACAGTAAAGAGCAATAAAGAGTGAAACCACAGTAAAGAGCATCTCAGAAGAAAGTGTGAATTAAGTCATAATTCAATAAAACCATCAGAGTCAGGCCTTGGAAACATTAGTGAGAAAGACCTGCCTAGTATGGGCCAGTAGGCCTACTGAAATGCTTCTCATATTTTTTTGTAAATTTCTGCTTGAGTGCCTATTTGTTCCCCTGCTTGAGTGCTTGTTTTTGTGCCTGGCTGCCTGCTTGTACTCACCTATATGTGGCTGCAGGGGTCGAGTCACAGCTGTCTACCTACATGCCTGCCTGTCTATCTATATGCCTGTCTATCTACGTAACAGCTTGTCTATTTACATGTCTGTCTAGCTGTCTTCGTGCAGCAAAAAGAAATCCCCTCAAAATTATACAAGCTTAAAAATCAAAATTATACGAAGAAAAAAATATCAAAGTTAACCCCCCCAAAAAAAATCTCCGACGGAAAAATAATCTGAGAGAGAGAGAGAGAGAGAGAGAGAGAGAGTGAGAGAGAAAGGTGTTATTTTTTTCAGAATTATATGGTAATTAGCGTCACCCATGGAACAGGTTGTCAGGGGAAGGTCATCCAGGAGTAATTAATTGGATGCTATAATTATCTAGAAGTGGGATCGGTGGTAATTACTATAATTAGGGAAGACCATTGATAATCCTGCCGCTATCTGTCTAGCAGATAATTGGTGTTATTAGTGTGTTGAGAGAGGGATGGAGGATGTTTAAGGAAGAGGGGAGAAGGATGGCTGAGGAATGGAAGGGGAGAGACGTTTATATATATATATATATATATATATATATATATATATGTATATATATATATATATATATATATATATATATATATATATATATATATATATATATATATATATATATATATATATATATATATATAATATATATATATATATATATATATATATATATATATATATATATATATATATATATATATATATATATATATATATATATATATATATATTAAAGTAATATTAGGTAATGACTTTGTCTTGACAACTACATTGTCAGGTGTAATTAAAATTACTTTTAGGACTGAATTGCCCTAATTTCCTCATTATTTTGACCTCTATCTATCAAACAAAAGCACTGATCCAGTGATTCTAGAAACCCTCCCAATTACTGTACACTTTTCCTGTACAGATACATGATCCTGGTCGAGCAAGTGTACGGAATTACATTAAGGATTATGTTGTTCTCTTCGTGTACTAAATTATCCTGACGATGATTGTATTTGGTCTGTTTTTCTTATGATTATTATTATTTTTATTATAATTACTTTATTATTATTAAATTATTATTATTATTATTATTATTATTATTATTATTATTATTATTATTATTATTATTATTATTATTATTATTATTATTATTATTATTATTAAATTATTATTATTATTATTATTATTATTATTATTATTATTATTATTATTATTATTATTATTATTATTATTATTATTATTATTATTATTATTAATATTATTATTATTATTATTATTATTATTATTATTATTATTATTATTATTAAATTATTATTATTATTATTATTATTATTATTATTATTATTATTATTATTATTATTATTATTATTATTATTATTATTAATATTATTATTATTATTATTTAATTATTATTATTAAATCATTTTAGTGCAATTATTATTATTAATATTATTATTATTATTATTTAATTATTATTATTAAATAATTTTAGTGCAATTATTATTATTATTATTATTATTATTATTATTATTAATTATTATTATTATTACTATTAGCATTATTAAATTATTAATATTATTTCTATTATTATTATTATTATTATTATTATTATTATTATTATTATTATTATTATTATTATTATTATTATTATTATTATTATTAAGTTAGAAGTTAAAATAATCAGAAGTAAAATAATTCTGGTCTCATCTTTAAGGCTCAAATTTTCATTAATATTTTAAGCCGCTGAGTAAAATCCTTGTAGTCTTCCAAGGCACCAGAAGGTAATTAAAAAGGTAATTTATCCTTCACAAGAGCCATTTATCTGCGGAAGCTATGTATCTTTATAATTAGGAACCCCGTGGACTCATGTCCTGTGTGTGCGTATGTGTGTGTGTGTGTGTGTGTGTGTGTGTGTGTGTGTGTGTGTGTGTGTGTGTGTGTGTGTGTGTGTGTGTGTGTGTGTGTGTGTGTGTGTGTATGTATGTGTGTGTGTGTATGTGTGTGTGTGTGTGTGTGTGTGTGTGTGTGTGTGTGTGTGTGTGTGTGTGTGTGTATGTATGTGTGTGTGTGTGTGTGTGTGTGTATGTATGTATGTGTGTGTGTGTGTGTGTGTGTGTATGTGTGTGTGTGTGTGTGTGTGTGTGTGTGTTCATGTGTGTGTGTGTGTGTGTGTGTGTATGTGTGTGTGTGTGTGTGTGTGTGTGTGTGTATGTATGTATGTGTGTGTGTGTGTGTGTGTGTATGTGTGTGTGTGTGTGTGTGTGTGTGTGTGTGTGTGTGTGTGTGTGTGTGTATGTATGTATGTGTGTGTGTGTGTGTGTATGTGTGTGTGTGTGTGTGTGTGTGTGTGTGTATCTGTGTGAGTATGCGTGTGTGTGTGTGTGTGTGTGTATGTGTGTGTGTGTGTATGTGTGTACTCACCTAATTGTACTCACCTAATTGTGGTTGCAGGGGTCGAGACTCAGCT